>NC_036246.1:37992096-37996090 GCF_002742605.1 Olea europaea var. sylvestris | reverse complement strand
TACATACATATAATTCATAAACATGTCGGGATTTTGAATCTTCTTTGGAGTTTATGCACAATATTATATTGATAGCTTTCGTTAATTAATGATAAATTAAAGTAACCCTAGTTAAGAATTCCAGACTTTCAATCACCAATTCCAAAATGTGCTAGTTAGCTTTTCATTTTTCATTTTCTGGGTATAATTTTTATATTTTGGAACGGTAAGCTTGAGTCACAAGTGTTCATTAACTAAATCGGTGTGCATATATACATATTGTGATATATATTGATGGAGTAACGATAAATTGAATTAAAATTCTCAAAATCTCTTCACTGCTAAAATAGTTACTTTTAGAGTATTGTAGAATTGATCAAGCCTGTTACTCGAAGAATGATGAAAATTTATAAGTAATTAATATCAAATTTTAATGGGATCCGAATCTGATACGATTCAAGCAATTGGATATGTAAAATGTTATTTTTATAGAAATCTCCTCTAAATTGATGGTTGGCCATATAACATATGGGTAGGGTTTAGATTAGATATGTTGATGGGTGGCTTTTGGCGGAAAGTGTGTTATATATAATTGATGCAGCAAAGAAGACAAAAAGGGTATTCAAACGCAAAGTATGGGATTGAGACTTGTCTCCTAAGGATAAGAACAAATTCTCAGTCTTTTGCAAATTGTTTTTCATATAATAAGTAATAACAATAATACACGTTCATGCACACAATTCATATGAATCGCTCTTTTGGGTGGAGATTATATTATATTAATAGTACGATTTATAGACAATTTTGTGACCGAGAAAAAGGGTTAACGAAATAGGTCGAGCTGTCAAACATCCCAAAAGAAATGTTGTTATTTTGGAAAAAAAAAGAAAAAAATCGATTTGAAAGTCAGTCTTTTATGATCAACACGGTATTGATCAATATTAGATAGTATAATAACAAAATTTAAACTATTTTCCGAAGTATCAACATTTCTTTTTTATTCTTTTACTTTCCTAAATGTGGAAATAATTAAGTATTTTTCATTTTCTTATTCCCAAAACGATCCCATTTATAGAATAGACTAATCATAGCCACTAGCCTGGAAGCAGCGGCTACTTTTATTTCCGAGTTAAAATGGAACGATCAATCTTTTTCCCTTTCATTTTCGCCATTATTCTCAATCTTGTTGATACTACTTTTATCGTGGACCAATAGTGTGAAGAATTGTGTTTAAATTTAAAAGCTATTAAAAAAATGTAAATTTACAGCTTTTTTGGAAGATATTTTTCTTAAAAATTATTTTCAACCACACATTTTATTATATTCACAATATTCATTTTTCACCTGTAAAAATCTCTCTCAAACAAGCTTTAATGAAATAACTTTGAGCATAGGTGCATTTAGGTTACTCGTTTTTAAATTGATGTAATTAGATCGCCCAATTTCGATTTGCTTATAATTCTTGTAACTCATCTTCAATTTAGTGTAATCAACTTATCCAACTTCAATTTGCTTGAAAATCAGGTCAATTGGTCTACTGTTGTTGGTTAAGTAGCTATACATACCGATATTGGCGTTCAAAATATGAATAGTTGATATGTAGAAAATGTGCTTTAGATTTATATAATTTTTATAAGAAAATATCTTAATATTGGATTATATGTATTATTGTGTGATGTGAACGTATATGGATGATCAAGATATATATGCTTCTACTCAAAATTAGATGAAGTAAACTTATTCTACAACTTAGTCAAACGTGCTCTTATTGTCACACGTACGTGGTCCAATACTAATAATCTTTCTCCACTAAGAGGCTGAGGTTTGATAAATTGAGTGCATAATTGAAAATTGATTATTTGGGAGAACAAAATGGTTTGGTACAAATTGAAGTGTCTGGTCCCTTATAGCAAGTACTTGACATCGGATTGGTGCCAAATGTCTTGCATTAAAGTTGTTGGATTTTTATGTCCTTAATTTGTCTTTCTAAAATTAATAATGCTGGTCGAAGTCGACAGGATATTTAAACAGGGATTGAGGTGAATCCACCTCGACTTTCTAGAATTAATAATGCTGGTTGATCATGACAGTTGACAGGAGATTTAAATAGGGGCCGAGGTGAATCCACCTCAGCCCTCCTGTCAAGAGCCTCTATTTGAGTAGTATCTCTTTTCTAGAATTTACATGTCATGTAGGTAGGACTGATCAAAAATCTCACGTGCCCACGTGATATATCACAATTTCGTGATAAACCCGGTTTACGTTTAATACATTAAATTAGACAATTATATGTCCAATATTACCTTAGAGCATTATACATTTAATAAAAATAGTAGTTTCAAAACGAACATATTAGTAAATTCTAAATCCCCAAATTCGCTAGAAGGATAAAACACTGTTAATTCATACAAAGTCATCGAACTCGCTCAACCAACAACATAACTGCATGCATTATATGAACGGAAAGCAATACAAGAAAATCATTTAATACAACGATACAAACACGATATGAAGATAAGCCCATGAAAAATACCTCAGGCTCGTGATTATTGTGAGTGTGGCGTTTTGGGTTTGCAAATTTGTTGAAAAGTAAAAGAAAGTGCTTTTCAGTTGCAGAATTTAAGGCATATTTTCCTCCATCTTTTGTGGTCAATGAAGTTCCAAGTATCAAATTCCAATCAGGATTGCACCTTTCTGCCCGGTGTTTCGAAAACAGATTATGGTCTCATTTCTTCACAGTCAACTCCCCGTGAATCATTTACAACAAAGACAAAAAAAAAAATTATAAATAATTAAACAAATCCATTCTGATTAAGAATTGTTGTTTTCATCTGAATTGAATCGAAATCACCTAACTGTTTAAAATCAGAACATAATAATTGATCTGATTTTCTTCCCATGAACCCTACATAAGTTTAACTACACGGCCAAAAGGGTTAAGAAAGATCCGTACATAAAAATTGAAAATGTTGATAATTTTGTCAATTATGTTTCAAAATCGAAATATACCAATTAATCTGATTTTCGTCCTTCATCCATACCTAAGTGTTACGCTCCGATCTTATACGCCTCGGAACGCGCAGCACCACATATTCCGACCTGATAAAGACCCGTCCGAAGTGATATAGCGATTCCTACTATTGACCTGCCGAAATACAAGCGATTCCTACTACCGACCTACCGAAGCACCTCGCCCTCGAGGTCGAGGCCAAGTGGACCCCGGTTAGAAGATCCGCCGCTAATTTCAGAAAGAAATTTGTGCCAAGATCCTTCCTGCACCTGAGGTTTAAATTGATTTGATGTCTCCATGAGGCTAGTTGATGTGACTTATCAACTTTATGTCAATTCAACTTAGAATAAACAAATTGTCCGCCCACTCTACAGACGAGGCTGATTGACGCTTATGAGCGGAGGCCTCATACCGTCAGATGTATACACGCGTCCCACATCCAACGGTTCATACCACCTATAAATACCCAAGGTTTGGCAAGAGGCAAAGGTAATAAAACTCTTACTACACAGCACTCCATAGCAAGCTTATATATTTTCTCCTCCCCCTTTATCATTGATTTGCACAGCCCCTGGGTACTGTTCCGACCACTTAAACCTGATTTAACCGTCGGAGTGTATACGGCCGTCACCACCCCCGCTGATTCCGGCCGTGTGCGTCTGACTATTCGCTGATTGTGCACAGAGAGGAATACGTGGAGTAGCTTTCAGTTGGCCACGTGAAAGGACCAATTTTCGAGGTCAACAGATTGGCGCCGTCTGTTGGAAACACTCCCCATTCGAAGTTTTGCGTTCTCCATCGAAAAAGTTATCGAAAAACTAGCGACTAACCCTGAAAATGGGGGCATTCTTGAAAAAGAACAAAGTCGAGTTACAATCAAGTTCTCACTACCCTTGAAAGAAGAGGTAGGATGAGCTACAGCCATGAAGATGACAACCCGATGAGAGAGCCCTCTGAAGAGGAGGTACTCCATAACAATGTTACTCATCAGAGACCACATCACCG
>NC_036246.1:37987454-37988310 GCF_002742605.1 Olea europaea var. sylvestris | reverse complement strand
GTTCCGACCTCGACACGCCATCAAGGGCCAGGCCCTTGCTGATTTTATGGTTGAGTTTGCCAAAGCCCCAGAAATGGAGGCGATAATGGAACCAGCCAAGCCCCCCACATGGAGACTGATCGTAGATGGGTCTACAGGAGAGGCTAGCGTAGGGGCAGGGATCGTATTGGAAAGCCCGGAAGGCCACAAGCTAAATTGTGCAGTGAGGTTCGGCTTCAAAGTCTCGAACAACGTCGCCGAATACGAGGCCCTTTTGGCAGGTCTTAGACTCGCTAAGGAGATGCGGGTCAGGAGGCCCCAGGCGAGCAGTGACTCTCAGCTTATAGTAAATCAGGTCAATGGAAACTTCGCAGCCAAAGATGGTAACATAATTGCGTGCTTGAAGTTGGTTCTGGACATAATTCCTCATTTTGAAAGGTTCAAACTGACTCAAGTCCCCCGTCTAGAGAATGCACATGCAGACGCCCTCTCAAAGTTAGCCAGCAGCATGGATTCAGAGCTGCTAAACATCGTCCCTATTGAGCACTTATCAAAGCCCTCCACCTCCAAAGGTGAAGAGATACTGTGGATAGAAGGCACCCCATTATGGATGCAGCCCATCATCGCCTACCTGAAGGAGCAAACACTGCCTGCTTCCAGAGGCAAGGCGAGGAAGTTAAGAAGAAGGGCTACACACTTCGTCCTACAAGAAGATACCCTTTACAAGAGAGGCTTCGCCTCGTCCCTTCTTCGATGCATAGGAGGCGAAGAGGCCACATACATACTCAGGAAAATCCATGAAAGAATCTGCGGAAATCACTCCGGAGGAACGGCTCTGGCACACAAGATTCTCCGTCAAGGCTACTTCTGGCCGACC
>NC_036246.1:37967328-37986989 GCF_002742605.1 Olea europaea var. sylvestris | reverse complement strand
TTTGGCCCAAACTGGGAAGGCCCTTACCGCATCTGCTGGGAATCCCGACTTGGTACCTTCAAAATCGAAGATATGTCAGGAAAGGCGCTGCCTCATCAGTGGAACATCGAACACTTGAGGAAGTACTATCAATAATGAGACTTTGTTTCGATCCGATCTCAATTTGTTATAATGAACCGATTGTTCTGATCTGATCTCAGTTGTAAAATTCCCTAAGTGCTGGAATTGCCTTTGTAAAGGGTGATGTAATTTATCTTATGTAATGAATCTTCGGTTTCGAGCCACATCAGTTAGTGAATAGTTTCCTCAGTCCTTCAGAAGGTTCATTTAAGCGATTCGATCGTCAATTATTAGCCGATTAACGTTAAGGCGCTCTTCATGTTTGCTTAAGTGGTTCGATCTCAAATTATTAACAGGTTGGTATTAAGAGTCGCTTCATACTCGCTTAAGTGTTTAAACTTACATTAACTTGAGTGGTCCGGTCCGCAGTTATTAACTGGTTATTGTCGCAAGGCAATTAGTCTGACGTTTGCATTCATTCAAGTATAAACAGATAGAAAATACAAAAAGCAGCAGCACAAATACTTAGCAAAAATTTCATTTCATTGAATAAATTTAAGTACAAGGAGGCCGAAGCCATTACAAAAGGTAACCCTACTCTGCTGGAGGGACTTCTACATTAGCCGCCTCCTGGGCCTACGGAGCCCCCTCAATGAGCCTATCAGGCCGACCTCCAGTTGGCCCCCCGAACTCTGCCTCCAATGAAGAGATGTCCAGAGTGGGGTGCACCTCCTTCAGTCGACCCAATAAGCTTTGGGCACTCCATGAGGCCCAGAAGTTGGCCAAGTCATCATACAGGGGATGGTCTTAAAAGTGGTCTATGAAGTTCTGGACTGCCACCTCCCCCGCAGACTTCAACTCCTCCTTCAAAGAGGCAATCTCTTCTGACTGAGTCTCTGCCTTCTGCCTCAGCTCTGCCTTCTCTTTGTTGGAGGCCTCCAAAGCATCGGTGGCGAGCTTGTAGTGCTCATTGGCATGATCAAGCCGCCGAGTCACAGCAGCCACTTGGCATTCCACCTCGTACAACTCCTTCTTCAGCCGTTCCACTTCTGCTTTGGCGGCAGTTAGCTGGGCCTCAGCCTCCTTCTTCCCCTCCTCTGCCTGCGTGGCTTTGGCCTGAGCCGCTCGCACGGCATCCCCGTAGTGCATCGCCTCCTCTAGACGCTTGACGAGGTCCTCCCTTTTAGAGTTCAAATCCTTCACCAAGCCCTCAAGCTGGATGCTTGTACTCAGGGCCCGAGCCACGCAAATGCTGTTCCCGACCACCAAATCCTCAGCCGTGCAGGAGGCGATGTGGTCCCTCCACTCCTCTGTCCAGTATTTGTTGTGGACCACCGCCACCGCAGCTGTTTCTGGAGGAAGAGCCTCCAACACTTCCCTTACGGGCTCTTCAGGATTGGTGTCCAGAAAGTCGACCTCCTTAGAGGGACGGGGCCTTTTCCTCTTCTGCTGCCCTGGCACTTGGTCAATTGGCACTGCAGCGAGGGGTGTTGTGGCTGGGGCAGTGGCAGGCTCAGTTGGGGCGGGCCTTCTCTCTGGGATGGCCACCCCGGTGGGAATTGTGGTCTGCCTAAGAGCTGGGGGTGGCCTCGCCACGGTTGGGCGTCTTGGAGGGACGTCACTCTTCTTGCCCTTCCTTCGAAGGTCAACCTCCGGGTCCTCCGGTACCTTCCCTCCGTCGGAGGCTGGAGCCTCTTACTGGCTTCCACCAAATCCTCCATTTGCTTTTTGTACGAGGAGGAGGAGGCCTTCAACGCCCGTGCCTCTGCCATCATCTTCTGGATGGTCTTGAAGTCGGGGCGCACCGGCATCTTCTTATTAAAGTTGTCTGCAAAGAGCAAATAAGGAATTAATACAAGTCTTGTGAGTTCGGAATAAAAAGCAAAGACTTCGGTCCAGTTACCTTGGGATGCCATCAGATCGTGAGTAATGAAGTGGATGTTCTTTCGGATCAGCCTGTGGTAAGACCTCTTCTTTTGAGGCAGCTGATAAATGACACAAAATGGTGTCAAAGTCCTCGGTTGACAGCTTGCACCGAGGAAGAGCACCTACAAGGAAATGAAACTGTTAGACACAATTCGAACCGAAGAGAAATATAAGGAAAAAATAAATTACTATACTCACTAAGTGTTGAATACTTCGTCGGGACCATAAGAGGCGCCAGGGGGTCCCCTTCCATCGTGTCCCATCGCCCTGCGGCCCAGCACCATGAGCTCTTCCATTCTTTGATGGAGCTCGACAGATCGACCACGAATGGAGTGTGGGAACCCCATGAAGTAAGGTAATACCATCCCCGGGTCTTATCCCCACCCCCCGACAGTAACCTTAGGTATATAAAGGGTCTGGAAAACGGAGAGGGGCATCTCCACCCCTAATGACGCCTCTTTCCACAACATCCAGAAGCCCACCATTTGGCTCTAGAAGTTCGGATTGAGCTGCGTTGGGGCTAGTCCATAGGACCTAAGCACCATCCTAAAGAATGGGTGAACGGGCAGCCTAAGTCCGGCCCTAAGGATCGCCTTACTAATGGCCACACAGCCCGGCCTAGGGTAGTAGGCCCTCTCTTCCGGCCCGAGGAGGATCAAATCTATGCTATCAGGAATCCTATACTCTGTCCTAAGTCTTCCCAGGTCGGCCTCTCTTAATTTGGATGGGTAATCCGATGTCCCCCAATGCACAGAAGTATCTGCAGGGCTATCCGGTCGCTTCCATATATTTTCCTCCCTATTATTGCCTCGGCTATTTCTGAGGAGGTCGTCATAATGGGCTCGTCCATCCTCACCAGTTCTAAACCCCTCCCCGAACCAGAACTCCCCTCTGAGGCCATTCTTTCAAAATTTAAAAGCCCAAATAGGTACTGAAACTTACGAGTTTGGAGGTTTTCCTAGCCGGAAATGGTGTAAGGTCGCCGGAAGTTTAATTTTCTCGTCGGAATTGCTTAGAAAACGCCGAAAATCGCCAATGGCTTGAGAGCAAAATATAGTGTTTGTTTCGCAAGGGTAGAAAGCCTGAGAAAACCTCAGAGTCCTCCTTTTATAGAAAGACAAATCCTATCTCCACCGTCGAATTCAAATGCGATCAATCTAGGCCGTTCTTCGCATCTTCAATCTAGGCCGTTAAAATGAAATGCCAGATTTGATCTACGCACAAGATGTCGCTGTGACTTTCACGCTTGCTTAAAACGCGTCACCTCGGTTACAACCAGCCGTCAATAATAATTAGTAGCCGCAGCAGCCTTTTAGGAGAATGGGCATGGCACCCAACTGTCACCTTGAAAACACGCAACAGTTGTCAAATCATTTGACGTTTGAATCGCCTCAGATCGAGCTTCTCACTCAACTTTACAAAGCTTGGACGCACCTGACACGAAGGCCCCTTTGGGTCATCGCCTCGGACGCTGCGTTCCTTGCCATGCTTTACAAAGTTTTAACCATCTCCCAACGCGTCAGCCTTGTGGGTCAGCGCACCGATGGCAGATGAGCTCCTCACTCAACTTTACAAAGTTTGGACGCACCTGACGCGAAGGCCCCTTTGTGTCATCGCCTCGGACGATNTGAAAACACGCAACAGTTGTCAAATCATTTGACGTTTGAATCGCCTCGGATCGAGCTTCTCACTCAACTTTACAAAGCTTGGACGCACCTGACACGAAGGCCCCTTTGGGTCATCGCCTCGGATGCTGCGTTCCTTGCCATGCTTTACAAAGTTTTAACCATCTCCCAACGCGTCAGCCTTGTGGGTCAGCGCACCGGTGGCAGATGAGCTCCTCACTCAACTTTACAAAGTTTGGACGCACCTGACGCGAAGGCCCCTTTGTGTCATCGCCTCGGACGATGCGTTCCCTCCCATGCTTTACAAAATTTTAGCCATCTCCCAACGCGTCGGCCTTGTGGGTCAGCGCACCGGTGGCAGATGAGCTCCTCCCTCAACTTTACAAAACTTGGGCGTACCTAACGCGAAGGCCCCTTTGGGTCATCTCCTCGGACGCTGCGTTCCCTCCCATGCTTTACAAAGTTTTATCCATCTCCCAACGCGTCGGTCTTGTGGGTCAGCGCACCGGTGGTAGATAAGCTCCTCCCTCAACTTTACAAAGTTTGGGCGCACCTGACGCGAAGGCCCCTTTGGGTCATCGCCTCGGACGCTGCGTTCCCTCCCATGCTTTACAAAGTTTTAGCCATCTCCCAACACGTCGGCCTTGTAGGTCAGCGCACCGGTGGCATATGAGCTCCTCCCTCAACTTTACAAAGCTTGGACGCACCTGACGCGAAGGTCCCTTTGGGTCATCGCCTCGGACGCTGCGTTCCTTCCCATGCTTTACAAAGTTTTAGCCATCTCCTAACGCGTCAGTCTGTGGGGTCAGCGCACCATATTCACGAAGCTTCGTCGCACCTGACACGAAGTTCCATGCTGGTTGATCGCCTCGTACGCTACGCACAGTAACGAAACTTTGGCACGTCTGCCTAGGATCATAACCTCGATTACTGTAACAGATCAACCCCCAAAACTCCCACGACTCGCGGTTCGGTCAGGAAAGCAAGTCCACCCATGATATAAATATTCATACCTGGACTTGGGGGACCACTATTATGCTCCGATCTTATACGCCTTGGAACGCGCAACACCACATATTCCGACCTGATAAAGACCCGTCCGAAGTGTTTTCGAAGTGATATAGCGATTCCTACTACTGACCTGCTGAAGCACCTCATCCCCGAGGTCGAGGCCAAGTGGACCCTGGTTAGAAGATCTGCCGCCAATTTTAGAAAGAGATTTATGTCAAGATCCTTCCTGCACCTAAGGTTTAAATTGATTTGACGTCTCCATGAGGCTAGTTGATGTGACTTATCAACTTTATGTCAATTCAACTTAGAAGAAACAAACTGTCCGCCCACTCTACAGACGCGGCTAATTGACGCCTATGAGCGGACGTCTCATACCGTCAGATGCACCTATAAATATCCAAGGTTTGGCAAAAGGCAAATGTAATGAAACTTTTACTACACAGCACTCCATAGCAAGCTTATATATTTTCTCCTCCCCCTTTATCATTGATTTGCACAGCCCCTGGGTACTGTTCCGACCACTTAAACCTAACTTGACCGTCGGAGTGTATACGGCCGTCACCACCCCCGCTGGTTCCGGCCGTGTGCGTCTGACTATTCGCTGATTGTGAGCAGACTCCCACGACTCGCGGTTCGGTCAGGAAAGCAAGTCCACCCATGATATAAATATTCATACCTGGACTTGGGGGACCACTATTACGCTCTGATCTTATACGCCTTGGAACGCGCAACACCACATATTCCGACCTGATAAAGACCCGTCCGAAGTGTTTTCGAAGTGATATAGCGATTCCTACTACTGACCTGCTGAAGCACCTCGTCCCCGAGGTCGAGGCCAAGTGGACCCTGGTTAAAAGATCTGCCGCCAATTTTAGAAAGAGATTTGTGTCAAGATCCTTCCTGCACCTAAGGTTTAAATTGATTTGACGTCTCCATGAGGCTAGTTGATGTGACTTATCAACTTTATGTCAATTCAACTTAGAAGAAACAAACTGTCCGCCCACTCTACAGACGCGGCTAATTGACGCCTATGAGCGGACGTCTCATACCGTCAGATGCACCTATAAATATCCAAGGTTTGGCAAAAGGCAAATGTAATGAAACTTTTACTACACAGCACTCCATAGCAAGCTTATATATTTTCTCCTCCCCCTTTATCATTGATTTGCACAGCCCCTGGGTACTGTTCCGACCACTTAAACCTAACTTGACCGTCGGAGTGTATACGGCCGTCACCACCCCCGCTGGTTCCGGCCGTGTGCGTCTGACTATTCGCTGATTGTGAGCAGAGAGAAATACGTGGAGTAGTTTTCAGTTGGCCACGTGGAAGGACCAATTTTCGAGGTCAACACTAAGTTCAACGTTACCGCTTAAGTTGTTAAGTAAGAGACTACGTATATAAGTTGAAAATGTTGATAACTTTATGAATTATGTCTAAACTGAATGACGGCACCTAACGCGAACGATTTAAAATTAAATTACTCCGTTTGGCCTCCATTATTTGAGATTATATTTTTTGAAATAATATTTTTGAAAAATATGTAATTAAAAAAGAAGAAAAAATTTCGAATTTACGTATAATATTATTTTATTGGAGGAGAATGTATGATTGATAAAAAAAGCGAGAACAAAAAATTACAATTTTAATGTGAGCCAAATCACAACCGTTCGAGTTCGATGGTCTCAATTGGATTTAGACATAATTTATATAATTATCAACATTTTCAATTTTCAACAGTCATTGCTTGACCCTTAGCTAAATTTAGCCACGCCACCCAAGGGATTAAAAAGTTGTCTGCATATGCAAAATGAAAATGTTGATAATTTTGTTTAGTTTGGGTTCCATTTTTTTGCTAAAACATTATTTTCAAAATTTAATATTAATTTTTATCAAGTATTTCATTAAATTAACAAGTATCATCCGCTTATTATTCAATTCTATCAGTTTATAATCTAAAGTAAAAATTGAAATCCAAACAAATACTACGTCTGATATAAAAGATTTGAAATCAAATGATACCATCTAACTTTATATTCATCATTCGAGCCCTACTTAAGTTTAACCAGAAACGAAAAGGGTTAAGAAAAAGAGTACGATTTCATTAAAAATCAAATTTTTAATAATTTTAATAAAATTAAGGAAGTATATATCAAATCTTGATAAAGAAAATAGAATTATTCTTGGGTTACATAATCCCAAATATTAATGGACACCTTATTGAGCCCCCATGTACACTAAAAATAACCCAAATCAAGAAAATATTTTGGTAGCGTGAACGAGATCAAGAAATGGGCCAATATATCGCGGCGCCCCTCCATTATTGACACCCTTATGTTCCCCCATGTACCCCAAGAATAACCCAAATTAAGAAGATATTTTGGTAGCGTGAACGTGATCAAGAAATGGGCCAATATATCACAGGCGTCCCTCCATTATTGACACCCTTATGTTCTGTTATGCACTCCAAAAATAACCCAAATCAAGAAAATATTTTGGTAGCGTGAACGTGATCAAGAAATGGGCCAGTATGGACGGATGTGTCTACAAACTTGGAACACTGCCCAAGGAATGAAAGCCATAGCTTAGATAACTTAGGCCTCAAAGTTCACACCCTATGGCCTCATCCCTAAAGGAGTAAAAGCCTATTTAATATTACTAGGCCAGGCCAACGAACAAAGTTATGAGACGCGTGGGCCCACTCAAACATTAGCATGGGGCTGGATTTCATAAAGTATTTCATAAACACCGCCAAGAATTTGTTACTCAAAACCATTCATAATTGACAAAATAACAGTATTTTAAAAAGCATAAAACATGGCTAGACATGGAGGTCGAATTTCAAGCTTTCCAAAACTAGATATAAAAAAGGTTAGTTATTTTCATTATTGTTTTAGATACTTAATCATTCTAAAAATTATTTAATAATTAAAATAATGCATAAATGTCTAAAATTATAAAATACCATATTCACTTAATAATTTATACAATTAATCAATTATACAATTTTCAAGTTTTCAAAATGCAAAGCTAGACTATTTACTTAACTTTAAAGTTTCAAATAAACAAGTCACACTTAACAAATTAATACGAACTTTATACAAAATTTTGAAGTTTCCCACAAAACGATAAGTCTTAAAATCATAATTACATAATATAAATAGCACCATAAATTAAATATTTATAGATAAAGTCTTTCTATTTTTGTACAAATAATATCATTTAAAAATTTGAAATTAAAGTCAAATAGAAGCCTTTCAAAAATAGAAAAAAATAAATAAATAAAAAAGTTTAATAAATTAAAGTCAAATAAAATGTTTTTAGGAAAGGAGAAAAATAAATAAATAACAAGAAGAAAGCGCATCTAGCCGGGCGTTAGGCAATCAATTGCTACTTGCTAAGCAACAGTTGATCGCTTAATTCTGGCTTATTATCAAGGTAAAATATTTTTCCCTAGACATGATTTTTAGAACATTGAAAATAGGCACTAACATTGCCACCTTCGTCACCATTAAAAAAAATAATAATAAATAAATAATAGGGACCTTGCAGAAAATATCACGTGTAACAAAGGTCCTCGACATGTATTTCATCGTTGATTACATGTACATCAAACTTTACATAGTAAGCTCCTTAATGTCATATGTCACTATTATTTTATAGCTTAAAACACAATCAATTTTTTCATCCAATCTTTCCCATCCAAATCATTTCATACAATCCCTTGTGTAACATTTTTTATGCACAAATAACATAATCCTTCAAATTGGAACCAAAACATATACATTCATATGACGACATATTATTATTATTATTTTGAAGTTAAATGCCTAATTAATAAAAATAAAACTAGAAATACTTGATTTCAGGTAATTTTATCTATTAAACATACAACCTTCTAGCCCAACAATTTCCATAAAATAACAGAATAATTTCTTTAGTTTCCAACTTCGATAACGAAAATATAAAAGCATGTTTACCAAATGTTTATGAACAATTTAAATATAAATAAATCAAAACAAGCGAAAAACAAATGAGTAACACTTGCAGATCACAGGAAATATTGAATAAAATCAACTTAAATATTTATAAACAATTTATATACATAAGCAAAACATAGGCTATAAGAGTGATGATATCCATATAATAATCTCTTAAATCGCAGTGAATTGCATTGTTTTCATTTGAATATAGATAATGGTAGATTGATTACTGTTCGACTCATTGTTTGATTACTGTTCGACTCATTGAATGCTCATCCCACTTGCAAAGATTCTCTCAAGGGATAACTTTAATGGCACAGCTTCTTTCAGAGAGGTTCCAATGCACAGCTTAAATCATAACACTGATGCGCAAGCAGATAAATAGGCATACATGGGTTTCAAAACAAGCACACCTTCCATCCATACTACGTATTTTAAGGATGAAATAAGCACAACAGTGCTAATTATCGACCAAGAAAAAAAAAACCGTCTTATTTTTAAGAGACCACACAAACCAAACGCTGAAGAAAATTGGAGTTGGAATAGGCTAAAATGCATGAACCAAACGGTTAACAATAAATAATGGTGAGCTCAATTAATTGCATCAATCATCAATGTAAGCATTGGACATATGCTTCAAGAACAAGGAGACACCATGACTCTAATGGCATCCTGTGCTCGCTCTTAATGTGCACGAGTTCTGCTACTTTCTGCATTCCTTATCGGGTAGAAATAGGGATGAGCCTGCACAAAAATTCAATAACCCACAGGATGATTTGAAGCCAAGAACAAATCAATTAATAAAACACAAGTAATGTGTTCATTTTAAATATCATAAATTGGAATCCATGGTAAATAAGAGAACTTAGACATGATTTTTCCTATTTACCATCCCAAAGCACTTCCTTAATCAACAAAAGTATTTTAATTTTCCAGTAGTTTGTTATGGCACACAGCAATTCTCCATTTCCAGTTGACTTAATTTTCAAGTATGCCTCTGAAACAGTTGCAGAAATTTTTCCCAAGTCTCGGGTGTAAGAAGTGTTTCTAGTGTACTACATTCCAAAAAAAAATTTACACTACTGATTGGTGGGATGCCGGATGAAGATTTTACCATTGCTTCTTTCGCAGTTGGCCTCTCTTGATGATCATATCGCAACAGTTTGTCAACAAAATCAATACCCTTCACAGGATAAATGCAAATTTAAAGTTCAAATCCTCAGCATACTTTGATCATATGATTGTACGTTAACAATAGCCATAATTCTCACCTCTGGAACAGCCAAATGCTGATTATCGGCATTAATAAACTTTGTCCATGGTTTTCTGCTATGCCTGGATTGGTACGAAGGTACTTATATATGGTAACCAACAATAGATCATAGAGAAATCGATTAAGAATTATATAATTATTAACCTTTCAACCAGAGCAGCAAGATGTGGGTCCAATTCCAACCGGTACTTGTTAAGATAAACATTCAACTCGTCTGTTCCCAACACCTATCATCCATCAAACAGGCAGTTAACTTCACAGAGTCAGATATCAAGAGTTCTGCTCTTGTAATTTTCGAGCAAGACTGACCAAATCAATGATCATGTCCAAATAAGCAATAGCACCAGTCAAATGGACAAGCAGAAAAGACAATTATGATAAAATCACAAATACCAAACTCGTTTTAGCGTAAACATCAATAAAAACATAAAACATTATCTTGGTGTAGTGGCACTGGATGTGTGTCATCTACATGTTCGAATGGAGAAGGGTGAATATACTAGGAAGAGAGATCATATGATGCTGCACAGGTAGCATTTTCTGAAAAGAGATGTTTGTTTGGCCAGATGCAATGCTGATGGAGATCAAGATAGGAATAAAAATATAGAGTTATGGTTTAAATAGAAGTTTTAAATTGAGTTTAATTCTAATTAGATTAGATAAGATTTGTTTTGACATTTAATATTATTAGGAGTTTGTTTCCCTTTTTAAGTTTATTAAACTATAAATAGAGGGCCTTATTCATTGTAATTGAACCTTGATTATATGAATAAAGATTGATTTTTCCTCTTGCCCTCAATTCTTCTCTTCTTGGACATCCTTTCTTTCTTAATCTTCGATTATTCTTTAACAAGTCATACACATCTTGCGTCACATACCTTGGCAATCTTGACGAGTTGATCATAATTGTCATGCCCGTAAAAGAAAGGCTCCTTACGAAAAATCTGCACAAGCCCAAACCCTTGGCATAAACATCAAATTGGGAGTACACCTTGGCATATCTTGGTGTGGTATCAAAATTTCAGTCTCCTCATCATCTGCCACCCATGGATGTACAAGCGGATCAAAATCCACTCATCCAAATAGGTGAAGCTTGAAGAGCACAACTACCAAATGATATGCCCTGGTCCATTTGTATAACATACTAAACAAGTCTCTTAAAAAGTGAATATCTATTCTAGAATACAAGTCAGAAAAAGCGGGAGGGTATACCATTCCAGCAAACATACAACCGAGGCTCCACAAGTCCAAGGAGTAATCATAGTCTTGCAAATCAACGAGAAGTTCAGGGCCCTTAAAATACCTGCAAATCAGTGAGCAAAAGCATTTAAAAATTTAGATTGGTGCATGCATTATAGAAGTAAATTCAATCTCAGAAGCTGATCTCTGTGAGCAATAGCCACTAAAAACCAAAGAGCAAATATAAGGTGTTTGTTGCCCAAATTAATGCATGCTACTTGGCGATCACAGGAAGACTGATACATAAATAAATGTCCATATCATAATCACCGAGTCTAATTTTTAAGAAAAATGTTAGCACTATTAACCATTTTTCCAATACTTTATACCCTTTTCTTTAGTCATTAATAAGAATTAGTTGCAAGATAGTATTTCATTTTTCACGTAAATAAATTTATTTAGGTAGCCAAAAAACAAAAAGGATAATAATAATAACCACACAAAGAAAATGCCACACAGACGAGATGCATTGGCGGGAACTTGCTAGTTATTTTTACTCAATTAAAATTTGATAATTAAGTACTGAAATTTAATAGCCTAGTGTTAGTACCTAGGCTTGTGATACACAATACACAAGTAACTGCAAACAAGGAGCAAGGATCAGAACTGAATTAGATTAATGAAACTCAATGCAGAAATTGGATTTGGAAGATAACAGTTTATTGAAGATGGAATAACAACATAACAGTTCACAGGCTATTCAAGAGGCCTGGAATCCCTCCTATCTAACTAAAAAACCACCACTCAAACCATGCATGCTATGACCTTCCCCTCATTACAATTTATAGACCCTCTCGTATACTATTTTACTTTTTTGCCCTGCTCACTAACTTGGTGGATATTCTCGAATGCTGCCCCTACTTCATTCTTTCCTCTTCTTACGTAAGTGAATCGTATCGGGGGTCTACCATTACCCGCCACTCCAAAATCCACCTAGTCCTCGAGGTGGAAGCTAGGAAACTGCATCTGGATGGATTCCACTGACTCCCAAATAGCCTCAAATTCTGGAAGATCCTTCCATTTGATCAGAACTTCTATTTGTCCATGTTGCAATAATAAACAGTGCATGGTGCTTTATTAAAAAAGCTTCTCAGCATATATCGTACCAATCCAACTAGACCTAACAGCTTCATTAACGGACATTAGCCATCCTCTAAGATGTAATCTCATTTCAAAGACAGTATGGAGCAGAGTAATCGTCATAAGGCTTAAAAAAGTATGCTTTCTGGAGCCATTCATCCCTCCGATTATTAGATTTACTGAAGAGCCCAATTGCACCATAATGAAGATAATATTTTGGAATTGAACTACAAATTGTAATCATTTTACTGAAGAGCCCAATTGCACAGTAATGAAGATAATATTTTGGAATTGAACTACAGATTGCAATCATTTTTCCATATTTAATGAAACTGTCAGGCAAATTTGTTTCAAATAATCAAATGCAGTTTTAGAACCAAAACCATCACCTAAGAGCAGCTCCTAAACAGGTCCGAATTTTGTGCCCGAGTCCTTTCGCATCATCCACAAAAAGTGCTAAAATTATTTGTATCAAAGTCCACTCTAAATTTTATCTTAGGAGACTTAGGAATTGAACTACAGATTGCAATCATTTTTCCATATTTAATGAAACTGTCAGGCAAATTTGTTTCAAATAATCAAATGCAGTTTTAGAACCAAAACCATCACCTAAGAGCAGCTCCTAAACAGGTCCGAATTTTGTGCCCGAGTCCTTTCGCATCATCCACAAAAAGTGCTAAAATTATTTGTATCAAAGTCCACTCTAAATTTTATCTTAGGAGACTTAATAAGAGACACTCTAAAGCTATCTTCTACAATAGAAGTATTACTAAAATGTCAAAATAACAAAAGAAAATTCTCTAAAGTTCATAGCCCCCGTTTGGTCCCCATTTTTTCAAATTAAAGTGGGTAGAATAGTATTTTTTTGGAGAATGAATGATTCAAAAAGAAAGAAAAGTTTTTGATTTACGTGTAATACATTTTATAGAATATTATGTGATTGAAAATAGGAAAGAGAAAAATGAAATTTAATTTAATAAGGGCCAAATGGGGGGATAGACTAATCGAGTAAGAACTATCATGCATGAATAAAGGCAGACGATCTATAGATGTCGCAAAATCAGTACATCAAAAGCTCAAAAATTTATAAATAACAGCGAACGTTTCCATATCAAACTCCAAAATGAATTTCATCTTGGGAGACAATGAGAAATCCTCTAAAGCTGTCTACATTGGATGTGTGTGTTAGATGTCAAGTTACCAAAAAAAGTTCCGTAAAATTCAGTCTAAGCTATCACATACAGTACTGGACGGGGTATAGATATTCCAAAGCTCCCAGTTCACTACAAAAATTTATCTACAAAAGAAGTTGGGTACGAAACTACAAACTTTAATCTATGAAAGAAGATGGGTACGAAACTGTAATGGATGGGAAAAAATGAAATGAGTGCATGGCCTATAGAAGATAAACTAAATTGCAGAGAAGATAGCAAACCTAGAAGCAACACGAACGTTGTACTCTTTACCAGGATGGTAAAACTCCGCAAGTCCCCAATCTATAAGCCGAAGTTTCCTCTGCTCGTGATCAATCATGACATTATGAGGTTTCACGTCCCGATGCATGATACCTTGAGAATGACAGTAATCTAAAGCCTACACAAGTATAGGAAACTGAGAATTCTTTTTGCACTTTCAAAGAATTTCATGTTTGAAAACAGTAAAGGGAATAAGACATGGAAATCAAGGACAGAAAGAAAAGGTAAAGAGACCTATGTAACTTCTTAGAAAACAAATAAAGCAAATTCTCATTGTTAGCATAACTGACAGCAAAGTCTAGCAACAGGAAAATCACAATCAAGTATCTGAAAAACGAATTGAAATTTAAGCCCTGATTAGTTTAGGAATTTTCTTGTAATCAGTGGCTGGCCAGATCATGGCTCTTGAGCAACATCTCCAAAATGTGGATCACCAGCTGGCATTTCACAGAGGAAGCCATCCGCTTCCATTACCTAGATATATCCAATTTTGTTCCTTTTTTTATTAAAGCTTAAAAACCACATAACGTAGTTGATACCTTGTTAGCTTGACAGTAGGCATTTAAAGTTGATTCTACTCTAAATAAAATTTAGCATCAACAAAGAATATTGTCTTGTGTCTACAAGAAGAAGGGACCATAGCCAGGTTGCTCTTCAGCAAAGCAACCTAGATCCTGTAATCCTCTGAGGAACAATTATTATCTGTAGATAAGTACTATTTAGTCCAAAAAAATAATATAATTGATTTTGGAAGTGAATGGAAGGCTGAAAATTAATGGATGTTAGAAATCGAATTCTTTGTTTAACTACAAGTAGACATACATGTATTGGAGAAATTCGTTAAAGTTCAGACAACAAATGAGGTTGTCATTAGTTATAAATTCCAGTTTCTAGAACCCATCACCAACTGCGAACACAGATAAAACTAGGGACTTGCCTTGAGAAGTTCATAGATGTAATATCTAATATCGAAGTCGGAAAGTGTAGGATAAAGCACTTTAAAATCTGTATTGTTCACATATTCAAATATAAGACTTGGAGTCTTTGACTGCTGATCTCTGACAATATCGAGCAACTTCACAATATTAGGCCCACCGCAAAGATTCTGTAATATTTTAATCTCCCTCTTAATCTGCACAATATGGTGAAATTGAATGTAAGTTCTTCAATAATTTATTTCTAGGATTATGTAAGCACACTAAACCTAGCAAACAAGTGAACAATAAACATATAAAATTTAATCAACAAATATTTGTGAATGATATGCAATGGCACAATTTAATCATCCCAGTCTCTAATTATTGGTAAAAAACCTTATTAATCATCTTATCCTTTTTAAAATTACCACACATGCATCTTCTCGCACTCATTTTTCAACATATATGGACACATTGGCTTTTCTGAGCCCAACACTTGGGACAATAAATAAAGCTAGTCTAATCACTGTTTTGCAGAACTTGCTTTCTAAAACTAATTGAATCTCCCTATAACAAAAAACTTGTGGACAGTGGCAAATCCAGCACCTGAAGAGCATCAACGGGCGCACATGCTAGATCCGTCGGGAACATATTTTTTTGTTGACAATAAATAAAATATTTAGATTATAAAATCTAATAATTCATTTTATTTTCGAACATATCTTGTGGCTTGATTAGAGCTTCGAGATCCAAATTGGTGGTCCTGGGATTGGATCTCTTCCAAAGCAATTTATCGTGCAATTCTTCTAGTTCAACAATTTTTACCAAAACTAAATCAATAGGGAGGGGATTCGCCCTTGTGAGCCCTCTTTAAGATTACTGTAAGCTTGACCGTCAAGGCACTAGTTTAATTTTGACACTAAATGTAACAGAATAATATATATTCAATTTAAGCAATTTTAATGCAATTAGAAAGACTCAAATCTTTACATTTCTGTTGAATTATATAAAACTTGGCCATTATGTCAACTAATATACATACATACATACATATATATATATATATGTGTGTGTGTGTGTGTGTGTGTGTGTGTGCGTGTGTTCAGTTTTAGCAAAACAATTGTTATATTCAATTTTTCATATTTTATTGCAACTGACGATCAACTGTCAACGGCCGAACATGCTCACTCAAAACCCTGGATCCGCCCCTACTTATGGAGCTTTTCCATTTTGTCCAAACCCTCCTACACCCTTGTCTATTTTTCCTAGATAATAATAGAACGTAGCTACCTAAAAACAATCACATTTTGGAACAAAATC
Organism: Olea europaea var. sylvestris; assembly: GCF_002742605.1. Taxonomy (NCBI): domain Eukaryota; kingdom Viridiplantae; phylum Streptophyta; class Magnoliopsida; order Lamiales; family Oleaceae; genus Olea; species Olea europaea. The sequence goes on along the minus strand of NC_036246.1, from coordinate 37,971,082 downwards.
CTTTAGAGTAAACTTGTGTTGGTTCTACTCAAGGAAGCACAAACATGGACACGCCAACACATACTTTTCAGAGAAAGCATTAGAGACACTAAATAAAATATATAAAATTAAAATTATATTTATTCATATTTTCAATAAAAATAAAACACATTTTTTTGCTCTCTTTCCGGGACTTGGATTTCACAGCTTTGACAGTTTACCTATTCCATATTAGCCTCTATTATTGAAAAAGTATTATTCAACTGGTCAACTTTAACTTTGGAATGGTATAATACATATTAAATTAAGTCTTAAGTCAAAATATTCTTTGGAAGATGAAAAATGTTACTATAACCACGGTAAAAGAGTGCAATGCATGGATAAACATGTGAACATTAATTACTTATGTTTTAACTTTAAAAAGAATTTTAAGAGTAAGATAATAACGTTAGGGTTTAAGTCTTCATCCCTCCCCTTAAGCGTCTCTCCCTTCAAGGTTTCAACCTACTCAGCGTCTTCTCCCTCTTACCTCTACCCATGCGATTTTCCATAGTTCATTTCCGTCGTCTGTTTTATTTTAAACCACACGTGTGGTACATTTGATTAACAACAAAATGAAAAGTACAACCTCGGAAGGGGTTATGCGTGGCCTTAAAAAAAAAAAAGCAAAAAGAACTAACCCTGCCTAAAGACAAGGAGTACAAGAAAGCTAGAAACAAGACAAAAACTTGTATCTCGTGACATCATCCCATTTCAAGATCTCATCATTTCGAGTTAATCCTTTTTCTTTATATTTTGTCCAGTCAAACAAGAAAAGGACACGCAATCTAGCATCTTCGAAACATGTCGCATAGACGAAGTTTGTCAGCATATAATACGTTTCAAACACCGACTTGTCGGCTCCAATAGCATGTCTGTGCTTCACAGGTTCTACTTGACATTCAACCTTTAGATTTCAAGGTACTCCAAAGTTCTAATTTAAAGGTACCTTGTTTTAAATATGTAATATAAGTTCAACCACGATAGTGCCTAAAAATTAAGACCTTGATTTTTGCCTATAGGGAGAGAGAAACCCCTACAACAACCGCTACTACGTCACTCATGCTTGTGACTCGATTGCTGCATTAAGCACATACTTAATAACGTTTCCGAAACCCCAAAGATTATTTGGCAAAAATCAGGAAAATCAGATGAAATTTGGATGTTCTAATTTCTAGCCATAATTGGTTTAGAATACATTACATGTGAAGTAGCTATCCATGCAGAAAACTTCAAGCGTTCACATAGGAAGAAAGAAAACTATGGATGAGACTTTTAGCCTAAAACTTTTTTTTATAGGTACAAGAAGATTTAAATGCTAAAGATAAAATTACGTACAGGCAGGATGATTTAGTGATGAAAATTTTTATGCAGTGGACATGGCTCCTAACAATAAAACTAAATCACAATAGGAGTTAATAATTAGATTTATATTTTTCCTCACTCTTGAATTAAAGAAGTGGAATATATTTTTGGGATAATTGTAGCAAAAGCCCCAAACCTATTATTTGTTACAACCGTCACTCCTAACCTTTCCAAACATTACAGATGAAGTGCTTTTGGACAATTTCCATCCACAATTCCGTCAATTGACCAGAAATTTAACTTTGACCATATTTTTAGTATTTTAGAAAGGGGCAAAAAAGTAACTTTCCATTTAGTACATTAAATAATGAAATTAAAAAATAAGAAATAAAAAGAACACACACACATAATCATCTTCTTCCTCTCACCACCCCTCACCCACCTCCACCCACACCTCCAACTCAAACCCAAAATCCGCCCAACCACCGCCACCGCCACCTCCACAACCGGCCACCATCATCCATCCCATCACAATCGCCATCCAACAAACTCCACCACCCAACAAACTCCACCACCCAACCCCAAAAATGTAAAGAGCCCATTTTGGTGAAGGAGCAATTTTATGCAAAATTTTTGCACTTCATGGATCATTCCTTCCCAACAGGTCGGTCACATAGAGCAATTTTAGGCAAAATTTTCATAAAATTTGTAGACGTGGCAATGGTGGTGGAACTTCTCCTGACTGGATCTTTCGACTTGAGAGTAAGCATAAATTCGAAGAGATCTCTAATTGTAGCCAAATTCGTTTCACTCATATGTCTGTAATGTCAAATAATCTGTCCAATAACATCTCTATACCCATTTTTTTTTTTACAACAGCCATTTATAATCTGATCTAGATCCAAAGAGTTGAAAATTTCAATGGCTCAAGTGTAATTATGCTCCTTCACCCCAAAACATCCCTGGAATTAGAAATGGTCTCTTTACTGGTTTGAAATGGGAAGTGGGCTCTTTACCGGTAGCAAGTGATTGTAGAGGCAGTGGTTGGGCGGATTTTGGGTTTGAGGTGGGGGTAGGAGTAGGTGAGGGGTGGTGAGAGGAAGAAGATGATTGTGTGTGTGCTTTCTTTTTATTTCTTGCTTTTTAATTTCATTATTTAATGTAATAAATGGAAAGTTACTCTTTTGCCCATTTTTAAAATATTAAAAATATGGTTAAAGTCAAATTTCTGGTCAATTGACAAAATTGTGGATGAAAATTGTCTAAAAGGACTTCACCTGCAGCGTTTGGAGTGACGGCTGCAGTTTAAAAGGGCTTTACCTGCAACGTTTGGAAGGTTTAGGGGTGACGACTGCAACAAATCAAAGGTTTGGGAAAGGTCTGCTAATATTTCAAAGGTTTGGGGACTTTTGCTGCAATTATTCCTATATTTTTTGTCTTAATAGGTCCATGAAGAGATCATGAGTCAAAGGAGACAGTGGAATCATCAAGGACATCAAAACTACAAGAACTAAAAGAGAGATTCGATCATATGTCCACCCAAAACTCATCAAATCCAAATTCTAAAAGCGTATTGACTCCCCCCATCGAACTTTAGAATAATCAAGACAAATAATATGTCATGCCCATTCTTCTTTCTATATTTTCTGATACAAGTCTGCTGAGTGGTAAAAAACAGAACAGATATCAACGACAGGAGCATGTGCCATTCCAAAGTTAGTTAGACGACTGTTTACTGAAAAGTATAAAATGTATAAAGTGCTTTATGATATTAATACATACAGAAAAAACCTCTTAAAAACAGATACATGATTGGTAAGAAGCAGCTTGAAGCTCTTAATGCTCTATAAGTTCGCCACTGTATTATTTCCACACCTGCAGCATGGTTTCTATTCCTATTTACTTTTTAATTTAATGAAACTTTTTCCCAACTTCACCACTATAATTCTCTTTCAGGCTGACTAGTGATAAAAACCAATTTCTTGAGCATTACTTTGAATTGTTAGTTTATTATTTATGTAGCTTTTCCCGTATTGGTTGCAGGATATAGGATATTTGCATTTCAAAGTTCTCTTTAACTGATGCATAAATATTTCACAACTGGTCACTTCTCTAGCTATCTTTGTTTGTAATTATGAGCATATGAAAGAAGAGTTCGTGTAAAATGCTGAAGAAAACTAACCTTTTTCTTCTTTACAGGTTTAAGGATTTTGATTATGCATTTCTCATGGTTGGTGGTGTGCACCCCCTCAAATACTTCGCTATATTTTCCCCTCCCTACCTTCCTCACCACCTCGTAATCATCTTGCTCCCTGTTAGACCCAAAAAAAAAAAAAAAAGAGAGAGAGAGATTAAATTAAAATAACAAATGCCTCCATTCAAAAGATGTAAAATTAATCCAACTAGTTACGCACCCCCATTGAACTGTAAG
>NC_036246.1:37963174-37966946 GCF_002742605.1 Olea europaea var. sylvestris | reverse complement strand
CATTGTTGGCCTCAAGGAACCAAATTTTTTAAGATTTTTAGGTAACTTCTCGTAAAACTGTGTAGTTAATATGAACTTTTATATTGTTTTCCATTTCTTTGAATTGCTTCGATAACAACTCTTACTCTCCTCTTGTTTTACTAAATAAACTTCAAAAATTAAGGTATTTTCATTTGGGAAATTAGATGCTACATTGATTTGACGGATTTTTATCTCCAGTTGCAAGGTGGACATTATGGTTGTCGGCAACTTACGAGGGCCATGGCAATTCATTGTATGCACGCATTTTCTAGTAATTCTGTTTGTTAGCTCACGAAGAGCTAAGGTTAGGTGAAATCTTTGATGTTCGGATACGAAAATAATTTGGTCACATCATCTGTTGGTAAACAAATAAGTTGTAATATACATATAGCATAACCTGTTCAAATATTTGTCATGGAGTTTATGCCAAGCAATTTGACTATTGAAAAACATGAAATATCAAAATACTTCTCAAAATAATATTATTAACGTCTCCTGCTATAAGTGTTTTATTGTTTCTGCCAATATCCTCGAGTACTCATGTTGTAGTGCTGCTTTTCATGTGTCAATTGATGATAGTCATGTCGTAGCACTGGGATTTTTGGTGGTTGGCAACTTTCCATCATAGCTACACTGTGGGATATTAGGGTTCCTCACAAGACGAGGTCCTTTAGGCACCTTGTTGATTTTTGGACGAATATCCTGCAAATAAATGATTAATCCATTTCAACAAAATTGTGAAGCTTTTCTCATAATTGACACATATGTAAATAAGTATTAAGCAATCATATCCATTGCATGAGCTTTAGAAAAGGAGTTATGGAATTTATAGATAGGCTGTTTGTACAACAGATTCAATTATCAAAAAATAATTATAAATTCTTGCTCTGAGTTGAATGCAATTGTTAACTTCACTAGATAAGAATCTATAACTATTAATACCTGGTCGAAGATGGAAGTTGGAATTGCAAGAGTGGCAAGAGCATTGGGAGAATCAACTATTCCTGAAATCCTTCCTTCACAGGGGCAGCATGAGAGTAGAAGATAGACCTGATATCCACCTTTATCACTCAGGTTTTCTGCAAAAAATTTAAGTCACAGAAGGGTGATTTTGATGGATAGATTTCATACCTGTTCTTTAGTGTATCCGAATCTGGACAAGTAGTCAATAGCATTTAGCACTGCACGCTTGTAAGCAACGGAAGCATCAAGAAAGTGTTGTCGCCCACTCTCATCAACGCTAATGCCCTCAAATACTAACCATTCTGAAAATCTTGGCTCGACAGGGCCTATCTCAAAAATGGGGTTGACATGTAGAGGAGTTGGCCCCATTGGAGTGAGGTATTCTTTCATACCATCCCTAATGATTTCACACCTGATGGGAGTTGAAAACACAGCGGGATGAGTTCTAAACGGATAAGAGGAAATCATGAAATGTGATTGACTTGAGGAGATTTAAATTTCAAAATGTTACTTGAGTTCTAGAAAACCACTCATCTCGATTGCGCCACAAAATGCAACTTCACCATCTCCTTGTGAAAAATGCATATCCCCAGTGCTCAGGTTTGCTCCATCGACAAATACTGGAAGGTATACTTTGGAACCTCTACTGAGATTTTTGATGTCACAATTTCCTCCGTTCTCCCTTCCAGGAATTGTCCTTGCAGCCTCTCGTGCAATTCTTTCCCATTCAGGAGCCCCTTCCTCAATCTACAAGCATAATGAGCTATTTGAATTATCCTTTCTTCTACCGGGAGTGTTAAATTGCATTTGCATTTGCATTTATTTTGGTGTATTTAGATGTTCCATGAACTTTTCTTACTGAATACTAACAGTTGCAACCCCTTTAGTGATGATAGGTGTGCCATTAAAACAATGCTTGTTGTTTGTAGGTTTCTTACCTTGCCTAGAAAGCATCCCTTTGTTGATGGTAAGTTTGCTAGTGGCCTTGAATGCAGAACCTCACACAATTTTAGAGACTGAAGTCCGGTTTCTTCGACTTCTCTTTCCCTCTCATTCCAGATGTTAAGAAGTTCCATTGAAGGTGCAGTTCCAACTATACCAGGGTGTGTTAAACCAGGAAACCGTACACCTGAGATACACATGAGGGTAAAACTTCATGTTAGAGAATCGTGTAAAATAATTAGATAAAATTTTGGTCTATGCGCAAGTACGCAAAGTAAGAAAACAGGAAAGGATTTACCAGGTATATGAGGAGAGTAAGCATATATTCCTTCAAAATACCATATGGCTTTGGTTGCACAAGGAAAGTGGTCAGTGAGGAATCCACCTCCATTCTCCCGATCAAATATTGCTGTAAATCCCCATTCATCCCCAGGTAGCGGCCCCAAATTGCAAATTTCAACAGCAAGAAGATCACCAGGCTTGGCTGGATTACCATCTACATCAAGAACTCTAATAGGTCCACTAAGATAATGCACCTGAGATAGTGTTTAGAGAGATCATACTATTATTAATTGCTGATAACAGTAACTATGATATGTTTAACATTAGTTTCACAGATGAAAATCATGTGGGGGGTTCTTAGTTTGATACAGGGGAAGAATCAGTGGTATCTTGATCATCTTGACAGGCATGAAAAGCCTTTCTTTTTTTTGCTTTTATTGGATATAGTTCCTTCTCTTTTTAAATTTGTTCTATCTGCTTAGTTTTATGTTTTCATCTGTAGAACCATACAGTTTTGAAACTAGATGAGTTTTACTTACTGTTGATAGATCTAAGTTTTTTACATCAACTGCAGCGTTGTCATCTTTAATGGCTCCTCCGGTCCAGTCCACCATTTCTATTCTAAATATCTCACCGGTCTTGACCTCTGCCACCGGCGGTATCATGGGGTGCCACCTATTATGAAGAGGTACTTCCTGCTCCCATGGCTTCTTGTTTATGTCTATCGGAACTATTAATCTTGGAGTTAGAGGAGCCATGAATAGAGTATAAGTCTGTTTTTGCCTAAAACTAATGGAGGACAAACTTTTCTAAGGTTGACTTAGACAGGCTTAGTAGGCGTGGCAGACAAATGGAGGACAAACTTTTCCAATGGTCCTTGGATTCCTTTGTTGACAATTGACAAACAAGTAATGACACTAAAAGATAGTAAGGTTGATTGCAACTTTATCTTTGCTGCTGGGAATTGCACTGTTAAAGATAGGATTTTGTCTTCAACCCATGGCCAAAATTTAAACAAATCGAGGTAATCAACCTGATCCATATTACGAGAAAATTTAAATAAATCTGAAACGCTACAAAGCAAGAAACTAAAGTAGTTTGGAAGTTAAAATTTCATTTAAAATATGAAAGCAAAAATATAAGGAACTCACAATAGAGGGATCTGCATACTTGATATCTTCAGCAGTGTACTCTTTTGTTATGCCACCTCCACTGAAATCCACCATCTCTACCCTGAATACCTCTCCAGTTCTAACCTCGGCAACAGGAGGTATGTCGGGATGCCATCGGTTGTGAAGAGGGAGTTTCTGTTCCCGTGGTTTCTTCTTCAAATCAATTGGCACCACCACTCTACAACCACGCGACGCCTCCATTGATGCCAAACTTCACTATACCTCCACTACAAGAATGAGTCAACTACCTACTGGAATTTAGGATTCCTTAAATTACGCACCCTTTATTTTCAGATGATAAGTTTGACAGCCATGATTTGCCACCCCAAGGCCAATTTTTTCTTCGGGTGGACCACCCATAGCACATACCAACAAAAATATCACTCAACTTT
>NC_036246.1:37847034-37963074 GCF_002742605.1 Olea europaea var. sylvestris | reverse complement strand
AGTGGGCATGAATTACTCTTACAATTGTTTCAAAGTTGGCATCTTTATTTATTGAAATGAATGTTGTTGATAGTTCTGTTTCTGTGCCAAGTGTTGGTATGAACCCGATGCTTTTGTTTGCAATTCTAGCATCAGAGCACATATAAATTAAGTTATGAAAGAAAAGTGTGTTTTACATTGTAGTTATATGTTACCAATATTGAATGGAATGGTTATGTTGCTTGAAAGTGGTAAAAGATTTGTATAAATGGTTTCATTGTCTGGCTGTTCAAGTGGGTTTTGAATCTAGATGGTTATTTTTGCAATACATGAACAGTGGTATTTTGAATATGCACTGCAGTTGTTTGGCAAAATGATACAGGGATTTGGTGTCTCGGACATCGATGATTATCGGGTATGTTGGTGGTGCTTATCGATTTCTTTGCGAAATGCGGGAAAGTGGTGGGGCTAATGCAGTAATGACGATTGTGATGTTATGGATATGCTTAACTGTTCTTGATGGTAGACAGATTCGTGGTTATGTGATCAAAAGTGCTTGATTGATCAGTCAGTGTGATAAATTCAATCTTGAAAACGTGTGCTGATGTTGGTGGTGTTGATAAAGTACAAATTATTTTTGAAGAAAACGATACACTAGATGTTGTTTGTGGAATATAATGAAATCCTTGTATTCTTCAGAAGGAAAGACTTTGATACCAAGCATTGAGGCCTTAGCTTGTTTCGGGGTGGCCAGAGGTTGGAAATCTCGGTCAAGCAAGTACATCATCTTTGAATACAGAATGGACTTTGCAATGATATTTCGAGGACAAGTTTTTTGGATGTTTGGTGCACAGTGCGCCAATTTGTAGGCATCAGCTCGGTTATTCATAGAAGTTCCTTACAGAAACAGTGTAACTTGGTGGGCTCTAATGCTGGGGTTCAGTGAAAATAGGCAATTTAAAGAGCCGACTGATTTGTTTCATTAAATGCTATCTGCAGGTGTTCAACCTGTTGCTGTAAACCTGAGAAGCCTTGTTGTTTTATATACACAATGGGTGCTCTGCAGTGGGGTAAAAGCATCCATGGATTCCTTGTAAGAAACTCTTTTTTTACTTCTAAGGAAGGAAACATATCATTGGAAACTTTTATTCTTAATATGCAGAAGCATTTATGCTGCTAGAATTTGTTTCGATGAAATGTTTGCAAAAAATATTGTAACATCGACATCAATGATTGATGGTTTGCAATACATGGAAAAGGTTTGGAAGCATCGGAAATTTTCCATCAGATGGCGGAGGACCAAGGCGAGCCAAATCTGTTCCTTTCAAAGCTTAGCATCAACTTGAAACCACTCAGGCCTTGAGCTCCGGGTTTGCTATGATTGTGAAATTCATTATTTCCAAGGACAGTAGGATCTGGGAGTACACTTCTTGCTACGTTGAGAGTCGACAAAGACCAAAAACTTGATGAATATGAGCTGGGGGTGCGCTTCTTGCCACGTTTAGAGTCAACAAAGACCAAAAACTTGATAAATATGCAACTGCAAGGCTTATTTTTTCTACAATGTCATTGTACTAGTTTACGTTAAGCAGTTTGCAAATACTCTGTACCCTATAATCTACACGCAACCCTAGAAATAAAATTCGACGTTGGCATTTGATGCTACCAAAAAATATCACCTGAAAGATCTCGAGCTTGATACGACAACTTCACTTTGATGAACACGAATGGTCTGTAACAAAGGCAACGAGGTAGGGAATTTGGTGCGTGAGGCTATAAACTGAAAATAATAATGAAGAACGTACCTTAGGAATGAGCACAGGTTGTGTATTTATAGGCGTCAGCGGTGGAATCCTAGAAGGACTTATTCTATCATGATCTTTCTCTTTGTAGGAAAAAGAGTTAGTGTTTCACCTCAAGCATTCAAATCACTGTTTGAGTCAAAGAAGGAGTCTAACAGGATAGGGATTGTGTTCAAAGTAGGATTAGTGCTTCCATAGGTCACATAGAAAGGTTGACGAGTCGACACATATACCCCCGACCTAAAATGCCCGACCTTGTTTTGGCGTTTTTAGGGGATACTTAGATCGGGGTTTTACTATGTGGTCGGGGTCAACTGGTCGAGTTTGAGACTGACGAGATCTGGAATCATCAGCATTTATCACAGATAATATACCAGATTGACACCCTGCACAAGTTCCAGATTTAGGCGTTTTGAGAAGAGTAGAATTTTGCAGTTTCAACATTAATCAGTAGAGATCACTTCAATCAGCTTCAAGTTCAGCTCCAAACTTCTCTAATCTATCAGACTCTTCATCCAAATCCCACACCAAAGTACGGTTAATCAATCCATCGTCCTCACTTACATGTATCTGCCTTCCACCCAACCTGCAAGAAAAGAACAATTATCAAAGGTGCGTACCGAAAAAGGATTCCTAGACCCAACTCCTATAAAGGATTCTAAACACTTTTACGGCCGTGCAGTATATGCATGAACGGGAGCATGGCAATAAAACCATAGGCGCATGTTAGGTAGGCGAACAAGATTTTAACTTCTTTGATTCCCTTAAAGTGTTCAGTAAGATCAATCACCCTGCCAAATATGTTTGGTTGAAAGGTGAAAATAGGGAATAGAATGGGTGTCCAGGACTGCTGAAGTTTGACATACATGTTCTAGATTGAAAAAAATCCAGGACCTACTCGAATCCTGAACAATTTGGAGCTAAGGCAAAAAATTCCGTATCCTTGCAACATTTTTGATTCCATATCATCGCAACATTTGAAGTTGCATGATACGAGGCTCGTTATTTATGATAGGGACATTTAGCCCCCATTTGGTAGCAATTTTCACCCGAAAAATCAATTTATTTTTTTTTACCATTATTTCACTATTTTAACCATCATTTTTTTACTTCTTCACTTATAGGTGGAACCCACTTCTTTCTCTCTAACGATCAAAAAATAATTCTCATAATCACACTACCAAACAGACACTTAATATTCACATTTAAATTCAACTATTTTCATACTGGTAACAAAAAAAGGTCATTGAGCACATTGTAAATAGGTATAAACATCACCCTCCACTTTACATTATGTAACACTTCACATACCATTTTATTTTTCAAAATTTTAATTACTATTTCTTTTTCATCCAAAAAGTATTTAACTCTTCCGATTATCTTCTCCATAGTTTATATCACATCTATTGACAACATTATTAACCTAATTCATACTCCACACTCTTTTTCTTTTCTTACACAATCATATTTTTTATTATTAAGACGTCCATATGTGTTTTATCTTTCTATGAAACTTCCTAGTAGAAAAGAGGAGGACCATTCATAGAAGATTCTTCCTTTCATAAATTTTTCAAAAAGTTCTAAAATGATAGATATCAAGAGTTTGTCTGCCTTTCATTACAATTTTCTTAAAATTTAATGGTCAAAGTAAAATTTCATTTTAATCCCACATTTCGTACAACCAACAATTATTACCTATTTATTCACCATCCATTTATATCACGTTATAATTTGAAATTATTTTTAGACTGCAAAATAATGATTAATATAAAGTACTTGAACAATATTTAAACTTTCTAATCAGGGGATGATAGATAAGAATTTTCATCATTAGTTTTACTGTATTGGAACAAAAATCAGAATGAAGTTTTTTCTATATTTTTCAATACATCATTAACTCGTTGATATTAAATTATTATTCATTTTAAGTTGAATTCAAGGAAAATGAGTATAATAAATTTTGTAAATCACACACAAAAGGAGACCATCTTTTAAGGAAAAATTGAAAAAACATTCAATGAAACGTCATGCTTTCAAATAATGGATTTTGATATTTGTACACGAGTGGTTGACATGTCCATGTATACTCCCCTTAAATGAGGGGGGCCCATGCACCATGTACATATAACATGCTCCTTCAAATAATAAAACATTTAATAGTAACTAGACATGGTTGAATATGCATTGCATGTTATTCTAAAATATTTTATAGGTGCTATAAAAATAATATTGTAAGATTTGAGAATATAAAAAATAATTAATACAAATTGTTTATTTGGAATGAATGTCACGCGATTTATGCAACGTGATTTTATACCGCAAGTGTACGGTGTTAAGTTTTGTAATATAGTAATAGAGTAAAAAGTGTCGAACTCACAGGGATTGTAATTTAAATTTCACTAAGCACTATAATTGTGCAATTTCTACTTTATTTAGACAAATGTATGATTAAATGGATTTAATGTTTTATGAGTGAATAAATTAAACTAATCTAACGTGAATTGGATGCAACAAAATTGGGGAATACAAATTATCAAATGAGAAGGCCTAGAGATTGACTTCACCTAACTTTCAATTATGATTTAACGATTTCCAATAATTTCATTTAATTTTCCCATATTTAAAAGCAAGAATCTTAATATATTCCTCTCCCTTCTCTTGAGTGCCGGCTAGAAAATCATCCTAGATTCCAATTCCAATATCTCTATTCTGAATTGAAAATCAAGAATTTATAAAAGTCCCGATTCTTTTATGGAGTAAGCTTCACAGATTCTACACTTTCTCTCGAAACCCATAAAACCTATGTTGTGTTCGCTTCTAAGGGAATTGTGTGGGGGCGCAATTCTTGTGAACTCTCACAGAACCAGGCGTATGTTCATGGCCAAAGCGAACATAATAATGAGAACTGAAATGTGTTAGGAAGAATCATGTGTGAAGTGTATCATCGTTTACATAAACGGTAGAACAATTCAAAAACATCGCGTCTACTGGTCAGCCAGTGAAGTAAATATGTTTTCACAAGCGAAGGTTCAAAGGACAACACCTACCTATCGTATGTAGGTTTCAACTGTTGAACTATATCACCAAGTCATCATGTGTCACATTCACAAGTCATCATGTGTCACATGCATGAGTCGCTCTCAATTTTTATTCATGTAGGGGATTGTCGAAAAAATTGGTCCACTTTGGCACGAGTTTTGAGTGGGACCCAGTTGTTCAATTTGGAAGATGAAAGTTGATTTGTGTTCTCCTCCGTGAGTACATCGAAATCATATACTTACTTGCCAAAGTTGATGCTCGGGTGAATGAGAAATTGAGGCTCAAAGTGTGCCACTCAAAAGGGAGTTTATGTGGGAAAAATGAATTTGTCCCACATAGGAAAAAGATGAGGAACTCCAAAGGTCATTATCATTAATGGTAGCCTAGCCTATAAATAGTGGCTCATTTTCCTCATTTCAACACACAAAAAAGCAAAAGCTTTCAAGTTTAGAATACACTAGAAATTCATTTGCATAGAGTTCTCTCTTGGTGGTGGTGTAGTTCAGGCACTAGTTTAGTTCAGGCACTAGTTCAGTTCGCCGGAGTGGTTTCTGCGGTGCTCGGAAGCTACTGATTTTACCGTTGTATCCTGGGAAATGGACGCTCGTTTTAAACCTCAAGCACGGACGGTGAGGGGGCGAATCTGTTTTAAGGAAACTGTGTGTAACACAGGCCTCGGGTTAAAATTCTATGTTTCAGTTGTTTAATTCATGCAATTCTTCGTATTAAATTTACAATCCATGCTTCATGAATTTATGATATATTGTTCGTATGCTTCATGCATTTAAATTCTATTGGAACAAAAGTTATTTGTTGGAAATAAAACTTTCAATGATTTGGTAAAAATTCGATATACGATTGTTTAAATTTTGTTGATTTGCATAGTTGCAAAATTGAAAGGCTTTGTCAAAAAGACCTAAACTGTCTAAGAAGAGCTTGGGATTTAAGCGGTCCTGTTGTGACCCCCCTCCTCATCTGGGAGTCTTTTAATTGCGCATTATATAAATTGACGAGACGAAAGACAACATTTCCCGATTTTATCCACATACACTGAATTTCCTGCAAGCACTTCTAAAATATTCTCCAAGATAGCAAAATCATGAAATTAATGACATAATATAATAAGTGTAAACCACTCATCAATGAACTTTTGATTCAATGAAATAAAAATCAACTTGTGAAATAATTTAAATAGTTAAGGAAATCAATTAGAATAATCCCTCCATTTACCCTTAAATCTAAACTGAACATTCAACGAATGCCATCATTTCTTGATATTTGCTTATTATGCAATGAATATATTAATTGAAATTATTTATTATAGATACGTATTATGTCACCATATTTACGTTCTCTGTATCTTAACATTCATTAAATAAATCAGTTAGAAGAAAACTCTAAAAATATTTATATTTTGTTCCAAATTTTGTTTAATGAATTTAATTTACTAACCAATCAAGTGGAACGAATCTGTCAAGTATATATTGATCGTCACTAAGTAATTGACAAATAATTCATGATAGATATTGTTTAGATGATTAAATAAGTTAAATACATATTAAAAATAAGGTAATGAATGTGTCAAATCTATATTCACCATAACTAAATAGTTGACAGAATAATTAATGATAATATTGTTTAAAGGGTTCAAATGATTAATAAATTAAACCCTTGTTTGATTCCATTTATTGTACCTTAATTTATTTCTTATATTCATTTTCAACAACATATTTATATAATAAAACATTCTAAACATAAATCCAAAACTTTTTTCTACTTTTTAACCACACATTTTCCAAAAAATATTATTCAAAACGTAGGTTTTTTTTAATAAAGGCCACCAAACAAGGGCTAAATACATATAGAAAAACGAAAAGTAATGTATTATTGAAATAATTGAAATATAGTAAGGATAGGAACATCAAAAAAAAGATTTGCACTTGATGTGATATTTAATATATTATAGATATGTCCATATATAATTTTTTTATCAACAAATACGAACTACTCTTATTTAAATCATAATTTAATGTAAAGATAAATTAGAAAAATCGTTAGTAAAACCAATATAAAAAAATGGCATTATCTCACTTCACTAAAGTTAAATCAATCATAGCGTCTCAAGTTGATACATTGCCATTTTAAACTCAAACTAACTTTCTAAACTCACAAAATTTTTAAAGCAATGTCATATATATGCAATGGGGATGCCAAAAACAAATGTAGATGTGGATTAATGCGAGGACGTCTATTCAAATTACGATTTAAACAATGTGCAACTTGTTGCACGATATTTTGAGATCAATGCGATGTTCTTGCACCTTTACCAACATGTTTGTTCAATTATTCATTAATAACATATTTAGCCTTTGTTTGGTTCAACTAAAAGTTACATTAAAATTTAAGTTAAAAATTAACATTTAATTTTAGAATAATGCTATTTGCAGTAAAAATTACTGACAGTCGCCTTATGTGACGTATACTTAACAGTTTTTCATTTGATGTATAATTCAAAAAATAACTACCATATTTATGTATCAAATACTAAATTGTCAAGTGTATGCCATATAGGACGACTACTGACAGTCTTCACTACGAATAACATTACTCTTAATTTTATTGTTACATACTTCATGAAATTCACAACTTCTTTATTAAGTATTTTTTATCAAAATCTACTTAAATTTTGATTTTTATTTAAACCAAATGAGGGCTTATTTAAATGGATTAGACGGTTCAATGAGCAAAAAAGTTCGGACGAGTCTGTCAGACTGCCGCCTGACCATCCCAACCGGGTTAATCGGTCAAGAACGATCCTCTACTGCTCTAACGACTTCAAACTGGAGCCAGAGCTGTTAATCACGCTCTGATCAGGCGGGCATATGTCATCCACCAGACTTGGTTTCCTGTCTCCTTAGAACTCAAGGATACAGATGTACAACCTATAGAACAGATCCTGTTCAAGTAAGGTCGTGAGCATTAAGATTGAATTTCTACTATTTATAGCGGTTTAATTATTGCTAATCATCCGATGTGGGATTCGCTATTACCTTTGAAGCCATTNAGAAATCAGTGGACAAATAAGTATATTGCTACATAAGTTCGAGTTTTCCATTTTGGATTTATCTTCCTAAATTTGAAAAAAAATTCACTTCTTTGCTATGGCTAGCTCGATTATCGCTTTCCGTTCCTTCTTTATTAATCCATGTTTAAAACCTTATTATTCTTGCAAGAACCTTGAGACTCTGAAGCAAATCCATGCTTCCATTATAGTATCCAGTGGGCATGAATTACCCTTACAATTGATTCAAAGTTGGTATCTTTATATATTGAACTGAATGTTGTTGATAATTCTGTTTCTGTGTTAAGTGTTGGTATGAACCCGATGCTTTTGTTTGGAATTCAAGCATCAGAGCACATATAAATTATGAAAGACAAGGATGTTTCACATTGTAGTTATGTATGTTACCAATATTGAATGGAATGGTTATGTTACTTAAAAGTGGCAAAAGATTTGCATAAATGGTTTCATTGTCTGGCTGTTCAAATGAGTTTTGAATGTAGCTGGTTATTTTTGCGATACTTGAACAGTGGTGCTTTCATAATGCACTGGAGTTGTTTGGTAAAATGCCGTACATGGATTTGGTGTCTCGGACATAGATGATTAATGGGCATGTTGGTGGTGCTTATCGATTGCTTAGTGAAATGCGGAAAGTGGTGGGGATATGCTCAACTGTTCTGGAAGGGAGACATATTTATGATCATGTGATCAAAAGTTCTCGATTGATCAGTCAGTATGATAAATTCAATCTTGAATATGTATTCTCACGACGGTGGTGCTGATAAAGTACAAACTCTTTTTGAAGAAATCGGTAAACCAGATGATGTTTCTGGAATATAATGATATTGTATTTTTCGAAAGGAAAGGCTTTGAAACCAAGCATTGAGGCGTTAACTTTGCTTGTTTCGGGGTTGCCAGGGGTTGGAAACCTCAGTCAAGCAAGTACATTGTCTTTCAATACAGAATGGACTCTGCGATGATATTTCGAGGATGAGTTTGTTGGATGTGGAGGCGGCATCAGCTCAGTTATTCATAGAAGTCCCTTAAAGAAACTGTATCACTTGGTGTGCTCTAATGCTGGGGTTGGTGAAAATGGGCACTTTCAAAGAGGGGACTGATTTGTTTCATCAAATGCTAGCTGCAGGCATTCAACCTGTGGCTGTAAACCTGCGAAGCCTTCTTCCTCCTTTTTTTCCTCACTTAGGAGCCGTGTGAGATAAAGTCTCATGCACGGTTTTGAATGAAAGAAGCGAGGAATCCCCTTTTCGTTTCACATGCACAATTGGTGTTCTGAGGAATTCGTGATGGAATATTTAGGTGCAATTTATTTTATGTACAATGTCATTGTACCAGTTTATGTTCAGGGGTTTGCAAAATACTCGTCTACTTTGTCATAATTTACATTGGAAACGATTTTCTGATGGAGATTTTGAAACGCTACATGGCCTATATGTCCATACTTTTCTTGTGTAATTTGAGTCAAATGGGACATATACGTCTATCAAAGCTACGAATTAGTTCACAAAAAATTGAATAGCAGGCCATCCGTGCTTCAAAAAGGTCGACGAATCTGTACCCTTTCATCGACACACAACACTAAACAAATTAAATTCGACATTGGCATTTATCACAGATAATATACCAGAACGATACCATGTACAAGTTCCAGATTTAGGCGTTTTCTAGTAGAATTCTGCAGTTTCTACATTAATCAGTAGTTATCACTTCAATCAGCTTCAAGTTCAGCTCCAAACTTCTCTAATCTATCAGTCTCTTCATCCAAATCCCGTATCAAAGTATGGTTAATCAATCCATCGTCCTCACTAGCATGTATCTGCCTTCCACCAAACCTGCAAGAAAAGAAGAATTATCAAAGGTGCGTACCGAAAAAGGATTCCTAGACCCAACTCCTGTAAAAGATAGATTCTAAACATTTGTATGATCGTGCAATATACACCTGAAGGGAGCATGCATGGGAATAAAACCGTAGGTGTAAGGCAATCACTATTGGACATGAACTAGATTTTTTTCTTTTATTCCTTAATATTGTCCAGTAAGATCAATCCTCCCTACCAAACATGTTTGGTTGAAGAGTGAAAACGGGAATAGGAGAGGGGTCCAAGAGTGCTGATAACAAGCTTGTTCTAGATGGAAAAAAAATCCAGGACATACTCATATCCTTAACAATTTGGAACCGATTAGGGCAAAAAATTCCATATCATCGCAATATTTTCATATCCGATTCTAGATGGCTCCTTATTTAAGCTAGGGACATTTACAAAATACTTCACGTATATCAAGTATACTGTATATTCATGTTTAAATTCTACTCTCTGCTAAATGGTAACAAAAAAAGGCCCTTGAGCAAAGAAAGTTGAGATTCTGCCACATTATAAGTGGATAAACATACCCAAGTACCCCTAATTGAAATAACAAATCACACTATCTACATTACATTATGTAACACTTCACATACCATCACACTTTTCAAATTTTTTATTACTATTTCTTTTTCATCCAAAAAATTATTTACCTTTTCATTTATCTTCTCCATGGTTTATGTCGCATCTCTTGACTACATTATTAACATAATTCGTACTCCACTCTCTTTTTCTTTTCTTACACAATCATACTTTTTTATTATTAACACATCTATATTTGTTCTCTCCTATGAGACTTCCTTGCAGAAAATAAAAGGACCATCCATAGCAGAAGCTTCCTTTCATAAATCTTTTAAAAGTTCTAAAATGATAAAACAAGCTTATTTGCCTTTCATTATAATCTCCTTATAATTTAAAGGTTCAAATCAAACTTTACCTTTAACGACACATTCGTAGGATCCACAACTACTACCCACCTATCCACCACTCATTTATATCACATTATAATTTCAGCAACTTATAAAGAAACCTAAACAAGATAGAGCTAATAAACCTTAAATGAATATGAAATTATTTTTAAACTGCAAAATAATAAGTAGTATAAAAATTTATTATACTTTAGCTATTCAACATTTAAACTTACTAATCAGGATATGACAAATAAGAATTTCCATCATCCACTTTACCATATTGAGACCATCTTTTAAAGAAAAAACATTTAATGGAACATCGTGCTTTCTAATAATAAAAATTTGAAGAATCATAAAATATGGTGTGATTTATTATTTTCAATTAGTTTATTTTTGTCCATTCAGCTATATAGAATTGCATATTTGTAAATCCTTCAATTTTTTTAGAAGGCATTTTTGTTATAACTCGGTAAAAAGTAGTATGTAAAATATTAACTTTCAAGACACAATATGTAGTGTACATCAATCCTGTATGCAGTGTGTACTTTCCCATTATATTCCTGTTTGTGTACGTGCTGAGTGGGGATGCTTATAAAACGATTCTCGGCCGGTCAAAATGTATCCATACACATGTATTGTTTATTCATGGCACCTCTAAATATTTTTTATCCTTTTCCTTCCAAAATTTGGTGTGGCTTAAACAAACATGAGAATAGGAATTCTACAGCTCCCCAATAAATACACCCACAGGGTGACATGTTGACATCCTTAGCTACTCTTCTTGTTTAAAGGAATACTTCCTGGATGGTAACAAGTCCTACTATATGTAGGCATGGGCTGTTAAATTCACAAGCATTCTGCAATTAAATCTCATGTTATTAATTTGGCTAATAGAAGAATCCACATTCTTTTGAATATCAATGCCATCATAGCTCTAAACTATTATTATGTTGACAAGTAATTCAAATGTTGTCAAATATCATGAATAATAATTCCAAAAGGTAATGAAAACCCTTGCAAAATAACAAGAATATAGACATTACCATCGTCCATTCATCAGCTCTATGCATTTAAGTGCATCATTTCTATCTTTAAATTTGACCAAGACAACCCCCTGTGGGTGATTCTCACAAACCTGCAAAAGACCAAGCCAAAACATGAACCAAAGTTGTGCATTATACAAGCAGAATTCTCATTCTACATGTATATAATTAATTTGGACTTCTGTATCATTGATTTGAAATTAGTTTAATTAGCATTAGTCAACCAATCAACAAGAACATGGCAATACTTTGATATAATCCACAGGCCCAAGCTTCCCACATTCGTCACGGACATCTTCCTCTAATTCAGAACACAAAGTTTCATTAGCCTGTTGACAATAAAAGAACGTCAATTGCTATCACAAGCTAGTATTAGTTACTTCAGCTAACAATGGAAAAGTTTTCTTCAACAAAATAATGATCAACAATAAGATGAGAAGCTACATAACATTGCAAGAAACATTGAAATGATCAAATCTCAAGAATTTTTAGAAAAGAATTAACCATAAGGGTTATTTTGAATCAACCAAATCATGAATCATGATTTAACAGTTAGAATAGCACAGCCGCATGCAGACACTTAAAAAGACGAGTTACCCTTAATTCTGCTGGGGCGAACATGTTACGAAGAATAACAGTAGCTGGAACCAACAACTTTGAGTCATCATGACCACCTATTTCATCACAAAAAGAGAATGAAAATTCAGAAAATTGTGGCATATTAATTGCTCTGTAAACATTAAGGCAACGCCAACAAAAATCTCAGAATCTGCTATATAAATTAAAACTAAGAACACCATAGGAGCATGAAGAACCATGATAATACTAGAACATAGTCATCATTAGCACAAGTGTCACAACAAAATGATAATGTTTTACTTCACCTTTTAGAGAATTGCACTAATGAAACCAAAAACAGAATGAACTCTTAAAACTCAAATCAATGTACCTATTTTTTCTTAATGAGGATAAAGTTTGACTCCCTACATAATAACAATTTAATATTTTGGTAAGAAAAGGACCCACCCCAGCCAAGCATCTTCCTTTCAACCTTCTGAAGTTTCTTCTTCTTATTCTTGTCCACTTGCTTGGATACGAATCTATCCCCTAGAAGTTAATTATCACCAAAAGAGAAGTTAAGCTGTGAAAGGTTCAATTCGTACAAGGAATCAAACATTAGCAATGGACTTAATATCCAGAAACAAATGGAGAAAATGAACAATGCATTCCACACATTACCTTTCTGCTCAAACTTAGCTTTTGTAACCGACATGGGGATCTTGCCACCAGGCCTTAGAGGAGCTCCATCAAGTATTTGGATGGCCAGGTCCACTGAAGGTTCCTGATACCCAGTACGACAACAACAATAATATTAATAATAACAACAAACAATAACACTAACAATAAGGACCTGAAATCCGCAATAACATCATCGAAGACAAAACAAAGGTGAAAACTGTTCAACGATACACGTTACTTCAAGCACATTGAACAAGAAGCATTACCTTCAGATATGTTACAAGTGCATCCCCCTTTTTCCTTCCAGTTTCTTTGTCAACATAAATCTTCACTCGAGGCTTTTTTGTTTCAGGATCCTAAATGTTTCAATCATAAAAAGCAAAAAGGTTAATCAATTCCCTCAGAAAAATACAACAATCTTTTCCTCTTGAAGAGTACAACATAGAACTCAACAAATACTATGAAAATAATTGCATATACATATAGACAATCTAATCTCACTAGGAGAAATAATCATCTCAGAGAACTGGTAGGCACCTACATGGATAACATTACCTTTGATGCTCTCAAAGGCCTTATGATCTTTAAACAAGAGTAGTTAAATCAACTCAAGATTAATACTTCACAAAGATCGTTTTAACAAATCCAGCATCACACCATAAATATATTCATGTAATGACCTAAATCTTTTCATAACTTACAGATCCAATAACATAAAATGGACAAACCTGCTAATCAATCATAGCACCTTGATCATAAAAAATTAATTATTTATTTATTTTTATTTTTTTAACCATTTTGTACTTCAAGCTACTTCCTTACTGGAGTAGTCAAGGAAATTGATTTCGACAAATGGTTGATAATAATTCTGGCCCATCAGACAGGTTAATTTATTTCGAAAATGTATACACAACAAGTGAAGTTCAATGTATAAATGTATACTCTAGTATAAATGAATGCATGTGATCTTGATGTTCAAAAAAAGAGAGTGCCCAAGTTTCCACAGCTCTTTGAGCCAAAATACCAAACTTTAGTCTCGTTCATGCTTTTTCAGAATTTTTTATCTAGCCAAAGGAAATTACGTCATGATTGAGACGAAATGGTTACCACACCTTCTGATCTGGCCAAAAGAAAGTATATACCCAATTGTCTAGGAAGAAGCAATTCTTGCAATAGGCCACGTATATTGGAGCCTCACAAACTATGTGATCAGAACCTACTTTATGTTCTAAAATAAAAACGCAACTTACACATGAAAAATAGCACATGGAAGAGAAGTAGAGGAAGAGGAAGTAACTTGCTGTCTCTGGTCTTCATATAAGATCATTTGGACTCTCAATTAATTACAGACTCTAACTCTGATAAAATTGATATGAATCAATCAGTTTCCTAAATTTAGCAACCAAGATGATTTAACCCTGCTTTTATGACGATGAAGATTAGAATTACATCCCTTTGTTTCGTCTTGAAAACTATGTTTTGGAGTGAAACTTTGCTCAAACTGGCGGAGAAAATGTCTGGGGAAAGTATTAGCATATCTTGTTTAGTGTATAGCTAATTGCATTCCATCTGTGTCCCAATCCTATGTAAAACGTCTTCAATGATGTGAATCTAATTTATCCCATAGTTAGATGAAAAGTGAAAAACAGAACTCAAAATTTTTAAAAGAAACAATGCAGAGGTAGACAAAAAACTAATGTGACTGAATAAATGCTCAATGACTGGGAACTTATTCTTAATTTCAAAGATAATTGTGCTTGGTGCATGCCGTTGCACAGTCACATGATGTTTTGGATCAATCAATTATTAAATTTTAATTTGACTGACAAAAAAAAAAAAATTTGCTTACATCTTTTATGATCCCGCACTTGGAAAATGCTTCAACAACCTGTACAATATTCTACATCAATCTCTATATTGAATATATAGAAAAATTGGGGGAAAAACTCTTTAGGGCAAATAAAAGTGCAAACTTCAGTGACCATTACACTAATGCGCTTATAAAGCTAACCAAGAAAACCAAGGAGAGATGAGCAAATGAACTGTAAAAATAATATCACAACTAACCTCGTCATAGGTAACATCGTCAGGCAACCCTGTAACGTATACATGTGTATTTACTTTCAACTCAAACCAAGAATCAGGAGGTTTATTAGCTTCCTGTAAAGGCATTAAGATCATAGTAAGATATTGCACAAAAGCAAGATTATAAAATCATATAGAATACATGCCCATCGGATCATCAATGTCTTGAAATGATGTCCATAAATGAAAAATACTCAGAGAACAAAAGAATGCATTCTGAAAGAATGTTTTCAAGCTTTTCCTGTTAGAAAATATTTCGTGGTCTCTCAGGTTCCTCATCCACACCAAAGTCGGGTCTTATAGGATATAAACTCATTAATCAAAAAATTGATATAACGGTCAAAACGCTGCATTTTCAAAGGCCTCCATCAGCATCAACCCACTCCAAACTTTGCTATCTCCAACAGCATATTTCCACCTTACACAACCTTCTCTAGAGCTTTGCACACCCAAAAATGTTAACAAAAAAATGTATTGGGACAGAATGTTCTCAAAAATTCTTCTCTATTTGAAATAAATTGTATTGCACATAGGATCAGATCTTACACTATGAAACATCATTATTCTCAAGATTGACAGCACAGACAAATTGCTCCACCCCCAACAGCTTCCATCAAACCCAACAACCTTAGCAGCCAACAATGTCCTCCTTAGCCACCTTCAATAACAGATTCACCCTTCCCCCACATCCCAAGGCCATCACAGAACTTTGGGGCCCCCAATAGCCACCCAAGCCATGCTTTTCTACTCCTAACAGGCTAACAGGCAATTATCCCTACACCCAATTGCTTCCACTACCCCCAGCAGCCCGTCATACCATTTGTCCCCACTTCGTGCAGCCATTCTCATAACCCATCTCCTCCTCTTCAATCCTGGCCCTTCCACCTCCATACAAATTGAAAACCACATTCTTTTTTTTTTTTTTTTTTAATTCAGAAGTAATTCAAAGTCAAAAAACTGTAACACAATAGCACATCATAAGAGGCCCAATAAACACAGGCGTGGAGGATGGATACATAATACACCTTACTCATTCTCATTATAAAGCTCAGTTTTATCATAGTAATTTAGGATGAATTAGGGTTCTTTTCTTTTCTTTTCTTTTTTTCTTCGTTTGGCAAATAAAACTATGTGATGGAGCAAAGCATGGTGGCAAAGAAGGGGTTTAGGTTTGCTTGCTAAAACTGTCTATAGAATGACGAAGATCACTTGGTAGATTGTCACGTAAATGACATTATCTCTCATGTGTTGCAGTTAAGTGAGTAATCTTAGCTCAAGAGTCTGAAGAAGTTCAATCGTTATTTATCATTTGTGGCACCACTTAAGACCTCGTTTTAAGGAAATAGAAGATGGAAAAGGCAAGAAAAAAGTTTATACAGTTGTCCTGCGGAACTTCAGAAAAAACAACAAAATCTAAATACTAAAATGCTTCTAAACAGGACCATTAAATCTGCAAAATGATTATAATCATGAAAATGAACGGTTGAGCATAATATCTGATGTGGTTGAGTGGAGATAGTAGCAAAAGGTGTAAACATGTAATATATTTATTAGACCAATCCTTTCCTATATCCAAGGAGATAAACAAATGAACAGTTGAACGCATTAGTAAAAATATATGATGGTGTCGAGTGGAGATAGTAGCAAAAGGCGTAATCGTGTAATCTATTTATTAGATCAATCCTTTACTATATCCAAGGAGATAAGAACAATATGCATAAGACCAAAATCTGAAAGGAGAACCTTCTTTTCCTCAGTTATCATATCAGCAGTTTTTTCAGGCAACTTTCTCTTGCCATTCTGCTTTGCTTCTCCTGCTTCACTGGCAACATTATCCACTTCCTTTGCTGATAGATCATCAGCATTTGTTGGAAAGACCTCCTCTTCTAGCTGAAAAGTCATATCTTCTGGAGCATATTCCTCAGTTGTCTGGGTTGTGTTTTCCTATCATGAATAACCAACAGGAACTCACATTGAAGAAAAAGCTAGAGTAAAATGAAGATGCAGAGCTTTATTATGCAACTTCTGAGGAAGATCACAAAAAATGATAACATTGCAAAGACCAAGGTGGAAAATGAACAAGTTTTCATGAGAAGAAAAAAAAAATTTTGGTAAGTAATCATTTCATTTTATTAATAAATAGGATAATACATGAAGGGCGTATTATCAAAATAAACAAAAAAGAAAAGACATGAAGTTAGGCAGCCCTTCTATGCAATTAATGGCCGTGGCATTAAACCAAGTATACAAAATCATATAAAACAATTCTCTAAACTGCTCTATTATTCTTGTTTGGTCTTCTAAACAGCGGTTCCGTTTTCTTCAGACACACCATACAATGCATCCCGGAATAAGACTCTACACAAGCCTCCTATCCTTGTCTTGAAATTTTCTCTTTCATGCCCGCAACACGTCTTCTATGTGCCTTGGCACCAATCCAAATGTTGGGAAGCCAAAATACTGTTTCACAGCCACCGAACACCATCACAATGGATAAACAAATGGCCAATTGTTTCCCCATCTTTCTTACACATATAACACTACTTGGTAACACAGAAGTCTTTTCTTCGAAAATTGTCCACCGTTAACGCCTGCCCCTTTACAACCATCCAAAATAAGAAAGTCACCCGTGGAGGCAGTTTACATTGTCACACCATCTTCCAGGGAAAAGGACTCTTCACCGGGCTGAATCTGGATCTAAAATATGTGCGAACTGAAAAAATATCATCCCATGCCAACCTCCACCTGCTATGATCACCCTCTCCTACTTGAATATGCACCTCGTGCAAGAAAGTCAAAAGCAATGCATAATCATCAAATTTCCAATCTTGTAGTCCCCTCTCAAAAGCAATAATCAGGCTATAACTTCCATTACGTAGGCTATTTCATCATTCACCATGGTGGACGATTCCAAGGCAATGCGATGCAAGGAAGGAAACCGTGCCTTTAGCGGATGATCTCCACACCATCAATCATCCCAAAATTTGATACTATTGCCATTCCCTACCACATAAGTAAACTTATCTCGAAATTCATTCCATTCTCGTCGGATATACTTCCATCCCGACACCGCTTCAAAGCATAGAAGTAGTCGACGCAAGTTCCTAAATTGCTCATTATCTGCAATGCATAGAATCAGTGTATCATCTGCAAGTAGCAAATGGGAGACCTGTAAGTATCCAACCGTAAAGTCCCTTATCAAACCTTCTCCCATAGCTTTCTCAAGCATCCTTCTGAACGCCTCCGTAACAATCACAAACAGCAATGGAGACAAAGGATCCCCTTGCCTCAAACCTCTGCTGCTTCGAAAATAACCCTTCTGGGTGCTGTTGACCAAAACTGAGAACGAAACAGTAGAGATGCAAAATTGAATTCACTTAAACCACTTTTCCCGAAAGCCACGTTTCCTAAGCATGTACATAGGGAACCCCCGGTTCACGTGATCATAGGCCTTCTGAATATCGAGCTTGCATAACATCCCTGGCACCCCCAAACGTAATCTAAAGTCAACGCATTCATTCGCTATAAGCACAGAATCCAAAATATGCCTTCCTTTTACAAAAGGATTCTGACACTTAGTCACCACTTTCCCCAGCACCTCCTTCAATCTTTTCGCCAATATCTTCGCAATAATCTTGTATGTCCCGCTAACCAAGCTAATAGGGCGAAAATCCTTAATGTCAACTGCTCTCGATTTCTTGAGGATCAACACAATGTAATATTAGAACTTCTCAAAAACTTGTCGTACTCAAAAAAAATAATTCAGAACATCTATAATGTCTGGCCGCACCACCTCCCAACATGCCTTATAAAATGCGAACAAAAAGCCATCTAGTCCTGGTGCCTTATCATCATTCATGCTGAAAACCACCTCCTTGATTTCATCTTCCCCAAATGGTCTCTCTAACCAACTGGCATCCTCCTCCATGATAGAAGAAAAGTCCAATCCATCCACCTTTGGCCTCTAGTCAAACTGTTCCCGATAGATATTTTGATAGAATCTCACCATTTGATTCCCTATATCCTGTAGGTCCTCGTAAGTATCCCCATCGACCTTTAACGAAGTGATAAGAGTTGTTGCGTCTGTTAGAATTAGCGACTCTATGGAAAAATTTGGTGCATTTGTCCTCTTCTTTCAACCAAGTGACCCTAGATTTTTGGCGCCAAGCAATCTCCTCCATCTCTACCAATCTCTCCAACTCTCCCCTTAACACTTCACGACTCCCCCCTCCTCGCCAACCAACCCTTGACTTTCCTCCCGCCTATCCAACTCTTCTATTTCTAGAATGCATTGAGTTTTACGCCAATTAACATCTCCCACTACTTCCTCATTCCACCTCTTTAGATCCCTCTTCAGGGCTTTTAATTTTCGATTCAATACATAATTGGGAGACCCCCGAATTCCTAAGATGTCCACCAATCCCATACTCGCTCCCAAAGCCTTCTACTTTTAGCCATATCTTCTCAAATCTAAAAGACCTTTCTTCCACTACACCTCACATTCCCCGATAACAAAATAAGGAAATGATTAGAATACACCCTCCCCAGTCTCCCAATCTCCTCTGAGTGACCTCTGGATATTTGGCCTCCCATTCCCCACTAATCAAAAAGCAATCTATTTGAGATAAAACAGGCTCATCCCAATTAGATGACCAAGTGAAGTCTCCTCCTATCAAAGGCATGTCTATCAACATATTTTCCCAAATAAAATCTGAAAAATCCTCCATTGCCCTTGTTAATCTCCCGCCGCTAGACTTCTCAGTAGGAAATCGAACCACATTAAAACCTCTCCCAATGCATATTGGAATGTTCCACCAAGTCATCATCCCAGCTAACTCATCCACAATCCACCTCTACTCTCATCAGCATTCGGCCCGTAAACTCCTATAAACATCCAATGAAATCCATCCCCAATATTTCTGAACGAAAGCAATAAGGAAAATAGCCTTTCACTGACCTCCTCCACATTAAGAACTCTAGTGTCCCACATGACTTAACACCTCCTGAAGCCCCCGATGACCCCATATATTGATACCCGACATGCTATCCCCGGATGCAATGGAATATTATCATTACTCCAAAAAAAAGCCATCTCATGAGTATACGTGACCCCACTACCTGTATAAAGCGTACATCTCTGCTCAGGGTGTAGGTCAAAGCTTTTTATAAGAAAAGTCAAAAGCTGGAATCCGAGAAGAAAAGACCCCCTAAGAGCTTCTTGTATACCAATTATTCGATATGGAAATCCCAGCAAGGCTGCCGGAGACATCACTAAACCCAGGGGTGTCTCTTCCAAAGAAGAATTCGTAGAGATTTTCCCAAAAACCCCAGTCCAACCTACCCGACTGATATAATGACAAATTAACTCTCCGTCCTTATTAGTAGTAGGCAAATAGTGACCCTATTTGTATGTGAATTCACACGACGGGCACGTTCCAAGATCTCCCGCAACGAGAACCTAACATATGGTTTATTGATAGTAAGCTGATTAAATAAATGGATCATAGGTTGGTTGTTCGCCCTCGAGATGAACTCCAACTTAGTTTCTTGTAAGCAAACAAGATCCACCCTCCATCCCCTTAACAGGTTTCAAACACCTAACGTTTTTCCCGCTTCATTAAACCCCCTCACGTTCCAACTAATTATTTTTGGGATCATCTTGACGCTCTCTTATCTCTCCCAAGCAAACCTTTCTTTGGCTCGACACCCTTGTCATCATAATTTACTGACCATTCGAGCCATCCACGATCACTCTTTCTTCTTGATTTACCGCCTTGTATACTCATCCCTTGTCCCCTACTCGTCTACAAATCCTCAAATAACTGCAGAAGTCTACTTTCATATCCATCGCATGACACACCAACTTACTGAACTCCTGAATTTTTTGAAGGACCCAATTTGAAGATGAGGGCTCAACTTCAATTGCATTCACTTTCGTTGTTTCCTCTACATGCCGATACTCTAAAGGATCACGTGGATATCCCTCTATTTCCTCCACCTGCTTGATATCACTATCTATTCCTCCCTGCTTAGCACCATCTGCCCACAACACTATCGCTTTGTCAGTCTCTAATTCCTTTTCTTTTGGGGGCTTTGAATGCCTTCTATTATATGTGTTCCCTACCATGGTTCTCGGGCATGTTGCCTTGTTCTCTTTCAATATTGTAGAGCTTGATCCATCTGCCAATACAGGTCCCGTCCCCTGCTCTTGCTCAACTGATAATAGTCAATCAGTCGGCAGCATCATGTTCATCATTCCTCGTGACTCCAAATTTACCATATTCGACTCCCCTTCGTTAGGCCAAGATCCCACCTCCTGATATGCGCTTCAGGCCCCGAGTTATTATCCACCTTATCTTCAAGAGTCGAGCATTCTTCATCCACGCGCATCTCGCACTTGTAACGAAGCATCTTGGGATCTGCTACAGACCCACATCCAACAAGCCTAAGTAATTCATCCATCTCCCCTTTCAACGACTGGACACAAGCCCTTATTTCGACGTTATTCAATAAACCATCATCTGAACTTTCTGCACACGTTGCCTAGACTTAGGCAACATACTGTCACCTTTATCTTCACCCACGGTAACTACCTTCTCCTTTCTCATTAGCACCCTTCGACCAACATACCGCGAGGCCTGTATGTTTGCTATAACTTCAACATAGGTCACTTGCCAACTTCGTTCGTTCACCGTGCGACGTTTAGCCTTATCTCTAGCAACAACTATTGCCTGAAACACCCACGAGATCAATGCCCATCCTTCTCCATTCGCACCTTTTGGCACCATCACAACTCCCTTCCGATGCCTATTCCCATACTGCCCTATCGTCAAGTACCTACCACGACTGTTCACACATCGTTGTGCCAAGAAGGCTCTAGATGACTCATTGAACCTAGAGACGAAATGCTCCAACCTACTAGTCACCTTCAACTTGTCCACCATATTCACCATCCAAAGTTCGTCGAACCTTCCCATATAGATTGCGTTTGATATCTTCGAGCCCCACTCAGTCATCCTAACACCACCAAGATTGTTAACAGAAATTGCAAACTCCTTCGCTTCCACTCGAAAACGATGATTGAAGGCCACGCCGTATTCATCCACTAACTTCCTCGCCTGATGGTGTGTAAACGGCACATTTGACAACGGAACAGGCATCGTGAGTGATCTGGGAACATTCTGGCCATTTTCCTGATTTTTCGATGACGGCGTCTGACTGACACATGTTGCAGACGCGCCGCCTGCTTCTCGCGGTAAAGGCCCCCTCATCGGAATCACCTGCACAGCCAGCCGATCAGGCGCGTTCGCCAAGGTGATGGTCGGAGTTTGTTGAAT
Source organism: Olea europaea var. sylvestris (assembly GCF_002742605.1). Taxonomy (NCBI): domain Eukaryota; kingdom Viridiplantae; phylum Streptophyta; class Magnoliopsida; order Lamiales; family Oleaceae; genus Olea; species Olea europaea. The sequence continues at coordinate 37,940,698 of NC_036246.1, read as the reverse complement.
CTGGGTTCAGATTCCAAGTTGGTACTTCTCTCTGACAATAGTTCCTTTTCTTCCACCAGTTACGTCGACGCTCAGTGTCACTGCTCCATCCGAATGTATCTTAATGTCGGTTGTGTCTCCAGTTAGGGCGGCGGTGCTAGGGTTTCCACCTAGGGCCGCTGCCTGATTGTGCAGCTTTGTATATGGCGTGAGTCAGGTGTTTAGGGGTTTGTCGGATGACATGATATTGCCGTCGTTGGCGTCTACAAGGGTCGGTGGTGGTTAAGGGGTTGGGTGTTGGGTTTGGATGTTATGGAAGGGAGTTCCATCAGGGCTTCCTCATGAGAAGAAAATAGCCTGACCAACTACTTGTAAAGAGTAGTGCTTCTGGAAGATGGCTAAAATGTGCATAAATGAAGTAACCTTTGTTCCAATGCTTCTGTAGGAAAAGAATTAACATGCAAAGTAACCCAAAAGCAAATGAACAATGTAATGTAAACTTTCGAGCACCAACCTGAGGAACCCAAGCTTTAAGATTTCGATCCCATTTGTAATTAGTTCCGTCATCATCAGTGAATTCTTCCTCTCCCTCAGGTGGTGTTGTAGGTCTTTCATTGTCATCATTTATGTTTGATAGAGCCTCTGCTTCTGCTTCCCTCACCTCCTTTTGCCACTTTTCAAAATCATCTTCTTCATTAGAGGCGATGGGGGCTGAGAGAAGTTTTTCCAAAAGAAATCGAATCTTCAGAAACATGTATTAAGGGTCATTATTAGTGAAATTATTTGGGAAAATGTAGCATCACCTGAACTTGAGTAATCAGCATCTTGTCCAGGTGCGTGAGTCAACAACCCGGGAACCGAGGATAGTGGCTGCCAGTCGCTACATCCTTCTGACCACACAAGTGTATTCCCGTAGAAGTATCCATTTGAATAATGCTCTGTCCAGATGAATTAAACAAGCTTAAGCTTATGTGATATTAAAAGCCACATAAGGCTATCCAAACATCATATAGGTGAACTGGTTGTCCCAAAACCAAGCCGATGGCTTACTTAGTAAGCTGAAATTCAATGAAATAACAAGAAGAAAAAAATCTGAGAACTAAAAGAAGAGCTAATCTGAAAAGAAAGTCAAAAACTGAAACTTAAACTACGTAATCCAATTACAAGCGACCAGAACTTTGAATATACAAATTATTTAGCATTATGATAATAATTTGCTATATGAATTACTTACCCTGCAACTCAGTAACGGTGTATGGGCCTATGAGTTGTTGATCTTGGCCAAGAACATACCAACCCATTCCAGTGCTCAAACCTGGATTTGCATTAGAACCGTTCAGGTCGCCTACAAATTCAGAAGAAAAAAAAAACCCTCATTTCCATTCTCTTAACCATTTCTCTAAAACAACAAACACACACACCAAGGTACATACGTATAGATACTATTGTGCATTAGCCCTGACACCATATATACGTATATGTGAGTGCATAATCATATATAAAAATTCTAAATTAGTAAACTGGTATAGTTTTAACAATCCTAACAAGTTGACCGCAAAAAACAAAAAAACAAAAAAAAAAAAAAATAGAGGCCAAATAAAAATTAAAATTGAAGTAAAACGATAGACTACCTGGCAGCGCCATAAAAAATCCGGGATTCTAATAAATTAATTCGAAATCGAAAATCAAACAAGGATTCTTTTAGCCAGTTATTTCTTTGTGCAGGAGCATTCACAGAAAATTGGGGGAAATTAAAGAGAATATTTTAATTCATATATTCTGACCTGCTACGGGGGATGGCTGTGGTTGCTGTTGAGACGACATCGTTTGTTCTTTCTTCTTCTAGTGCTTTCTGCTGCTTGCTCTGGAATAATGCAGGACAAATGGAAGAAAAATTGGGAAATTTTTGTGGGCTTATCTGGTCCGGTTGATTGGTTGGGCTTATGAGTGACAAGCCCAAGTTTTCATAAAGCCCAAAATTGGGACACAAAAAAAATAAGGACAGTAATTGATGTACATATAGGGTTCAACACCTCACATAAGTGGGGTGAGTGGGTGAATTTTTTGACATTATTTATTCATGTGGGGTCTACACTTTGTGAGGCATCTGTAAAATCTCTATAAGAAATTTTTCTGTTCTCCAAACATTTTCCATAGAATAATTAGTAGCGGTCTTACCACTCTCACTTTGCATGTTTATATTTCCACTGAAGTTTCTTTTATTGTGCAAATTTTTTAATTGCATTATCCTTTTTTAATCTTTATTACTTGTTATTGTACTTATACATTTACATTTTTCTTATTTTTATTCTTAATCTTTTATTAATTAACATATTTGATCTCTGATTATGATTGACATCTTAATATTCTGTTAACATATTTTGAAATAAGAGCAAACGTTAGTTCACACTTTGGTGTTTTTTTTTTTTTTTTAATTACTTAAGCCAAATGGTAGCAATTTTTCACTCAAAAAAATCAATTTTTTTATCGTTATTTCAATATTTCAACCGTCATTTTTTACTTCTTCACTCACATGTGTGACCCCACTTTTCTCTTTAACGGTCAAAAAATCAATTTTTATAATAACTACCGAACAGGACCTAAAAATATAGTATGCAAATCAATCTCTTTACGCTATCCCAGTACGCTTGTTGAAAGGAAATCGTCAGCAAAAATGAGCTGTGGTTAGTAATGGAAGGTTGAGAATCTGAATATTGTAAAAACTGGTTAGCAAAATAAGTGCAATAATTATCAAAAGTTGAAAACCTTAAATGCAATGAAAAAGAGAAAAAACAAAATAAAATTGGGATGGTAATATAACTGCCCTTTTCAATATTTGTGGGGTTTGGATCTGTTAACAAAGTTGAATTCAATGTCTTGCTAGAAATTTTTTTTTTTTTTTTTTAAATGACGCATAATAACCAACATAAAAAATTCATTAAAGGTTTAGCAAACACCAGTGGTGAATTTAATCCAATGAGAATCATCATAGCAACACCACAAGCTTTCTTAAATTGTAAACAAGCACAAGATTCTACTTACATTACTCGTAATGAGCTGATAAAGAAACAAAGATTGCAACAAGATATCGTCTCCTCACTCGAGTCGATTAACTCGAGACGAAGTGTCAGTGATATCTGATTGAAACTTACTTATCAAATAAACGAACAAGAAATATACCACTGGAACATTTTTAAACTCTTAACGCATTTCTTGACACAGACCAGATGGCCATCGACCGACCTTATATATTTGCTTATAAGAAGGCTGTAAGAAGAGTCCTCAAGTTCAGCGCAGCGTTCAAAGTTTGATTTCTCGACCAAAAATCCAGCTGAAGGGGGCGGATGATGCCTGCTTGACCTTCGATTGTGCCCGCTCCTCCAACCTTCGAATTCTAGGAGGCAAGCCACATATGTAATCTTGTGCTTTACGCCCCTCTCCAGAAAGACCAGTCAACTTCTCAACATCCCACCTTCCGACCAAAAATTCCAAAATATCAGCATAGTCCTTGGCAGTGTAGACTCCTAGCCGCTGTGCTACAGAAGAGAAGTTCTCGAAGAGATTATCGTCCTGGCCATCGTACATCAGATGAGCCGGCATAGAGATTTTCTTCCTCATCATGTCGGCAAGTGCCAATACAGTGCCATCTGGATCGATCTCGAAGAGCTTTTCGACGATTTTGGTATAGGCAGTTTCATGGCGCTTCTCATCCGCAGCAATGATACCACATATCTGAGCCAATTTCAGGTCCCCGTGTTCCTTGGCAAGCCTAGCCGTGTTTCCATGAGAAATGAAGGTAGCCCTCTCCTGGAAAGAAGTGTAGATAAATCCCAGGTAGGGATTGTTCTCCGTACGAGGATCCTATCAGTTATCACACGTAAGTTAAATTATAACACAGAATGGAATGGCGGGCATTGGGAAAGTAAGATGATTTGGCAGACGATAGAAAATAAAAAGGCGAAAAGAAAGATAAATTAAGTTAATATTAGTACATACCAAGAGAAGTCATATTCGCTTTACAAACAAAATGGGAAATACATGGGTATATATCAGAATGTGAAATTGAAGTACTTCTTATCAAACATGCACTAAATGGACAAGCATGCATGCACACACATAGGCGATTAAGTGAGAGGGAAAGAGGAGATAAACAGATTCAGGAACTGCTAATGTCACCGCTACTAAAAATTAAGTTAATATTAGTACATACCAAGAGAAGTCATATTCGCTTTACAAACAAAATGGGAAATACATGGGTATATATCAGAACGTGAAATTGAAGTACTTCTTATCAAACATGCACTAAATGGACAAGCATGCATGCACACACATAGGCGATTAAGTGAGAGGGAAAGAGGAGATAAACAGATTCAGGAACTGCTAATGTCACCGCTACTAAAAGTGAAATTTGATCTAATAAGCTTTAATTCTTCAAATTCATATAGATATAGTATGAAATATGTTAAGACACCAAGAAATTCAAGCAATAAGAGAGAGTTTGTATGGCATCCAGGGGTTTATTAAAAAATTTCAAAACCAATTAACTATGCCCTGTTTGGTATTGATTAAAATCAAGATTTTAATAAGTCAAATTCGAAATAATTTTTAGCCACATATTTAATAGGACCAACAACTTTTCAACCACACATTTCGTCAACTTTGATCAAAATTGACTAAAATTTTGCTTTTAATCTCCACCAAACAGGGCTAATATCTGAGATAACAGTAAACTTACCATCCCGGAGCCAATCAGGTATTGAATTGTCTTCTCAATTTGCTTCATGTCAACCCGTCCAGAGAGATAAAGATACTTGTTGAGAAGGTCACCATGCCTATTCTCTTCAGCTGTCCATGCTCGAGTCCAAATAGCCCATGGAGTAAGGCTAGCACCCGTCTCATCTCGGACTCCATCTAGGGTGTTAAGCATGGTCTGGTAAGTTGGAAGTGCTTCCTCTGTGATCATATCTCCAACCAACACAACGAAATAATCATCAGGAATTTCCTTGCATCTTTTCCGTAGCTCCATGACCTGCTCGTCAAAGCGTTCCGATGCCGGCTCGGGTAGAAAGTCACTGGGTTGCCAGGATTTCTCAACATCCTTTAGGAGCACCAAGATATTCTCTTCGGCCCAATTGTTCAGAGAATTAAAGATCTCGCGCTTTTCTGGTGCTAAGGAATGGGTCACTTGAACATGCGTCTCTCTTGGCGGTGTGAAAGGCTTTTTAACTTTTCCGACCTCCCTGTATTCAACAGAATGTGATGATAACATGACATTCCAAAAACAAAGAAATAAACTGCTCCATAAACTAAGAGTTCAATTTTTGCAAGGCACAAAGCAATAAATTTGCAAACAAGAGAGATAATTTCCTTGATTCATTAACCTACAATACTTCGGTTCATATAAATGTAAGTTAACTTTAACAAATCCAGGTACTGAAGTCTTAATTACTATAGAAGTTTTGTTCTCCACGATTTTGTCCAACACCGAGCACCATATAATTACGTGAATAGCAATAATTGAAGGACTCAAACTCTTAGGTGTCCAAAGATTAAAACCAACTTGCACTCAGAATTATTTTGGAACATTAGTTCACTGACGTTGTAGACGAAGCATTCGCCAGGTATCTAGACTACAATATTACGCATGAGTTCACCCAATTAATTCACAGTTTCAATTTAATAAAAGATAAAAATGAACATGTTCCAAATTTCAAGCACTTCAACTGGTGATGAGTCGCTGTCGTTTCTTTCTTTTCTTTACTTTTTTCCTCTCCCATCCTTTGCGAAGAGGAGGCATCAACATGAGGTAGGGCTAGAGTGTGGAGAAGAAAAAAATAATATAGGTAGAAAATTAGAAACGTGACAGAAAATGACACAAGGAACCAATCTAGGAAGAAACAGTACAAGACCACCAACCTCTTTAATACAGAAATAAAAAGTCAAAATACAGGTAGAAAATGTTGAAGCCAGCAAATCTTAATCATTTAAAGATTTCATGATTCTAACCAACCTCTCAATATTCATATAAAAGACCACCAAGAAGGGCTACGAGTTGGGGAAGTTTGGTAATCTTTCAATCATATAAAACGAGCAAACTTAGTTAAAATTTCAAGCTATTCCTTTAATCAATTAAAGTTGGCAGAAGAAATGTAACTATTTTATTTGCAGCTTCAAGTTCTCCGTCTGATGTTCTTTACACGGTTATTATCCATTATTGTTGTCCATTATATTGTATAGTACGATCAAATATCGCTACAAACACACAATTTAGAATGTTTAACAAAGGGAAAAAAGCAAAAAAAATTGTCCAATTCGGGCCGACAATGACATTGTTTACCCTTTGCACTATATGCTGTAAACTACTTCACATTGTAGCTGAAACCACCTCAAGCACACACAAAATTAAAACATATCAGAGATTATAAAGTCGAACCTAATTGTTGAATAATAGAACATATTCTTAAAGAAAGGGTCAGAAATACTTTTTAAATAAACAATCGGGTACATTGAGATCATCTAGGATAAGTCCAAAAAACAAACATAAAATGACATGCATGATACAAAAACTCCCAATCCCACCCCGAAATAAATTGATAAAATAATTTTTAAAAAAACTCCTCACCAATTGATCCCGAAATCAGTTTAACCAGTAGAAGTGAGGGGAAAAAATTCATTTTTGTACACAATTTCATGAAAGAAAGAAGAAAAATATTCTCCAGCCAGGAAATTATCTAAAAGGAACCGTTAAAATACAGTTTATACATTGAATTTGGTCAAACACGTGGAACACCGAACTTGAATTCTTGAAATGGCAATACAAATAAGAATAGCTTTAAACCCAGATCAAAATATTAGTAACGAGAAATAAAAATCCGATCTTGATTGAACCCACTTCATTTTTATGGAAGAAAAACACAAATACCACCCCCACAAAAAACAAAATAAAAAAGAATTTAAGGAAAATTACACTCAGTGCACCAATCTATCTCATAAAATTCCAATTTTGTATCATTCAAATCCAAAATTAAAATTAAAAGAAAAACTTACATAGAAGGAGAATGAATAGTTGAAGCCATGAAAACCCTGTGAGATCTGATACGAGCATCAGGAAAGGAAGGCATCTTGTGAGGCGAGAAGCTAAGTTTCAGTGCCATTTTCTTTTCCAAATTACTGGGCAAAAATAAGAATCAGAAATTTTGTTGCTAGAATCAATAGAAGAAGCAAAAGGCAAGAAGGCAAAGGGAGGGAAGGAGGAGGAAACGCAGAATACAAGTGCAAGGTGTAGAGAGACAGACGCACTAAAATAAAGGCAATGTGGCGGTGGAAAGACAAGGCCGATTCAATAAATGCCCACAGCTTTCAGGTACAAAATTTGATTGGCGTTTTACAATTGGGCGATGGTTCCTATGAAGAGAATAACAAATGGGTCCTTCCATCGAGGTACAGTACAATAGAGCTACAAGCCTGCAACAGTGTTGGGTCAAGTTTGGGTCCAGGATTTTTGCCACGAATATTTAATTTCTAATAAAAAGAGGAAGGAAAGTTTACTATTTATACAAAAGTAAATGAATTCAATTTTATTATGCATGATATTATTTTTTATTTTCCATTTTATTTATGTCAAACAAATATTCTTCCACACATCATCCCACTAACATTAAAAAAATAATTATGTCAAACATATATTCTTCCACACATCATCCCACTAACATTAAAAAAATAATTATGTCAAACAAATATTCTTCCACACATCATGTCACTAGCATTAAAAAAAAAAAAAATTTTAGTAAATATAAACTGGCATGAGCAAAAAAAAAAAAAAAAACTCTTTATGCATGACCTTTAAAAAAAAAAAAAGTCTCCACATAGTTCGGAGAGTTAGCAAACCATGTGCGGAGAGTTGACAAACTCTCCGTACAGTGCGAAGTAAAAAAAAACTCTCCGCACAGTGCAGAGAGATAACATTCTGTGCGGACTCTCCGTACAGTGCAGAGTAAAAAAAGCAAAAAAAAAAACTTCATATAGTGCGGAGAGTTGGCAAACTCTTCGTACAGTGTGAAGTTTAAAAAAACTCTCCGCACAGTGACTGTCACGTGCGTTGCACGAATTTTACATTTATCGTATTTTTATTAGTGTATGAATTTTAGTTTTTTAGAAAGTTTTTGAAATAATATCTAGAAATATTTTCACGATATAAGAAAATAATTGTAAATTATTTTTACAATTGTATAACAGTATTATGTCATCTAAAAAAATATACTTATATATTTCATACTTGAATAAGAAATATACGAGATTATAGAAATTATATACAAATTATTTTGCTTGTATTCTTTAATAGTGTTGATATGATTAAATTGAGTGTGAATATTATATTTCTAAATTTTGTGTAATTCAATATTGGAAATTTGAAGATTCAGCATCATATTCATATGCATTTATATTTTGTGTTTCATATATATTTAATATCTATTTTATACTTATGTTGAAAAAATAAAAATTTGAAATTTTTTTTAAATTCGGTTTGATAAGAAAATGTACGACGTTCTGCATTCTTGATATTTGTAAGTGTAAAAATAAGTATATAAAAATTTAGTAAGCTGCAAATACAGTAGGCAACATATATGGTAAGTTGCAAATACGATATGCAGCATATACGATTAGCTACAAATACGGTAAGATGAAAATACGGTAAATTGTTTGCAAATTCGGTAGGCAACATATACAGTTAGTTGTTTGCAAATACGGTAGACTACAAATACGATAAGCTGCCTGCAAATACGGTAAGCTGCATATGTGGATTTATAATTTGTTATAAATGTATAAAATTTATTTAATATTGAATTTTTTAAGTATTAAATATTATAATTCAATATTGTTTCCTTTTTTATAATTGTATTTTCGAGAGTTAAAAAATGGTTATGAAATTACTAATTTTTAAATGTATTTTTTTGTTGAAGATAAAAATGATTTTTTTATGTTATCTTTAAAAAAATTTTATTGTAATTTTATTAGCGTAATAAGAAGATTTATTATGCATTTTTATTTTTTGCATTTTGTGAAGAATTTTGTTTATGCCGATTGACAAATATTCTTCCATACAAGCATCATGCCAACAACATAAAAATAATAAAAATAATTTTAGCATATATAAACTACATGAGACAAAAATAAAAAAATCTCCGTACATGAGCAAAAAAAAAAGACCATGCAAAGTGCGGAGAGATGACAAACTATCTCTCCGCACAGTGTGAAGAGAAAAACAAAACTCTCGGGACTTTATTTGCAAGTTCCAAGAGGCATTTTCTCAAACAATTTTTGAGCAATGCATTGAACACTTTAATTCCTGGTCTACAACCCGAAAGTATAATTTCATTGAAAATTGTATCCGATTCTAATGTCCAAAAGTTGTTATTAAATAAGTGTAAAATATTGAATTTGGGTGGTACCCTAGAGCCTCTATTTGTGAAAGCAATGCCATGGTATTATCAATATCCCCTTATTTACACAACTCACATATTGTTTCATTGTATGAACCACGAGAAAGCTCCTTTTCAATACCGTAAATATGATTTGCATGCTCAGAAATTGAGCTGTAACTGGAATTTAAAGAAGACATAATTGATTTTGAGCCATATTTTTCGACTCTGTTTAATTGTATATACGAAAAATTTACAATCTTGAAATTTGACTTTGTTCGGTAATTTGTTGTCAAACGACCCCTCGGGTTATGATGTAACCCCGGTTCTATTATTAATCAACATTGGCCATATGATTGATTAGTATATCGACACAATTATCGAGACAACCCAATCCACATTCCTATGGACCGTTAGAAGCAACCTATTGTTAATAATGTTGCTCACGGTTCGTCCCATTTCCTTGGAGGGTTATGGTATTAATTTGAAGCCCATTATTTTGAGTCGAGCCTTGTTTAGTCCACTAAATAACCCTAACCTAACTTACATTGTTTGGTCACTTGCTTGGCTTATATTCTTGGCCTTTCTCTCGGCCTCCATATGAAGAACGCCCAATCTCTCTCTGTGACTGCTCCTCTCGGCTTCTCCTCTTTCATATGACCTTTGTGGTTTTCTTGTGGGCATATTATTGTTTTTTATCTTTTCCAAAAAAACTAAAATTCATACAGTAATAAAAATATGATAAATACAAAATTCGTGCAACGCACATGATAACGACTAGCTATATTGTAAATTACATAAAGCCCCACTTTTAAAGATTGCATTTCAAAAATTAGAATTATAGTTTATATGTACAAAAATCAGATGATTAGATAATATTTTAATATTAAATAATAATATTATAAAATTCAATTAATTATATGCTCAAACCCCAAACCCTGATATTAATTTCCATCCTCTCTTCAACCCACTCTCTCTCTACTCTACTCTACTCTACTTCTTCTCCTGTCTACTTCACCTTCGTTGCCAAATGCCTAGATGCCAGAGTAGCACTACACGAGACCAAGTGCCGTTGTCAACAAGGCTTCTCTAAGTAGTATCATGAGCAAAAGCTTCTCGTAAGGTCGGCAAGGCTTCTCTACTGTAGTGCCGCCAGTAGTGACATCATCGTCGCTACGTAGATAAGTCGCACGTTGAGGTGCCTCGTGCAATGAATGGTGATTTTGGTGTTTACGTGTTTTAGCTATTTTTTTGTTGGTTGAGATGGTGGTGGAGGATCGACAGTCGATCGAATGGCGTGGATCTAACAGTGGCATTGTTGGATCTAGGGGTGGTGGTGGCTTTGTTAGATATGGAGGTGACAGTGGCATTGATTTTGTTAGACTGACGGTTACGGTGATTTTTGTTGATATAGGCGATCGTGGTGGTGGTATTGGTGACAGATTGAGGATTTTTTTATTTTTTTGTGGGGTTGTGTGCCGTGGAGTGGTAAGCTATTAGAGGTGGTAGTGGTAAAGGCGGAGGTGGCAGGCGGTGGTGTAGCTGAATAGCTAGTGAGGTGGGATGGGAAATGGATAGTAGTTGTGACCAATTATTTGATTAATTGTAACCATAAATTAGTTAATATATAACCAATTATTTTGTTGATCGTGATCAATAAATTAATTATTTTGTAATCAATAAATAATACATGACATAAAAAATGTTGTGATCCACAATTTACTAAGTTATGATCGAGAAATTACTTATAATTTGTAACCGTCAAATAAGTTATAACTTATAAATTTTTTGATCTGTGACCATGACCTATAATTTTTTTTATTAGTGACATAGAAATATTCGTGATTTGTAAAATTTTTGATATGTGATCCAGAAATAATTCATATCCAATTAATTCTATAATTTGTGACCAAACTGTATAAATTTGTGGCTTTAATATTTAATTAATAAAAATATTTTTTAAATTAATAATTACATAAACAAATTTTAATAATATCTAATTTTTAAAATTTTAAACATTATTTCTTAATTTTGAAATTGTTAGAGTTAAAATCTTATATTTGAATTTTTTCCAACATTATAATATAAACTAGCTTGGGCTCCACTTTAATAAACTTTTGGAAAAAGTATATTTTAACATAATAATCATTGAAGAATATGTGTGCATGAAAATAAAGAAAATTTGAGATTATGTGTAATGTTATTTTATTGAAAAATGTGTGCATGAAAATAAAGAAAAAGAAAAGTGTATTAAAGTAAAATGGAACTCAAATAGGGGCTAAAACTTTTGGGAAATGAGCTTTCGAATAGTGATTTTTTAAAGGGTGTTTGGTTAAAAAGTAGAGAAAAAAAGTATGAATTTATGTGTAGAATATTTTATCGTGAGAATGTGTGGTTGAAAATTAATTTGAGAAAAAATGATTTCTATTTTAATTATTATCAAGCAGGAGCTTACTGGGTAGGTTGAATTTTGTTCGAGCCATAATGGTTATGATTGGCACATTGACACTTGACTACCTACTCTCAATCAAGGTTATATGAATCAAATCAGTTAGATAAAAAAATATATGAGATCAAACTTGAAACTCGATCTAATTATAAGTAATAAATAAATAAATAAATAAATAAAATGAAAACATTTTAAAATATCATTAGATTGATCGGTTCATAAAAAAAAAATTGTTTTTATTTATTCATCTTACCTCAAGTTCGATGGACACTTAAAACCATGATTTCATGTTCGAGTTAACACGAGCAGAGGAGAAAGAAACTTTTTAAAGAAGCAATTTGTTAAACATAGAATGGGTGTTGATCTAGCAGTTTAAATAAATTATTATACAATTGACCTTAGAAATATTTCCATTTGCAGAACTAATTGTACTACTTTATAACGATGCTCTTCTAACATGAATTTAAGTAGAACATTGCAACGTCATACCAACATGTATATATCAATTTTAAATGCCAAATTCACTTCGACAAAGGGAAATTCGCACGATTATAGCAAATTAGATTCCATAAATGAACAAGGACTGGTCAAGAATAGTTTAAATCGAGGTGGTTGATTAATACTTCACGAGTTATATACTTTTAATTTAAGAAAGGTGATTCCACGATTTGTCCTCACCTCGAATGGTTTGTTGATCTCTAAACTTTAAATTGAAGAAGTTGGTCACTGATCTTTTATTATAGTCGTACAAATCGTCCTCAATCTTTCATTATAGTTGCATAATATATTATTAACGATAAAAAATGTTAAAAAAAACTGTAAAAGCATCATACGATACTCATACGTCCAACTTTATAAATTAATATATAGTGCCCTTGTTTGAACCCCATTTTGATGGAGAAAATGAATTTTTGAATGATGTATTGATGGGAAATATGTGGTTAAAAATAAAGAAAAGTTTTGAATTTATGTGTAATATTATTTTATTGAAAAATACGTGATTAAAATGATGTCAAAATACTATTTAAAAATGTATTTTTTTTTTTGAAAAAAAGGGGACTCGAGGGCAGTATTTTTTAACCTTGTACGGGACCTAAAATTTTGAAGTAAGGTGTGTTATTACAAGTCACATCACATGATGACTCAAAAGAGATTTCGACACTTTATATTATAAATAATTGATTATGTTATTAAAATTAAAGATAAATGTCAAGCTCGATCTTTTTAAGAAGTTGAGTCCAAATTGCTATAGGATACTTAAAATAATAATAATAACAACACAAATGGAGCTAAATGAGAGCTTACCAATAAAAAGAAAAAAATGTATGTGCTCTAAAAATTTTTATTTTTTATTCAAGTTTATCTTATCATCATTTCTACTGTAATTAACACCACTTTCTTACACTGTTATTGTCTAAATCATATCTTATGCAATAATTATCTAAATATTTATTAAGTTGACACGTGATAAACAAAACTTCTCTCCTTGCCTCGATTAAAATTTCCAGGCATCAATCCAAGTTGAAAAGAAAGACTTAGCTTCATTAGGTTGAACCCGAAGGGTCACATGATAAGTTAATGGAAATTTGAACGATCTCTATTAACTAGGACTGACTGTGTGTTACTGATTATAAAAGATGGAAAATCTATTTGTTCATTTTCTAACTGTTAATGACTAACTTACTATTTAAATAATAGGCGAAGGACTAATAGTACAATTTTCTCTTCCCATAAACAGGTTAATATGTCATGTTGGGACATATACCAATGGATCCATACGTTACTCATACTAAGAATTTATGATAATTTAAAGAAGTGACGTCGTTTCATTTTGAAATATTGATTTTGCTGGATAGGGATTAGTTTGAATGGAAAAAAAATTTCTCAACAAAAGAAGAAAGAAAAAGAAGAGAAAAAAAACGAAGAAATGAATCTTTTGATTTGTAAACCTAAAATAATGGTCAATGAACCTGGCCTAGGTGTCTCGATAAACTAGTTAATTTATGTCACTGGAAAGATATGTGGATCACTACACTTCTTGCAGAAGTTCCTCGACAATCGTTCAATAAGCATAAGATGAATAAAAATTATCTTATGCACACAACGTAAAGTTGTTGATCATGAATTATTAGTAAATGTTATTTATTTCCGTTAGTGTGATTAAATATTGCTGTAGTCGTCCTAATATTGTAAGAACAACGAACTCGCCTGTTTAATTTGATATTCACCAGAGTTTTCATAGAAAAGAAAGCTTCTAAGTTTTCATAGAAAAGAAAGCTTCGAAAAGACTCTGTACAACTTCAACTTATTCCTAGACTAAGCATATCTACCTTGGTAAAGACACAATTTGTACAGCTTTATGTGTAAAGGAAACCTTTCACATATCAAACTTGACAGGGGAATCCCTACTATTGTCTCCCTAAATCAGCATCTCACATTAACTAATATCAATTTGCTGTATATTTTTGGTTTGAAAAGGAATTAAGGATTAAATTTAGGAAAATGATGCACGTACACAAGGACCTACCAGATGAGAGAGAGAGGTGGAGGCGAGCTCCACAATTTTTTTTTTAATACGTGTGGGGCCCGACCCCAAATAGCGAGAGGCCTGTGAGGCCCCTATGAACTGAGCTCCTGAACCTGAAGCTCAGTCCTTAAATTTAAGAAAAATTATACTATTAAAAAAATCTAAATCGCATCTTTCTCCCAAAGTTCTACCTAAATAGTAATTACTTTAAAAGCCTTAAATAATTACTATTGCACGTTCGTGCTAAGTTCTATTATAGACTTAGTTTACGTTTAACGTTTCAACTTGTATATTGTATAAAAGGGATTTATGGATCAATACAGCCTCTAAGTCTAATCCATGATCAACTGAAACGTGGGTCAAAAAAATAAAATAATATATATGTATATATATTTTTTTCTCTCTTAATAATTTACAATATATTAAAAGTGGGGATGATGGAGAAACTTTTAAATACCAAATTTACCCTTACAAATTTATCTATACGTTCACTGTACCCTCGAATTGGAATGCCAATTTAATTAGAATTTATCATTTGGTTTAGAATTAATATAATATAAGGAGTGAAATATTTAATTGATATTTATCATTTTGGATTGAAATTAATATAAAAAGTGAAATTAACATTCAATTATATCAAAAAATAAAATAAAATAAAATTCAATAACTACCATTCAATTGACTATTTTGTTTTTACAATTTTTATTTTTCACCAAAGAATCAATTTTTTATTTTTCAAAACCCTTATTAATCTTCATGATTTACATTATAATTCATGCAAGGAGTTTTTATTTAGCAATTTTTAATCTCAATGCTTTACATTATCATTCATCCATTAAGTTATTATTTAACTGAGGTTACAAATATTTTAAAAGTTGCATTAATATGTTAATGAGGACATTCTGAATAAAAAAGAAATTACACATGGAAATTCAATGACTAATATTCAAGTGATTTTTTCTTTACAATTTTTAATTTTCATCAACAAAACCCTTATTACCAATTTAATTAATATTTATCATTTGATTTAGAATTAATATAAGTGGTGAAATATGTAATTGATATTTATCATTTGTGTTGGAATTAATATGAGAAGTGAAACTGACATTCAATTATTAAATAAATAAAAAATCAACAAAAATTTAGTGACTTATCATTTAATTGAGTATTTTATTCTTACAATTTTTATTATCCATCGACAAAGCATTTTTTATTTTTATTTTTCATCAACAAAACACTTATTAATTTTCATGATTTACATTATAATTCATTCATTTAGTTTTTATTTTCCATTAACAAAGCGATTTTTATTTTTCATCAACAAAACCATTATTAATCTTCATGATTTGCATTACAATACATCAATTAGGTTATTATTTAATTGAGGTTATATTAATGTATCGATGAGGTAACAAATGTGCCAAAGGTTACATTATTATATTAATTGGGACATTCGATCACTAAAAAAAAAAAATTACACACGAAAAATCAATGACTTGTCTTTCAATTGATTAATTTTTCCTTACATTTTTTATTTTTCATCAATAAAGCCCTTATTAATCTTCATAATTTATATTATAATTTATGCATTAAGTTACTATTAAGGGCATGTTTGGTAAAGTTTAAAATCCAATTAAAATTAATTTTTTATTGTTATTTCACTATTTCAACCGTCATTTTTTAATTCTTCTCTCACAAGTAAAATCCACTTTATATCTAACGGTCAAAAAATCAATTAACAAAATCCCTACTAAACAAGCACTTAGTTGAGGTTGCAAAATTGAAAGATTGCATTAATGTATTAATAAGGTTGCAAATATGTTAAAGTAAGTTTTTAAAATTGTCAAAAATCCTTTCTACTTCCAATCACTTTTACCCAATGTATGGATTATCTAGGAAACATTCAATTGATTATTTTATTCTGAAAATTTTTATTAATCTTCATAATTTACATTATGGTTTCTTATGAAGTTATTATTTAATTAATATACATCATTTGGTTTGGAATTAATACAAGGAGTTAATTGACATTCAATTACTAAAACAAAATTAAATGAAAATACAGTGACTTATCATTCAACTGGCTATTTTGTTTTTAAAATTTTTATGGAAATGCTCTTGTGTGTCAAAAAAAGAATTAAAGTATGAGTCCTACTTTACATTAGTGGCAAACATAGGTTAGACGTATTTTGATTAACAAAGTTATATCATTTATTAACTTTGGTAATTAGATAACATAATTATACTTTAATTAATTTTTTATAAAAAAAATTAGCCAAATAAGGATTTAATATGAAAGTAATTATAACCATTATAGCTAACAAAACCAACCACGCTTTCTTATTCTACCCCATGCCATGATACCTATAAAACCAACATTGCTCATTCTATTCTATGCTCAAAATTTATAAGTAAAAATCAACACAAAATGGTAAGAACTATTGTTAATAAAAGTAATTTTTCTCTCAAAATCTATTTCTAAGTTGATGATCATTGTGAAGTTTTTTCTTTTGGTCATAATTTATCTTGATTTGCATTTCAAATTGATTTCTAATATCATGGATTTAATTGTATCACTAACTTTTTAATTTTGAATGATGACAGCATCACAAATAAATACATCATCGTCGAAATCACTAATAGAAATGAGGTTTGATTCATCACTAAATCAACAAAATAAGTGAGGTCATCAATTTAATTTGAAAAATATTAACTTTTTTCATTTTGTTAATTGTTCATATATATTTTTGTTGTCATATCTTAAATTTGTTTTCATATTTGTAGGATTGATGTCACCAAACAAAAGTTGCGATCATATTTTTATAAAATAACCAACTATCTTTGAAGAAGAGTGGACTGTAAAAGTATCCATACTTCAAAAATGTTCCACTAAGATCTACACCAACAAAAATGGCCTTGTTGAAGTTTTAAAACTAATTATGTTTAATTAGGAGGTATTGCATTATGTTAGAATAATGTTTCTTATAGAATTTTCACTTTAGATTTTTTTAATATAATATTTTCACGGTAGTAAGATTCAAGCTACGTTGTTTAAGGCCGCAATCGGAATTTTTTGTCCTATGCTTGAGAAAGAAAAAACGCACTGACTTTGAAATAGAAAAATAAGAGCCAACAACCCCCAATAATACTCAAATGTGAATGATGAAATTGAACTCACCCTCACAAAGTAGATTGAGATAGAGGAAATTGAAGACTTCATTCCTTATAACATGTCAACTTCGTGTTATGTGGAATTTTCAAAAATCTCAAAGTTTGAAAACGAAGGGACATTTTTAGGTACCATATCCTTATTCACAATTATTGTGCATTCTACATTTAAATTTAAAATTAATAATATCAATTACTTCTATTATTTTTAAAAAAATGATATTAATACTTCAAAAATAGTACGTATATCATTCATCGATATATAAGACATGCAACGCGCATGCTTACTACTAGTCTTTTTTAAAAATGAAAAACCAAAATTTCACTTTTTAATTCCCTAACTTGGAACGAGTTTTTGAGGATTGCCCATTGGGCCATAATCATATTATGGGCCAGAGTAAGTTGAGTTTCGAAAGAAGCAGCCTAACCCACTTTAACATCTATCCAATTTAGGGGAAAATCATATATTCCCAAGTAAATAATAATAATAATAATAATAATAATAATAATAATAATAATAATAATTCAGTAAATATTGATCATTGTTTAATATTATAAATTATTCTCTATTAAGATTATTTTGTTTCTTCTTCTATGTATTATACTATGTGATACATGGGATATAAAGATGTCATGTTTTAAAAAATGACATAGTAAACAAGTGTAAAAATACATGAAAAAAATGCATATTTTCAAATTTTAAATAGGATTTTGCAGCGTGTTGAGTACTTTGCTTCTTGTGTTTATGAAACCATACGTACTGGAATTAGAGGAGTTGATCATTGAGTAACAAATTGATGCAGTTACCCAACCTAGCTGCAATGGAATGTATTAGAAAATAGAATATGTTCCTGAATAAATGTTTATCGGTAAGTTCTTAATACAAATATTTGAATATAACTATTAGCACACCGTCTTTCACTTGCACCAAATAGATCAATATAGAATAACATGCAACTACGAGTATCATGCCGAATGCAATTTTCTATGTATCCTTTTCCCTTCTTATTTTCTAAATAGAGCTCTTACAAAGATTGACAAAATAACGATGACTAAACTATTCATGATTTATGACTACTTCCAACTTCAACTCATTGACGACATGTAAAAAATCAAAACTTGTCAACCCTCTCTATCCATCCAAGGGATATGGACGGAAGGACACAGGTTCGTGTCCTCTCTAGACGACTCTAGTCAAGAACCATACATTATATATTTGCATATAAAAAATGTATATATAATAAATTTTTAAATGACAACATAAGATTTGAGGTGACTATCATATTTATGATAGTATCCAGTGCCAAATATGCTATGCATTTGTATATGGCAACAGAATGATTCTAAGGCCATCTCTAGCGCTGCACCAAAATTTGCAACAAATCTTGCACCAAACAAAAAATCTTCTCCAACCATTACATCAAAACTTACATCAAATAAACAATGTTTTATTATTTTATTCATTCTTTCGATTTTTGTCAATGTATTTATTTAAAAAAATTATTTATTTATTTTATAACTATATAAATTACTAAATCATAACTTCGTTAAATTAACAAATATGTTGATTACTAAATTATTCACGTATTTTACATATTATGTTAAATTGACAAAATAATTGATTATATTATTAATTTATGATAAACAATTATGTTAAATTTACAAAAATAATAAACTTCAATAATTTAAACTTTACGTTAAATTAAACTTTAAATGTAAACTTTACGTTAAATTAATAATTACGTTAATTATTAATGATTATATTATTAAAAATAATAAACTTTAATAATATAATTAATAGTATAATTAATTATCATTATCATCATCATCATCATCATCATCATCCTTATCATTATCATTATAGAACGAAAATAACACAAATACCCTTAACTATTATCTTTGAAAAATGAAAAATAAGGGCAAATCGGACATTGCACCATTTGATGCAAAAAATGGTCTAATGAATAGTGTTGCACCATATTTGGTACAATACTATTCACTTTGCACCATTTTGCAAAAAAATGGTGCAAAGTTTGGTGTTGCATTGGGCAACTTTGCACCAAAAAATGGTGCAAAATGATACAATGGTGTTAGCATTGGAGTTCCCCTAAGAACAATATAATTCACATTCAATTTCATAAGTGAAATTTTGATACAAGAAAAAAAAAAAGAAATGCAATGTGCAGAAGAGAAAGAGCAATGTTTTAAAAATCGACACAGGCATCAACCTGGAAAAGGAAGAGGGTCAAGGGTCGAATCGGTATCGAACCAGATGCTAAATTAAATTAATAATTTGATTAGTATTAATAGAAATTACTTTTAATTTATTTTGCTTTACTTTTATGTAACTTCCAAATAAAATCAAAACATAAAAGCTTCAAAGTTCAAACAAATGAACCTGGCAGCTAGCATGGCAACCAGTTAAATGTTTATAATTGTTAGTTGTAGTTACACGTCTCACATCGGAAGTTGAACAATGCAATGGAAGAGGATTCTCCAAAGTAGCATCTCATGGCCAAAAGTAATAAATGGGCCTACTAATTTAATAAGTGGGCCCAAAAAGAGAGTTAAAACATTTTGTTTAAGCCCCTGTTTGATTCCCATTTTTTCTTCATTAAAATGAAAAATATGACCGTTATCCATCACATCAAATCACCAAATTTGAATTTCTATATCTTGTGTGAGACTCGTAACGATTATATTTTTCATTCTCATTCTTTCAAAAATGATAAACAAAAGGGGCTAAAAAAGGTTAGAAAATTTCAAAATCGGTACTGATTTTTCAGTTTATGGTTAAACTGGCCGGGTCAATGGGTTTTTGTCGATTTTTAATTATTTGGTTAATATATAATGAGCCGGCTAGTCCGATCCGATTTTTATAACATTGAGAAAGAGAGACAATACCCAAAGGAATACAATAACATCATTGCATCAAGAAGCCTACTCAATTTTCAAAGAAAGATTTCCAAAATAAACGTTGTAGGTGGTGGTGGGAGCAGTGATGGCCTCATAAAATTTAATCTTACAAGTGTAACACAATTTGTTACAAGCGACGTAAATGGTTAAGGAAATAAAGTCTGTAAGTATAAAAAACAAAAACAATATTATAGAAGAAAAAAAGGTTGGATAGTGTGTTGAGAAACATTTTCATTTTTAAACTTATTTGTGAAACTTCCTTAAATTATATTGTATTAAAGGTTTGTTATTTTCTTTTAAAAGGGAAAAGAATCAAAAGGGGTACTAATTCATTCAAAGAGTGGCAAATTCATTATATTAGTTTTTTTACATTTTCGAAAAGTTAAAGCCTACCGGTGTCAAAAGAAAGATTGAGGGTAGCTTAGTAACATTTCGTAATGTTAAAGATGAAAAGTGTTAACCTTGGATGATTACCCAAGTTTTTGGTTTCAATAAAGACTCAAAAGTTCGGACTGTAATAGAACTGCACAAAACTCGCAGAAGCACACTTGTTGGAAATCCCGAATTTGTCATTGCAAGAAGCACGAATGGACACAAAAGCAATAGGCAAAAAGAAGCACTCAAATGATGTGTTTGATTTGTAATATTAGAAAAAAAAAATTATATATATATACATACACACACACACACACACATATATATATAAAACTGGGACCATGCCCCTAGGGCACATCTCCAAGTGATAAAAAGGGGAGGGTGGAGAAATCCAGTTTTGCTTGAAACTGCTGCGTCAAGAGTTCGAATCCTGAAATATGGATTTGGTTCTTGGGTAAGTGCAAGTGTACAAACAGGCTTCCACCCTGTACCCTTGGAGGTATAATCTGCGATTTATCTCCCTTACGATATTTCGGGACAGGGGCGATGGGGGACCCTTAAAAAAAAAAAAAAAACTGGGACCATGATATGAGTGCAATCGACTGATCATGGGCATGAGTGTCAGTCGGTCGACCATGAGTAATATGAAGGCAGTTATTCCTGCTAAATTCAATTGTTTGCGTGTTGGACTTAGAACCTCACGTAATAATCGAATGATGGTTATGTATTCTATCGATCAAAAAATTTTAAGGCCTCTTAAGAGATTGATATATAGAGGTTCACAGGCACGTGGACGCCAACAGACAGTTTGTAACTGCACCCCTAGAGTTTTGGGTGTGAGGTATGGCAAATAAACTTTTTCCAAATCTTTACTTATGCACAAGTCTTTGTTCCTAAATTATCAAACAAGAGAGAAAGGCCCAACGGCCTAACCTCTCGTTTTAATAGAAAATATGGGCTTTATATTTTCAGTATTCTGGAAATATAGTGTTGCCAAATTAAAATTAAACTACCAACATGACACAAAGGTGTAACTTAGATGACCTCCACTAAAATTTCCCCTTCTTCCGTATAGCTACATTTTGGGAAATGCATGAAAATGAACTATACAAAAAGGCGATTTTGGAATTTCCCCTTCTTTCGTATAGCTACATTTCGAGAAATGCATGGAAATGACCTATACAAAAAGGATGTTTTTTCAAAATGACCTTAGACCATTTTATCTACCTAAAATACCCCTCCTTTTGAATATTGCATAACAAGTTACTATAATATAGAAATCTTCCATATTAATCCCTAAAATTTATTATTACTTAAATTTTGATAGATTTTTTTTATTTGATTTTTGTTGATTTATTTGATTTTTGTTCGCTCAAAGTAGCACCCCTTAATTGGTATCAGAGCCATAGAGATCATGGAAATTAGATTAAAAAAATAAATAATTATTGGCATTTAGAAGAAGAAAGGGGAAGTTATATAGTTTTAAAACGTATTCCTAATAAATTAAAATTAATGACATTAACAATAATTAAAAAATTACCCAAAGAAATAAAAGAACAAATATTAGAAAAATTAATAATAGAAACAATAAAGGATAGATATATACATGAAAAAATTGTTAATGGATATGAAGATGAAGAAATTGATTTATATTATAAAGAAAAGTATGAGTTCAAGTAATAATACAGATTTGAAATTAAATCGGTTACTTATAAAAATGAAAAAAATACAAGAAGAAATACGAGATATAATGTTAATACCAGAAGGTATAAAAGTATCAAATAAAAGACAATTAATAAAATTAAAATGTGAAAGATTAAGACTCGAAAGTAAATATTTTAATATAATAAAAAAAGAATTAGTAAATACAGATAACTATACTAATAAAAGATTTGGAATAATAATAGATAAAAAAGATGATAAAAGATGCAAATTAACTTATATGTTAGAAAGATAATTTTAATATGTCAATAAGTGAATATATGGAAGAATTAAAGTCATTAATAAAAAGTTAATAAATGATATACAAGATTTAAGAAATGAAGTAAGAGAAACAAGAAATTATATAAATATATTAAAAATTGAAATTAGAGAAATAAAAGAAAATAAGAAAAATAAAGAAAAGAAAATAGATAAAAAAATTAATAGAAAAAGAAATGACTTGAATAGGAAATGAATATATTGAAAAAGAGAGTGTAGTAATAGAAACATGAAGTATGAATGACGAATTTAGAAAAAATATATTACCAAAAATACTAGAAGAAGAAAAATCTAGAGAAAAACATTAGAAAAATTAAAAATAGAAGATAAAGATGAATGAGAAATTAGATTTACTAATAGAAATTTTTTTGATCAATTAAGTTTAAGTGATAGAAGTGAATACCAAGTTTTAATAAATATTGGAGGAGGACCTAATCCAATAGGAACCCCTAAACAAGAATTACAAGATTAAGATGAAAGTTATGCATCTATATATAATAAATCATATAGATAATTTTATGATAAAATAAGAGATAGACAACCATGTAAAGAAAATAAATATAGAGACATGTTTGAATTAAATGATAATTATGATAAACCTATTAACCATGGAGGAACAATATTAGATTTAAAGTGCAAAATAGATGCTAAAAAAGTCTTATTAATTTGGGCAGATTCAATTATATTATTCTTTTTATATAATAAAGATGATGCATGGAAAAATACTGAAAGAAGAATAAATTTCTTAATAGCATCTTTTGAAGAAAATGTTAGAAATTGGTGAGAATGAATAAGTAATGATACAAAAATATTAATAAAAAAAATGTACAAACAGAGATGATAAAATCAGATAGACAATGTATAAAAAAGTTAGTAAAATATATTTCAGATGAATTTTTAGGAGAAAATTGGATAAGAAATGCTAAAAGAGAAGAAATAAGAGAAAAAGACAATGATAGAATTAAACAAATAAATTTAACAATATGTGATATGTGTAAAATTAAAGAATATACTTGTGAATTTAGAAATTATTATTATGTTCAATTTTTCAGTAATGAAAACCAAGAAGTCTATCAAGATATGTACTATAATAAATTACTAGATTCGTAGGGAATATATTTTAAAATATAATTTGGGAATACCTAGAACTTTATGTTCAAGAATAAAACTTTTATTTGAAAGACTTGTATATATATGTCAACAAAGATAAGTAATGAAAACATCGAGAAAATTAACTAGAATACGTTATAAAGATATGAAAAATCCTATACAGTAGGGATGTAATCTTGAAAGAAAGGTTAATAAAAGAAAATATAAAAATAAAAAATTTAAAAAATTTAGAAATTTTAATAAAAAAATATAAAATGTAGAAGAAGATATTATAAAAGAAAAAATATCTCATATGGTCAACAGAAAAATAAAAGTCAATGTAAATGTTGGAATTGTGGAGAAATATGTCATATAAGCCCTGATTGTGATAAAAAGAAAGTTAAAATATTACAAAAAAAATATTTGAAAATAAAAGATAAATTAAGTTAAATATTATATTTTGAAGAATATTATAATCAAGAAATTTATATAAGTGAAATATAGAATGATGAATCAGAATCTGAATAAAGAAATAGAAGGAATAGAAAGTAATAATATAAATATACAAGATTATGAAGGAATAGAATGATTTGGATTAAAAGTTAACTTTGATAACAATAAATTTAGAAAATTACAAAAATTATTTTTAGATTTAAAAATAGGAAAATGAGAATTATTAGATAGAATTAGGAAAAAAGAAAGGATAGTAATAAATGAATATCACAAAATAGAAAAAATCATAAATGTAAGAACGACATATGGACAACATAAATTAAATATTTTAACAAAAAATACAGTTGAAGAACTATTAAAAAATATTAGTAAAAAATAAAGTGAAAAAATTCAATATGTTTATTTAGTAGGAATAAAAATAATGTTTAAATCATTATTTAGAGAAAGAATATATTTACCCTTAACTATAACCTTACGTGATAGAAAAATAATAAATTTAAAAGGTAGTCATTTAAGAACAATAGAAGAAAATATGGCATATCAAAAAATAATGTTTACATGTTACCCGGAATATTGTGTTTGATTAAAAGATAGAAATTTTAATAAAGTATTAGGACTACATTTTAAGTTGCATAGAGATGATATCATGCAACAAGGTGATCAAATTATGACTATAGAATATAGAGCTTTATATATATTTACCAATTCTAATTATGGAAATATTTATTCTAATAAATAATATATTGAAGTACATAAAGAATGTAAGGATATTAGCAAAATAATAAAACCAAATAAACAAATAAGTTTAATTTCAGGAAAATATGAATTTAGCATAACAAAAAATAAACTTGAAATAACAGAATTAAATGAAGGAGAATGTTCTAATAATATAACTTTAAGGATGAAAAATTAATCAAAAGATCAAAAAGTCTTAAAATACCTAATAAAAATTAGTTAGAAAAATTTAATCCTTACTATATAAAAAGGAGAATGTGAAGTTACTGTAGGAAACAACAGTGAGTTAATCTCACCGTAGCATTTTTAATTTTTTTTTTCAAGTGGGTGAACAAAAATGATGTCGTTTTTCTTATTATATATTTTATTATACACTACCTCTAAATTTACTGCAACACGCAACTTTCTATGCCATCAATTTAATCTCAGTATATTTCTAAGAAATGTAAAGACTTAGTTATAGCTAAAAATTTGTTTCGAGTTTTTTCTTTTTTTAATTTTAAGTTAAAAAAAATCACGATTGTAGTTAGTTATTATAAGTAAAAATATATTAGCTTTAAAAAAAATAAAAAAAATTACTTTTTCTCTAACTCTCCGTGCACGGAGACTGCTTTGTGCACGAGACTTGCAGCAATCTCCATGCAAGTCTCCGTGCACGGATGGAGATAAGGCCTCCTTGCACAGAGACAAACGGAGATTGTCTCCTTATTTTTTTTTAAAATTTAAAATTTACTTTTCCAATTTTAATTAAATAAATAATATTTATATGTATATATTTTTCATAACTTTCTTTTATTTCATTTTTATTAAATTTTGTTTGAAAATTGTTTTAAACTTTATTTTTCAATTTGAATTTTTTTATTCTTTTCATGGGAATTCTTAATTTTAATTAAATAATATTTATTTTTAGTTTTTATTATTTCAATTTAATTTCATTTGTCTCACTGTAGCATTTTAAAATTTTTCCCCTAGTGGGTGAGCAAAAACGACGCCGTTTGTCTTCATATATATTTAATATACAACACGCAACTTTTCATGCCACCAATATTATCTCTTCACTCAAAAAATATTATTTCTAAATTCCGTTTGAAAATTGTTTTAAAATTTATTTTTTCGATTTTAAATTTTTATTCTTTTCGTTTAAAACGCGAATTTTTTAATTTTAATTAAATAATATTTATTTTTACTTTAAATCATTTCAATTTAATTTAAAAACTTTATAATAACTTTTTTTGGTTTCATTTTATATTTGCCTGCCTAATATATAAATAGTAATAATAAGATAAATAGAAAAAAAGGTTATATGAATAAATTGTTGTGCTTAATTAGATATTAGCTTAAAAAATTTTAGAGATAAATTTTGTTGTTTCCAATTAACCAGATTGTATTTATACTAATTTTTATTTAATTTTCATAACTTTCTTTTGCATTGTTTTTATTGTATATTTTAACAATATTGTTTTTTCTTCTGTTTTCTCTTTTCATATCTCTTTTTATTTTTATAGATGGAGTTTAATGTGTTTTTTTTTATTACCTATTTTGTTCTTTTTTTTTTTGTATATAAATTCATTCGTATTTTTTCTCATGCTTTTATTATTTGTGTATTTTTTCCACGTGCAGATTTTTGATGAATTTGTTGAGGTTTGGAAGTTCCAAACTTTGAAATTGATGAAATTGGTTTTATATTAATTGCCGTAGATATATATAATGCACGTCAATATAAAGTGGATTGGCAGAAGGAAAGGTTACAACAAGTTGAAAGTTCTATAGATGTGTCAAACTTTCAGTGTCCTCTTTTTTGTAGACCATAAACATTGGTCTTTCGTTGTTGACTAGTTGAAAAACGCATCTATCGCTCATTTGTAGTTGTTTTTCCATAACAAAATCAGCCCAACATATGGTGAGGCATAATGTCCCAATTGTGATGCAGAAAATCATGGATTTGATTGCTGTGCACAAATCTCGGCAAGTGCTGTCGGGCAAAACTTCCTGGTATAAACTCCAGTGATGAAAAAATTCAACTCAAAAATTATGTAGAGTGGTCAAAATAAGATATATATATATAATAAATGATACAACTTACAATTTTTCGGTGGTTGTTAAGACGAGGTGTTAGTATTATTTCAAATATAGGATTATCTAAAGTGTTTCCTTCTTGGCATTCTTCATCAGAGTAGTATGTAACCTTTAGCCCAAAATGGTCAAATATAGTCATGTTTAGTGTAAAATTACCGTTATATTCGAATTCTAAAACATAACCATCCTATAAATTGTGATGGTCGAAAAATTGTTCCCATCCATCGGTTAGGCATATGTTTCCATCCACTCTTTCTAATTTGATGGTGACAATTATGCCATCATATGCAATTACTTGTATTGTATCACCAAGTTGTTGCCTCCAGTCATTGACGGAAGATGTAGGAAGCATCTATATTAAATATACATATATAAAAATAATAAAAACATAAGCATGTGATAAAACTTATATTAAAATGTCAAAGAAGGACTAACCATCCGAACATTGTGATTAAGGGAAGGGTGATGATTTTGAAGAAACTATGTGAGACATCCATTTTATGAGGACTTTATTGTTTGTTATGTGGAATATTTGAAGTATGGATGAGTTGAATGGAAAAAAGTTTGGTGAAAAATGGAGGTATTTAAGCTAAAAAAAAAAGTGTACTTTGCATTTTGAATTAGATTTGACAAGAGATTCATGGGTGTTATAATAAAATTTTTTTTATTGAAAATACTATCTTTCTATTATTTCAAAAAATATTTTAAAAAAATGTTGGCTGGAGGCTTAGGCCCCGTGCACGGAGGCGCATAGAGGTCTTATGTCCTCCGTGCACGGAGGCCATTAGAGAGGTTGCATTTTTTTCTTTTTCCTTTTTACGTGTTTTTGGAAATAATAAAAAGACAGAGATTTATAAGTAACAAGCAAAATCAAACAGAGTTTTTAACGAAGCAATACTTCCCACTAATCAATTATGAATTTCAGAGAACATAGTGCAAGAACAAGACTCTGGTTATCAAATCCATGCATAAATATCATCTAATCAAATAAAATTAAAAACATCTATCTCAAATTAACTAATCTCTTCAAAAAAAATTAGATGATTTCTTGCTAATATATATACATGTTATGTAACGTGAAAAACACATAATCTAACTCTTCCTCCCAAATTTTGTTTAGATTTTTCCTATTATATTTGTTTTTATTCATTAGACATGTTTGTTTAAATAAATAATTGAAAATATGATGTCTATACGCACACTTTGATAAACATTTGAAGCATGTGGCTTATCTATGCATAGCTATGGATAGTCTATATTTGTCGGAGTTAGCATAATAATAAATTTTTTTCCTTGTCAGTATAGTATATTTTATTATAGTTTTTTTGTTTTAAATTTTGTAGTTGACTTGCTTGCTTTCATAGTCATAATGGGTAGATGGACACCTACATTTTTCCAACTCCAAGTTCTTGAATCTATATTTCATCAAGGCAACACAACTCCAAACAAATCGAAAATCGCACAAATAGTCTCTCATTTGTCGTCATATGGCCAAATTTGTGATAAAAATGTTTATAATTGGTTTAAAAATAAACGTGCTCATTCAAGAACATCATCCACACAAACACAAAATTCTCAACTTCAGCCAATGGTAAAAGAATACAAATTGCGTAAAAAAGTTTTAGATATGATTATTTGTTGAAATATGATTTTTTGTTCATTTTTTTCATTCTCTTTCATACATAATTTTAACATACATAATTGGTTTTCTGAAAGTTACTACAAGTTATGCACTAGAAATGCGAAGTAGATGTCGTGACTTTGAAACATGTTTGGGCTTTTTTCTTGTTCGTTTACTTGTGTTTTTTCCTTTTTTTTTTTAGAATTGTTCATGTTATCTTTCATCAATCTTATTTTTATTTTTATGTTTTTAGGTTGTATTGATGATTGTATTGAGTTATACAAGGATGAAAGTATTTATCTTGAAAAAGACTCTAAAAATGGAAATGAAATATCAGAGATTCCTAATATTTTACCTAATTCTAAAAGAGTTGATTCCAAACGAATAAATCTACGAGATTTTCCGGCCAAACATTATATTCTTCCATCATCTACAATTTGTAAAAATTGTGGTGCAAAAAAGTTTCATAAAGAAAGTAAGGGCTTTTGTTGTTGTGATGGAAAAGTTAGATTACAGTTAAATAGTGTTCCTCCTAAATTGTTTGAGTTATTTACATTTACTTCATGTGAGACAGTTGCTTTTAAAAAAGTTGCTCTTAGTTATAACAATCATTTTGCTTTCACTTCTTTTGGTGTTAAATATGATAAAAAATTGTATAGAAATAATAAAGGTATATATACATTTAGAGTTCAAGGACAAATATACCATTTTATAAATCCATTGTTACCAACTGATGGGAAACCAGCATATTTACAGTTATATTTCTATGATACTAATAATGGAATCACTAATAGACTAAAAAATTCTGACAAGTTATGTGAAACAACTTTGAGAAAATTGATAGATGTCTTAAAGATGAATCCATATTGTCGTTTTTTCGATCATCAAGTGAAATTTCTGATTTTGGTTCATGTCATATTGTGCTTAGGTGTGATCCAGGTCTTGACCAAAGATCGTATAATATGCCATCCTGTGAACAAGTGGCCGCAATTTGGGTTGATGAAGACCCATCTGCATGCCTTCAAAATCATGATATATTAATATGGACATTCTAACACTACACATAAAGTAAGCTACTATTATGGCTGCTATGATCCACTTCAGTATCCATTAATATTTGCATGTGAAGAATCTGGATGGCACGAAGGTATCTAAAAAGTCAATTTGAATACTTCTGCACTCATGGATGAAAATTTTATACAAATTAATAATATTCACTCCGCTGAACAACTTTTAGAAATGGAAGAATGTTGTAAGTTTTATCATCTGTGAAATTGTTTTATATGTAATAAAAGAGTATGTAATTATATTCTCTTTCTCAATTTTTTTCTTCATATTTCTTTTCAGTTTTGACGAAAATGAAGAAGCGAATGAATGTATCATGCCGCGAATATTATTGCTACAAACTTCAAGTGAAGTTTTCAGATAAGTCTATACTTCTTCAGACAGGCAGACTTCTGCAGCAATATATAGTAGATATGCGTGTTAAAATTAAAACTGCAAGATTGGATTATTTTCAAAATAATCAAAAGATTATAAGAGCGGAACTTTACCAAGGAATTATAGATAGTGTACAAAGTGGTGAGAATAGATGCTATAAGATTGGTAAATCAATAGTATTATTC
Organism: Olea europaea var. sylvestris; assembly: GCF_002742605.1. Lineage (NCBI taxonomy): Eukaryota > Viridiplantae > Streptophyta > Magnoliopsida > Lamiales > Oleaceae > Olea > Olea europaea. The sequence goes on along the minus strand of NC_036246.1, from coordinate 37,910,286 downwards.
ACATGATTTATTGGAGGTCCTAGAAATTTAACTAAAAGATATATGGATGCAATATCTTTAGTTCAAAGATATGGAAAATCCGATGTATTTTTAACAATGACATGCAATCCAAATTGGTCTGAAATTAAACAAGAATTGAGACATAATGATGAAATACAAAATATGCCAGACTTGTTAGCACCAATATTTTGAGCTAAGCTTGAAGAATTAAAAACAGATTTATAAAAGAGGGAAATTCTCGGGCCTATAATTGCTTATGTTTATATGATTGAATTTCAAAAAAGAGGCCTGCCTCACGTTTATTTTCTTCTTATATTTAAACCAAATTTTAAGATTACTAATTCTATGCAAGTTGATGAAATTGTTTCGTGTGTGAAATACCAGACAAAATGAAAAATCCTTACCTACATGCTACTTTGATCAAACATATGATGCTTGGTTCTTGTGGACAATTAAATCCTACAAATGTTTACATGGAAACAACCATACTTGTAAAAATAAATATCCAAAAGAATATATTTTACATATTTCATTAAGTAATGATTCTTACTTGCTTTACAAACGTCGTAACGATGGTGTTGCTGTTAGAATCAGAGGATGTATACTAGATAATAGATGGGTTGTACCGTACAATCCGTATATTTTAGCTAAATATGATTGTCATATTAATGTAGAAATATGTTCTTCTGTTAAAGTTGTGAAATATTTATATAAATATATATACAAAGGACATGACCGTGTTAATTTTGCTGTGAATAAAGAAACTAATGAATATTATATTGATGAAATTTCAAATTACCAAACTACTAGATGGATATCTACGTCAGAAGCTGTTTGGAGAATTTTTAGTTTTGATTGATTTGACATATCTCCTTCTGTAATTTCTTTCCAGTTACATGTTGAAAATTCTCAATTAGTTACCTACAATGAAACTGATGATTTATTAGAAGTTATAAATAATGACTTTATCCAACGAACAATGTTAACTGAATTTTTTCGAATGAATATTTCTAATGAAAATGCTCGAACTTTACTTTATAAAGATTTTTCTACATACTTTGTATGAAATACATATTTGCGAGTTTGAAATACTAGAAAAAATTTAAATGTTGTGGGTAGAATTGTTGCTGCTAATCCATCTGAGGGTGAGAAATACTTTTTAAGAGTTTTATTGAATCATATTAAAGGACCAAATTTTTTTGAAGATTTAAAAACAGTTAATGGTATTGTAGCACCTACCTATCACGAGGTTGCACTTTTACATGGTCTAATAAGTGGAAATAATTATTTTGACACATGTTTAATTGAGGCTATTTCTTATCAAATGCCTATATCACTCTGTCGACTTTTTGCTAATGTGTTGATTTTTTGTGCCTTTGCAAATCCTAGAAATTTATGGATTAAATTTAAAACTTACATGATAGAAGATTTTTTACATACAAGTCAGACAAAATATGATGCTGAGATTAGAGTACTACATTGTATAAATTCATTCTTAGAAGTTGTTGGTAAAAGTATAAATGATTTTTTGCTTCACAGATTTTGACATTGCTGTAAATGACGCCGACATGTTAGCAAATATGATTTTAGAAGAAAGTGCAAATGTTAATGTTGAGTCTGACATGCATTTTACAAAGAGTTTAAATAACAAACAACAATTTGCTTATGATACTATTTTAGATTGTGTTTTCAACGATAGAAATAGACTTTTTTTTAATTTATGGTCCAGGAGATACTGGTAAAACTTATTTGTACAAAGCATTGCTTGCTATAGTACGATATAGACAACTCATTGCATTGGCAACAACATCAACTGGAGTAGCTGCTTCTTTATTACCTGGTGGAAGAACTGGTTATTCGCGTTTTAAAATTCCTCTTTAAACAAGTCCTGATATGCGATGTTCGGTAAGTAAACAATCTGCACTTAGTCAGCTTTTAAAAATGACGAACTAATTGTGTGGGATGAAGCACCAATGGTTAATAAATATGCTTTTGAAGCTATGGATAAAATATTAAAAGATATTACTGAATGTGAATTGCCATTTGGTGGAAAGGTCATTGTGTGTGGAGGGAATTTTCGTCAAGTCTTGTCAGTGGTATAGAGAGGAACAAAAGATGATGTTATGTAAGCAAGTTTAGTATTTTCATATTTGTGATAATACTTTAGACAACTATCACTAACTCCAAATATGAGAGCTAGATTAGATCCTTCATTTTGTGAATATTTACTCAAAATTGGAAACGGAATTGAAAACAAGCATACATGTCACATGATTAAACTTCCTTTAGATATTGTCATAAATTTTGAAGATAAAAATAAATCATTGAAAAGTTGATCAGCAACGTGTTTCATGAAGATTTTTTTAATAGTTTAACTCCAAATGGTATACCTCCACATGAACTTGTTCTAAAAAAAATTGTCTTGTTATGTTGCTGAGAAATATTAATCCTTTGGAATGTTTGTGCAATGGAACTAGACTTATTTGTCTTGAATTTAAACAAAATATTTTTTGGCCGAAATTGGATTTGGTGAATATCGTGGAAAACAAGTATTTTTACCTAGAATTTCATTTATTTCACTTGAGAGAGATAAACATTCAGTACCCTTTAAAAGAACTCAATTTTTCGTTCGTCCTTGTTTTGCTATGACTATTAACAAAGTCTAAGATCAAACATTAGATTTTGTAGGTCTATATCTACCTGAACCTGTGTTTTCAAATGGTTGGCTATACGTTGTGTTGTCTAGAGCAAAAACAAAATAAAATATAAAAGTTTTGATTAAGCCAGCAGACGAAAATAGATCACATATTTGTTGCACAAAAAATGTGGTATATCTGAAAATTTTGAATCTAATACATTATATTTAACCAGTCTATAATTCTAAATAGTCCAAATTAATCTATCATCTCGTTGCTGCCAAAGTTAAGATTTATACATCATGTTTCAACAGAAGAATACATAAAGTTAGTTATTTTCATTTTTTTTAATTATAGTTATATTTTTTTTGCTAATATGCTTAATTTTTTTTCATCATCTTTCTTATTTAAAGCATAAATATGAATATTTAACAATTAATTTATGGGGAAAGAAACCATGTAAAATTGTGATATTATAATGTTGATTCATACTAAAACTAAAACATTGTCAATTGTTGAGGTTTATCAAGATTTCACCACAGTTTAATTTCTTCTATATATACACCAACAATATGACAAAATAGAAAAAAAAAACAACATAGAGGTATCCAACCTTTCACAAGGTGTGGGGTCCACTTGAATATTTTTTCGAGGGAACCCCACCCATATGAGAAAGTGGACACCTCTATGTACCAAAAATTATGTATTGATACATCAGAATTTTGGTATACTCAAACACATTATCCCGATGACTTTCCTTAGGATTCCTTTGCAATCCCACATGTAGTGATCGAGCATATACTCCCCCGGGATATAATGCTCGAGCACTTCCAGTCTTGTTGCTTCAACATTTTATGATCCATGTCCTCGAGCATGAGTAGTCCTCGGGTATATGTTCTCCTCGTAGCCTACGATTGTTATTATTGACCCTTTAGAATTTCTATGTAATTGGGACTCTAACTCAACCATATTACTAAATACTTGACTCCCGCAAGGATTCTATCCCAAACATAATCATGGCATTGGTCCAATTCCTTCACCCAATAAGACTCCGTTGGATAGAGAGACCCGACTGGTTGAGTCTCACTAGGAGAATGTCGCTTATTATTATAAATACAGGACCATGGGTCATTGATCAGGTACATTATCATTATTTTCAGTTTATAGCCTCACGCACATAATTCCCTTTCTGACTTAAGTATCGGAGGCGCGACGAGAACATACCTCGTTACCTTTGTTTCAGGTACCGAAAGACTATGATCGTACTCATTCAAAATCCTCAAACTCAGAAAATCAACAGGTACGATTCGAGAAGAAAGACGAAAAAATGAGCTTATATTGCTTAAAAGTTCATGATCTCCGACGAAAATTGAAGAATTGTGAAATTCTGAAGATCGCCTGGGCTGACAACTGCAAGGCAAATGCCTTATCAAGGCTGGAGTTCGTGGGAGTAGATGGACTTAACAGGACAGTATATGTCAGATTTGTGATCGAGCCTAGCATCAATCCAACCGTTGGGATCATGGACGTTGATTATGAGCCGTCATGGATGGACCTAATTGTACATTTCATAACAAATGGCAATCTTCCAGAAGATCCTCGAGCAGCAAGAAGCATCCATTCAAAAGCTCTAAGGTATTGCATTATCAATGGGGTTTCGCAGAAGCTTCACACTTCCATACCTTAGGTACCTTAAGCCTAGGAATCCTCCCAAGCCCTAGAGGAAGTTCATGAAGGAGTATGTAGAAACCATCGAGGAGCTCAAGCGCTAGCCTTTAAGCTCATAAGGTATGGATATTACTGGCCTACCATGAAGAAGGATGCCGTAGAACATGTGAATAAATGTGACAAGTGCCAGAGATTTGGCAATGTTATCCACTCTCCCGTCGAGGACCTCACCAATATTAGCTGCTCGACCTCGTTTGAGCAATGGAGAATAGATATCCTCGGAGCGTTTTCGATAACAAGGGACAACTGAAGTTTGTAGTTATAGCAGTTGAGTACTTTACCAAGTGGGTGGAGGCCAAGCCCTTGGCGACTATCTCGGAGCCCAAGATAAGAGCTTTCATTTGGAGGTCTATCATATGCAAGTTCGGGATATCGAAGGTCCTCATAAATGATAATGGCCGGCAGTTTGACAATGCACAGTTTAAGGATTTCTACTCCAACCTAGGGGTTGACCATCGTCTGACATCAGTTTCTCATCCTCAAAGTAATGGTTTAGCTGAGGTCAACAATCGGATTATATTACAAGACCTCCAAACAAGGATTGGAGATGCAAGGGGTTCCTGGTCCGACGAATAGCCCTCTATACTTTCGGCTTAAAGAACATCCCACAGGACTGCCACTGGAGAGACCCCCTTCATGTTAGCTTTCAGAATCAAAGCTACCATTCCCATTGAAATAAGGTTACCAAGTCAAAGAAGACCTGATCTCGAAGAAATAGGGCGCACCATTGAACATCTCGACCTCTTGGAAGAAGTTCGTAATCAGGCAGCCTAAGAATGGCCTCTTACCAGGACAGAACAACAAAGTATTTCAATAGAAAAGTAAGACGCGAAGATTTAGAGCTGGAGATTTGGTGTTAAGAAGGGCTGAAGCCGCTGGTCATGCTCTAGGAAAACTCGGGCCAGTTTGGGAAGGACCCTTTAAAGTCATACGACAGCTCCCAGGAGGTGCATACAGTTTGAAAGATACTTTGGGAAGACCACTCCCAAGGCCGTGGAATGCCGAAAACGTAAAAGTATATTACAAGTAACCCGATCCACCATGTTTTAGAAATAAGGCCTACGTGCCCTGAGCATAGTTAAAGTTAAACTCGACGATCTACAAACAAAAGTCTTGCCCCGCGTAGGGTTGTCAACGAGCCGAGCCAACTCACGAGCAGAAACTTGAGGCTAGAGCTCGGCTCGGTTAAAATTGTTGAGCTTTTTTTCAGGCTAGAGCTGGGCCGAGCAAAAGCTCGCCCAAAAAATTTAGGCTCGACCCGAGCTTTCGGCTCTGGCCTTTCTGAGCCGAGCCGGGCCGGGTCAGCCCGTTTTCTCTCCCCTTCTTTTTTTCCCTAAATCAAGGCAGCAGCTGCCTTAAATAGACAGCAGGTTCACTGCCTTAAAAGGTAGCATTTTAATTACTGCAATAATTTTTATTTTATTTTTTTAAATAAGGGCTAGGAGGCCGGCTCGGGCTTTTTGCGACCCGAACAGACGAGCTAGATTGACATCCCTAGCCCCGCGCAAGTTACTCAAGCCTTGCCCCAAGCAAGCAACTTAAGCCTTGTCTCGCGCAAACAACTTAAAGCCTTGCCCTAAGCAAGCAACTCAAGTCTTGCCCCACGCAAGCACCTCAAAGCCTTGCCCCGAGCAAGCAAATCAAAGACTTGCGCCACGCAAACACATATGAGATACCAATCAGGGCAAACAATCCCAAGTAAAATTCCCGAGCACAGAGGTGATAAAACTTATAAAAAAGGCTCGAGTTGTCCTCGAGAATTAATCTCGGGAATCACACATCATAGGTCGAGACTACCCTTGACCTCAGGAGCAAGAGAACAAAGATCATCAAAGGTAATAAGCTTGAACTTATTCAATTTGAGCATCTGATCTATGCTCGATCTGCTTAAAAAAATCTTTGGGATAAGGACCCGAGGTTAAGATCGAGCTTGTTACTTATGATTGAAGTATGTCAATTACAATTGTCATTTCTTACAATTTAGTCCTCGAGGCATTTTCTGATATTAAGGAATGTCCCTAAGATCGAGCTTGTTACTCATGATCGAGGTATGTCAATTACAATTGTCATTTCTTACAATTTAGTCCTCGAGGCATTTTTTGATATTAAGGAATGACCCTAAGATCGAGCTTGTTACTTATGATCGAGGTATGTCAATTAAAATTGTCATTTCTTACAATTTAGTCCTTGAGGCATCTTTGATATTAAGGAATGACCCTAAGATCGAGCTATTGCCTTTGTTTGAAACTTCATACGGATTAAGTCATCAAGATTTTCGAGCAAATTATAATCTTTATGTAGTCATCGGATAACATGTTAAAGGTTGAGGCCATTGTCATGGTCGAGTTCATTACTTGGTATCAAGATTCCTATACAACGAAGTCCTCGATATAAATCTCCCTATGATCGAACCTATGACACATCAAACGATCTTGTCCTCGAGGTTCGTCCATGATCTATCGATATTTCTGTTATCGAGCATAATGTAAAATAGACAATGCATGAAAGTCGAGCATTCATTCCAAAAAATTCAAACAAAAAGGCCCGAAGTTATGGCCGGGCAATGTACATTGCAAATATTTGATCGGTGTGGACTTGGGAAATCCTATTCTTGGTCATCATCCCCGAGAGCAGCGTCATTATCCTTGGATGTATCTTTATTGTCGGCCGCTCCATCGACCATGCTGTCAAAATCAGATAGTTTGAGGGTGTCGATTATCTCGGGGATCATCTTGAGCTCTTCAGGGGCGACCTCCGGCATCTTCATTCTAAGGAAAGCTCGAGCTTCTTTAAGACCATGAAGGTAAGAGCCCAAGGCATCCTCACCCTTCAGCTTATCTATCTCCTCGGACTTCGTGAAGTCCTCGATGGTAGAAGCCCGAGCCCCTTCAATCCGGGTGTCCATGTCCTTCTTTAGCTGTTGGAGCTGGAGCTTCAGCTCCTCAGCCTCATCCCTGGCAACACCGGTCTCGTCCTGAGCTTTCCTCAGCTCGTGCCTAGCATTGTCCCTCTCCTTCAAAAGTTGAGCTTGAGCATTTTCAGCATTGAAGAGCTTTTTATCTCGGAGTTCAACAGCCTCGACGAGTCCCGCCACCTTGTGGGACTCGTCCATCCCTTGCAGTCAGAGTCCTCGGGCAACGCTGAGTGTCTGACAACCAAATAGAAAGAGCATAAGAATGGGAAAATCACATGATGAATTATTACTTGAACTAGAGACTTACCTACAGAGTAAGGAGCTCGAGGGACCTCGATATTTTGCCACAATACTCGGGACTAGGTGGCATCGTTCAAAATCCTCAATGATCAAGGCTACTGGAGGGATGTAATCGTCCTCGAGATCAACAACCTCGGGGATAACCCTAGGAGGAAGTGGCTGTGGAGGCCTAGGCGATGGCCGGGGCAATTTTCCTTGGCGACGTTGAGGACTTAGGCTAGGAGCTCTAGGCCTTGAGCTCGACGATTCACCAGGGCCTCTTGCAGGGGCATCTGTTGTATATACTCGGGGCCGTTTTTCCCTTTCTTCTGGCCTGGAGCCCTGACTTGGGGCTCCTTAGATTTTGAGCTCACTGCTTGACGTAGAGCTGATGGTTCAAAAGACATCTCTGGAAAAATTTCCAAGTGTTAGGCAAGAGCACATGATCGAGAAAAAAATGAATAAATTTACAGAAGAATAAATATCATATCCTCGAGGCCTTTTACACATGCAAGGTCGAGGATGTCATCCCCGAGAATATCATCTATATCATACACCAATGGCTCGAGATCCTCTAACATCTGTCGATCCCTCTCTAGAGTTTCGAAGTAGGCCTGTCCCTCACAAAATTTTGTTGTGTCCGGGATATTCCACAAAGGCAAAAAAGGGAGATCGGGATCTTGAGATATAACATAAAACCACTTATCTTTCCACCCTTTCAATGAACTAGGCATCGTCGGGATCCTAAATGAACCTCGAGAAGAAAGGTATGCAAAACATGTAAACCTAGGGAGCTGTTTAAGCTCAAGCACCATCCTACAAAGGTCGAGATATGGGGTGATTCCTAGGTATCTACAGGCAATGAAGAAATAGATGAGCATTCTCCACTCATTATGCACTAATTGCCCCGGGCACATAGAATTCTGGACCAAAAAGCCTACAAAGAAGGGATGCATGGGTCACCTGAACCCAGTCTTCAGAGAGTCTCTAAAAATCACAAACTTACCTTTCCGTGCCCTATTCATTTTATCCTTGGGGTCGGGAGCCCTACATCATTACATGGCATAAGTCCATCCTCCCTCGTTGCCTGCATAGCTAAGTGTTCCTTAAATCGACATGGGACGTCGGGGACCCTAAGCTCGACGGCGTCTGGTGCCCTAACTCGAGCATCTAAAGGGACGGCCATGGGTATTAACTGGGTCCTACGATTCCCAAAATCTCTTGAACTCTTAGATCCTCGATCACTCTCAGTGCTCGACATATCCTTTCAATTTAAAATTAAAGAAATAACTTAAAAGTCCAGAGCCTTACCTTAGTTACCCGACGCCCAAACAACAAAAGATAAGTTTTTAACTCGACCCCGATCTCGCACTGAAAGATTCACACAGAGTAAAAAGTGAAAAATGAATATGAATTAGGGGTATTTATAGGACCTTGGAAGAAGACCAACGGTCACATCAGTCTCAGCCTTTGATCCATGCCATGTGTCTCCCATCCAAGGACTCCTCATTTTTTACTGGGAAAGCTAGTACTCTTGCTATTTCCACACCGATGCTCCCTTGAGAACATTAAAATCTCGACGACTTCACTTATTAGCAAATCGAGCTCTATGCATCTCACACCGTGGCATAACTTGCTTAGCCCGATCCCAGGATCGGATGCACGGGGGCCAGTGATACACCAGAATTTTGGTATGCTCGAACACATTATCTCGAGGACTTTCCTCAGGATTCCTTTACAATCCCACCTGTAGTGATCGAGCATATACTTCCTCGAGATATAATGTTCAAGCACTTTCAGTCTTGCTGCTTTAACATTTTATGATCCATGTCTTCGAGCATAAGTAGTCCTCGGGTATATATTCTCCTCATAGCCTACGATTGTTATTATTGACTCTTTAGAATTCTTATGTAATTGGGATTCTAACTCAACCATATTACTTAATACTTAACTCCTGCAAGGATTCTATCCCAGACATAATCATGACATCGGTCCAATTCCTTCACCCAATAGGACTCCGTTGGATAGAGATGCCTAACTAGTTGAGTCCACTAGGAGAATGTCGCTTACTACTATAAATACAGGACCATGGGTCACTGATCAGGTACGTTCTCATTATTTTCAGTTTATAACCTCACGCACATAATTTCTTTTCTGACTTAAACATCGGAGGGGCGACGAGAACATACCTCGTTGCCTTTGTTTCAGGTACCGGAAGACTACGATCATACTCATTCAAAATCCTCAAACTCGGGAAATCAACAAGTACGATTTTTGGTAGCATCAATATCCTTAGCATTTCCCAAACATTTTTTTGTCCCAGCCCCGATGAATTAATGCTACATGTTCCCCTATAATGCTATATGTTTAATCTCCTTGTATATGTAGCATCTTTAAGAAGATTGTTGAGATTCATAATTGATTTTCTAGTCTGATAAGGATCTCCCGATCCAAACGTTTTCTCACAAGTACTAAGCGGTTTTACCTCGTTCTCCTCTGAACCATTTGTCTGATTTTGGCTTAATCCTTCTTGAACAGCAAAGTTATCATTACTTCCATTTGCAACGCCTAATTGATAGGATGCAGGATGTCGGTTGCCATCCCCGCCAGCTTCATTACTGTAGACCTAAGAATTAGACCCCATGTCATGTTCCATGGACGAAGAATCCAATCTCATGAGATTGTGCAGTATAGACAGTTGTAAGAAATTCTGCATATTTCCCGATTGAGTTGATGAAGATCATGAACATTAACGTTAACTTTAAGATCATGCTCTTGCTCTTGTTTACACGACAAGTACCTGGTAGGCTTGTAGCAGCTACAATGAAGTCGCTCAGCATCTCATTTGCATAAGAAAATACACTTATCAGTTAAGAGAATGGACAAGAGCCCACCTCACTCTAAATTTTAGTCAATCTAATTCTATATGAAACTTCATCGAATTAGGGTTCCCATTATCAGCCCTTCTTTGTATGTATAAAGCCATTTCAGCATTTTCTGCATCCTTGAGGCGTTAAGCAGAATGTGCTGCTCTCCATTATGTTTTTCACATCATGTCTGCTTATTCCAAAAGTAGTCACCGCATTTAGTCCACGAAATTTAATGGCTTCAATATCGTACAAATTATTTGCTATGATAAAATTGCAGAGTTCTAAGGAAAGGTGTGGAGACTACCTCAGAACGCGTGGAAGAGATTAGGGCCGCTTCTGGTCTGAATCAGCTCAAGGAAATCTTGAAGATTTGGAGGCAGCGGTGGCAGACAACTCTCTTTGGGATGATCGTGCCAAAGCCCAGCAGACCCTTCAGGCTTTGACTGACGTGAAAGACAAAATAAAATGTATCAATGACTTCAAATCACAGGTCTTTATTTCACTATCATGAAACTTTCGACTAATTTTCTCATATTAGTTTCATGAAAATTGTCAACCTGGTAAATTATCATTAAACTAAATTCATATTCATGGTTCTGTCTAGTAGTCTAGCTAGTATCATGTACCAAACATGCACTTAATGTTCACCCAGAGACGAATATAGGGGGGCTGGGCTGGGCTGTAGCCCCCCTCCCCTCAGGTCCAAGAGTTTTTTTTTAAGGTATTTTTTATTTGTTTTGGTTAAAAAATCAGTTTTTTATGTGTAAAATTTTTTTTTTTCCACGTAGTAGCCCGGTCGTGGATCCAATCTTGGATCCGTCCCTGTGTTCACCTGTATGATATCTAAATATTAAGTTTTGACACAGGTTGACGATGCAGAGACAATAGATCTGCTTACTGAGGAGATGGACTCAGTTGATACAGAACAAGACATTGGATCGGTTTGAATCGACTCAACTTCTTTCTGGCTCCTACGATAAAGAATGTGCTGTTATCACAATCACAGCTGGTGCAGGGGGTACTGATGCACAGGTAATACCAGCTCTTAATTTCGAACCATTTCCCCTCGATGGATTGTGGAGTCGATGATTTACACTTGCTCCATCCACAGAATGGATGTAAATATGAACTGAACCTACTATCAGATTTTCAGACCTAAACTTGTGTCCTCAATTATTAACTGAAGTGGCCAAAAGTGCTTCAAAGATATACTGAACAAATCCATCAAAATTGTGTATGTGTAATTTGCTACAAAGATATAGTGTGATGCCAGAAGAAAGTTCTCATGTTTCTTTCTGAAATTGGATACCATAGATGCATTGAATGCTATTTATAGCCATAGTAGAAATATATGATTGTTGCTTGCAGTAGGATTATTTGCTTGTTCAATCATTTGATCTAAAAGTTTAACCTGTTAAAGAGCCACATGCATATCATTTAGATATTGTTTTCAATCAATTATGATTGGAGTACAAGGTACCAAGCACTCACAGCATGGGTGGGTGAGGTTTGTGCCAATTTTTATGCAGGTGGGTCCACACGTGCTGTGAGGGTCGGTAGAGGTTCTATCCTGGTAAAACGGCATTATTGGTTCTCAATATGCCTCCTCATGTGCAATTGGAGTTTTTCAATAAAAATGAGTGACAATGAAACTTTATAACCTTTATCAATTCAATAAGGGATTAGTCATTTATTTACATTGCTCAAAATTTTCAACTACATAAGGAATTGGACCTAGTCTAGTTGATTCCTTTTTGTGCATCCTTAAGAAGTAACTACAGTTAGCTTCCACTGAAATTTTTTTGAAGGATGAGAACTAAACTAATTATGTAATATCTCTTTCTATGGTCTTTTATGTGTATATAAATTCACATAACTCGATACAACAAGAAGTTACAATTGGTCCTCTCTAACTAGCTATGAGAATATTCTTGATCTCTCTTAATTTGAAAATCATAATTAAAGAAGAAGAAAAAAAAATACCGTAAGCAATAGGGAATAACGTGGATATCTTAGAATAATGTGGATATCTTATAGATTAATTTACACGTGTATAATAGAGTAAATTATATGAATAACTAGTAGATTAATTTATGTACATTCATAATAGAGTTTATTAAATAAATGCTTACTATTTATTCCTAAGTCACTACTTACTTACTGAGCAAAAAATGTCATTCAATGCCCACTCATTTGTTCAAATGATTACCCATCCAAATGGTTATCCATCCATTACTGTGAAATCTGTTAGAAATTGAATCATTTTGCTAAAGAAACCACATTGATGACTTTGAATTATCGAGCTAATTAAATATATGCTCGTTAAACTTATCTCTAATGATGGACAAGTAACAGTTGAATATATGAGCGAGCAATTGATAACATTTTTGTTCAATGTGTAAATTGTAACATAGAATTAAGTCTAATGAGTATTCATTTAATTATTTCTATAATTTATCGTTGTCAAAAATGACATGTCTGTCACATTGCAATTTCCATTAAGTAGGAGTAACGAATTCCACTCCCAGTGATAGATGAGTAACCGTTAAAATTTTTGCTCGATACATAAATTATAATTCAGCGACAAGTTTAATAAGCATTCAATTCATTAACTCGTGTATTATATGTACGATTTTCTTGTTACTATTATCCTTTATCTAATTTAAATTAAGGCATAACCATTGAGGTGTCTCCAATCATCATTAATTTGGTAATTAACCATAATTGAACTCAAATTTAAGTATGATTATGATAGCAACACCAACAAGATTATAATGCAACTTTTATTTGGTGTCTATAGTTCAAGAATATTACATATACCTAGTCAAGTTGTCATATATATATATATATATATATATTTCGATATTAGATTCAGTCGGGTCGTCAAAATTACAATGATATTGGTCAAATCTCGTGTTTCACATTATCATTAATTGACCAAGGCTAATTACATGTATTATATAATAATAAAATTAATTAACTTTAAGAAAGCCTAATTGGAACTATCGAGACTTCATCTTGTCGATGAAATTAAGAATGCAAAAGATTTTCGAGAATTGCATTAATTTTTGAAAATTATACGGTATATAGAATTATTTGAGTAAATAGTATAATAACTCCCTCGAGATTATTGAATTTTTATTTTTTATATTATTCTTGAAATTATAAAAAGAAAAAATTTAATTGTAAATTAAAAAGTAAATTCAAATTTGTAACTAGATTTAAAATTGCTAAATGACACTTTGCTAACTACTTTTTAAAATTAAAGATCACGTGATTCACGTCCAAAAATGTACAAGCATAGCGAGAATATTAAAATTAAAAAATTTAGAATATAAACGAGAAAGAATTTAAATAATAGCGTTTAAAGTTGAATTTACAGTGACATCAAAGTATATAATATGAGATATATTAAGGGTCCGTTTGGTATAACTTTTATTTTTACTTTTACTTTTATCAATAATTTTTTGAGGAAATTATCTTAAGTTTTGTTTAATTTTTAAAAGAGTTTTCTATGCCAGAAGTGCTTTTAACTATCAAAAGTACTTTCATAAGATTAGTCAAACTGGTCCAAAAAATAGCTTTTTAAGTCTCAAAAAATCCTTTTAATTTTTTAAAAGTCGAGCCCTAAATTCCTTTTTGGTGGAGATTAAAATTCAATTTTTAGTAAATTTTTATAAAAGTTGATAAAATATATAATTGAAAAGTTATGATCTTGAAAAATATATAATTAAAATTAATTGTTAACTTTGATTTATAATATTTAATCCACGTGAAATATGGAAATAAGTATTTATTTAAGAAAAAGGGTCATTGATTGGAGTTATGAATTGATGTGGTGATGATGGAAACGGACATGTTTAAAAATCTGTAATCACAATAATTGCACTCTTTTTTCTATTATCAGCATCGCATTAGAAATTATGCGTATCCGTATGATCGTTGAAAAAAATGAAGTTTTGAACAGTAATAAGTTTTAACTTTCGTACAAAATATTTTATTAAATATATATGGGGTTGAAAATGTTTATGAGAATTGAAAGAGTTTTAAAATATTGGTTTTATCAAGATTATTATGACAATATATACAGATAATGCAGATATATATACACATATACGTACAAAAACATTCCGTAGAAGATACATACGTTGAAATTTTCGACGGACGCTGGAGAAGGTTTGTCACACACACTGATGACCCGGCCCACCCACTGTCTCTATATAAGTGTATCTCTCTCTCTGTACTTTTCAGTTTTCACTGTAATAAAAAGTCTTACCGGCAGCTCGTTTCCGACCTGAATTCTCTCTTTCTTCTCTCCCTTTCCGAATTATTATTGCATCTATCATTCATTGTCCATTTCAAAGCAGCCCTCTTTTTGTTTCATTCGATTTTTATCTGTTTCTGTTGAATACAAAATTAAAATTCAGTGCAGGACTTGGGTTGATTTCTACCGTTGATTAATGAGAATATTATCGAGGAATCATTAATAGCTGTTTCGGTTTACATCCGCTGGGTCCCAAGTTTCAATCCTTTTTATGTTAATTTCTTGTAATAATTGGTGATTCTGGGTTTTTAGGCAGTAATGCCTGTTGGGTTTTTGAGTTCTTGATTAGTCTTTAGCTCTGATTGATCTTCTTGATTCTGGGTTTTTTTTTTCGTAAGCAAGCAAAAGAAAGAAAGTTTTTGTTGTCCTGAATCGGAAAGGTGATACTTTTTTTCTGTAGATCTGTTCTTTCTAATTCTATAGTGTTATTATTGTTAGCTTTTTTGCGTAACATATTTAGTATTTAGAGCAGAAAAAAGGAGGAAAGGATAAGAGAAACTGTTGTTTATTATAGTTATATTTTTATTATTTATCTTTTATTTGTTTAGGGCACTTTAAGGATAAGATTAATTGAAAGTTAAATTCTTTTTTAGGTTCAGAAGCTTGTTCTTGTTTCTATTCTGTCTGAAAGGATGAAATTCGTCAATAAAATGGGGTGAATTTTTGTAAATGAAGTGGATACTTGGATGGTATAATTCAAAGGGTGCCTGAATATTCATTACTTGAGACAATTTAATGTTATTTTTGCCATTGTTCAATTGTGGAATAAGGGGAAAGTTTCTTGATTGAGTGGACTCGGGGGTGAATATATATAGTTTGGAAGGATTTTTCACTAAATTTGTGACGGATCCGAATACGGAAAATAGGGGGGTTGGCTGTTTGGCTGGACTGGAGTATTTACTGGAAATAATCAGGTCCCTGATAATGGGATGCTGCTTATCCAGTGAGACCAGGAATCCTCTTCCTAGTTCTCCGGTGGAGGTAAGGAAGAGGAAGGGCTCAAGAAATAGGCTGGGGTCTCGAAATCCATCCTTTGATTTTAGGAGGGATGAACAACTACGTAAGACTCCAGGCCGCATGTTCTTAAACGGTTCCAGCGAGGTTGCTTCACTCTTTACCCAGCAAGGCAAGAAAGGAACCAATCAAGATGCCATGCTTGTTTGGGAGGTTAGCTGCTTCTTTCTTCACCTTAATGTGATCAATTTGAATGTTATTATTAATATGGTTTCAATATTAATCATAATCCAATGGGATAATGGTATATAGTCTATGACAAGCGATATTGTAATTTCTAATTTGTGGTCTCTCTTTGTTATGAGTTAAACAAAAAAATCATATACTTTCTTGCTTAATATGGGCTATTACTAAATAATAGTAGTTGATCCATTTTGGCACTTTGGGCCTACACTTGAGCAACAAAAGTTTTTGCTGACCTGCCCGTCTCTTAAGATTCTCTGAAGCGAGATCTCATTCTTGTCTTTTAATATAATTTTTTTACATTTTACGTGTTTGATGATAGAGTTGGTTTGAGGATTTCAGTTACTACATCATATTTTGTGTTTAGCTAAACTTGGGATGATTGTATCATGAAAGGATAGAAATTATGGATAAAATAAACAACTCAATAAGAAGTCTGGTCAGATTATCATTGGTATCTTCTGTCAATTGATTAAATCCTATGGGGCCTGAGAAAGTGATATTTGTGTTTATTTAACATGAATGTTCATAATTTGTGTGGATATATTGAATTTTCACATGTTGAAGATGCTTGATGAAATTTTTTAAGATAAACTATCGTGTCTTTGCCGTATCAAGCATTTTAGTGTTTTTGTTGGTCTCAAGTTGCTTGCTAGATTGCCTTTCACTGATTTTTTTGTGAAATTGGATTTCTAGAATTTTGGTTTGAGAACAGACACGGTCTTCTGTGGTGTTTTTGACGGCCATGGTCCCTATGGTCATTTGGTTGCAAAGCGAGTCAGAGATTCTCTTCCTTCAAAACTGAGTGCACATTGGGAAGTTGATATAAAGAGTGATGAGGTTCTTAGGGCGGGTAGTTTGAATAGTACGGGAAGTAGGTGCTCTGAAGATACCTCTTTCTTAACCCTTGATGAGTTGTCTATAGCTTCCGTTTATCTTGAAGACGCTGCAAAGCATCCAGAGGATTTCCAGACACTGAAGGAGTCCTTCCTAAAGGCTTTTAAGGTTATGGATCGGGAACTGAGAATGTATTCAAATGTCGAATGCTTCTGTAGTGGGACAACAGCAGTGACTCTAGTGAAACAGGTATACTGATAAATTCAGAAGTGATACCAATGTGAGTTAGTGGTTGTGTTATTTATGTACTCAAGAAGGCCTTGATTGTGATCTGCAGGGTCAGGATCTTGTAATTGGAAATGTTGGGGACTCTAGAGCTGTATTGGGTACAAGAGATGAAAACAATTCGCTCATTGCTGTCCAGTTGACTGTGGATCTAAAACCAAACCTTCCAGGTACTCTCTCTTTCTCTCCAAGAAAGGCACAAGAATAAGCAAAATACACTTGAAATAAGAATCAGTTTTTACATGTTCAGAAGCAGAAATTATATTCAATTCATAGAGTTTCTGGTTAGTACCATTAAAGCTGCACAATATAGAGAACACAAGAATATAGAGAAGAAGAGAGGGAAGGAAGCAGGAAGAAGAGAATAGAAGAGATATAAAGGAGAGGAAAGACGAGGGAGAAAGTGAAGAGAGAATTTGGGTTTTGTTTCAATGGCAACTTCGAATACTGTAAGCAGTACCATTCTTTCTCTAGGTTCCATTCCATCGCGGAATGCTCTCTCTTTCTCCCCTTTCTTCTCTCTTCTTGTCTCTTTTCAGTTTTCTCTTAGATATAGAGTGTTTGATAGCCATTTTTATAGAAAAATGAATTTTAGGATAGTAGATTGATGGAGAATGTGTGGATGAAAATTTTTTAATTTACGTGAAATATTATTTTAATGAAAAATGTGTAATTGAAATGAAGAGAGAGAAAAATGTATTTTGAAAAAAATGGGAATCAAACGGGGCCATAATATAAGAGGAAGTGCTACATATACATAATTGTCTACATAATGGTATCCATTATTACACGTGGCACTGGATCCAACTTTTAATTCAAATCTCACACTTGCACATCAACAACCACATGATTGTCACATCACATTAAGAACGTCATTATGTGCAATAATTATGTACAAGTAAAATTTTCCATAATATTAGTGACTGTTAATTGTGTACTATATCAAATCTTTTGATTAGACATGAATTTTTTGGCTGTTTTCTTTAACCTATCGAGTTTAAATTTTCCTGATCTGTAAATCATTAATAGCTAAACAGAAAAACCATGTATTTGTATGGTTGAATAGGTGTGCATTTAAGTACAACCTCTATTACCGATCTCCTAATCTTTTATGTGCTAAACTTTTGCACAGTTGTGAAGACGTGAGTAAATCCACTTTTGTGCTTTTGATTGTTTTTCTTTTCTTTTTGGCTAATCTCAATCTTTATCTGCAAATTTTCCACGTATTGCACTTATACCGAGTTTCGAAGACCAACCTGATAGTATTGACCGTTTTTCCATTTTGCTCCTTTTTCTGTTGTTTAGCCACCATTTTGCTCCTTTTTCTGTTGTTTAGCCAATACCTTAGTGGTGATTTACAGTTCAAGCACATACTTGTCTGCTAAGATATTGATATATAAGTAGTTGGGTTCTGGTGTAAACGTTACTCAGATGCTGATATTTGGCAATGGTTGCATAATGGTCTGATAAATGTTTTCAACCAGACAAGATAGAAACAGGTCTTGATGTGTTTGAAAATATTAAAACCAGGTCTCTAGTAGTTGATAGTTGGGATAGTGAGGTCTAATTAATAAAGGAGGGCACTCTATGAGAACTCGACCGGTCTACATTTTATGGAATTTCTCAAGCCTAGATGTCATAATTTATAGTGGAATAATGGCGACAGAAGCATGGTACCTTTCAAAATTGATGAACACCCGTGAATTGTAAAACCTAACATTGGTTGAGTCGGAACTCTAAAAGGGTTCGTGTGAACTAGGGCTCGCCACTAATTGGTAGTTGGTAAGCTGCATTTAACCATCTAGGGCCACTGAATTAGACTCCAATTTGTACTACTTGGTAGATGGACCAGGTTATGACGCTTTACCTGAGGATGTTATCTGTTTACACTCCCCTCTCTTAGAAAGAGGTTACCTGTCATTGAAACACAAGCTGGATACATATCAGCAGGAACTGCGTGGAAATAACACTGCACTTCTATGTATGGGTTTGTGATGTATGTTGAGTCGGTTGGCAGCAAGTCTTGCCATGATGCTCCAGTAGTTATTTAGCTTCCCTTCGGAAAGAACTTTATAAATGGTATATAAATTCAGTGTCAAACATTAATTTCAACTACACATTGATACTTGCTTCTCATTATTATCCACACATTTCTCAGGACCCACTACTATTCCTCTTATGAACCATTTATAATTTTGTCAAACGGTGTTGTGCTTGTGTCTTGAGTACTATTATTTTTTGGTCTTGGGCTTGAGACTTGGAAACTTTAATGGCTGAAACAACAAGGTAGAAATGCTCCTATTTCCAGAATTTCATTTCCCGAATAAATAAATTCAAACTATTAACTGATTGATTTAGTTTTAGATACAAATATCTCCCGTTTATTATATCCATTTTTATTTACCTGATAGCTGAAGCAGAGAGAATCCTCAAATGTAAGGGACGTGTATTTGCCCTTCAGGATGAACCTGAGGTTGCAAGAGTGTGGCTGCCAAACAGTGACTCTCCTGGCCTCGCTATGGCACGTGCATTTGGAGATTTTTGTCTAAAGGAGTTTGGTCTTATCTCTGTACCTGAAATTTCCTATAGACGCATCACTGATAAGGATGAGTTTATAGTATTGGCAACAGACGGGGTATCGACCATGACATTTATTTTCTACTACTATTTTTCATTTCGTAAAATTTTCTTTAAGTTGGGCAAAGTTTTAATGTACATTGCAGATTTGGGATGTGCTCTCAAATGAAGAAGTCGTAGACATTGTTGGGTCTTGCTCCACTCGTTCGTATGCAGCTCGAATGCTAGTAGAGTCAGCAGTTCGGGCTTGGAGGTCCAAATATCCAACTTCTAAGGTTGACGACTGTGCTGTTGTTTGCCTCTTTCTTGATTCAAATCCAAACAATTCTACTGCTCCTACCACCGAACGCAGAGAGAATATCTCTACAGAAGGGCATGAGGATACCGACCAGAAAGATGATTCCTTTAGTCCAACTGGATTGGACCGCTCTGGCACAGTTAGAACAAACGAAGAGGCCCGTGGAGTGGACAATGTAGAAACTTCAGATGCAAATGATGAGGTAGCCTCAAATAATAAAGGAAAAAACATGGAGGTTGGAAAAGGGTGGTCTACGCTCGAAGGAGTCTCCCGTGTAAACACTTTACTGAACTTGCCAAGGTTTGTCCCAAACAAAGACGAGAAAAAGGCTGCAGGAGAGACAGGCTAGAAATCCTCATTTGATTTTTATTTTTCACATTCATTTTTAATTTTCCCCGTTTATCAGGTGTTTTTCTTCATTGTCTACAGGAAGGAACAGTTAAAACATTTAGGAAAAAATGATATTTATTCCGGACCGGAGAGGTGGGCCCGGCTATATTAGAGTGTCTGGGATCTTCCTTTTTTATCTTGTGTGGGTAGAATAGGAATTTTGTGCAATCCAACTCTCCATCTTTTCGTTCTTTTCTACATTTTTTAGTCCTTGAAATTGTGTAATTTCTATCCCTTTTATGTTGGATAATATTTGTGTTAATGCAAGCTTCTTTCAGTGCAACTTGTCATTGATTAATGCTTTTCCCACTCTAATATTGTTGGTAGTGCAGCTTTGCTTTCTTGCAACTTGAAGATGATTGTTGATTTTTCTAGGACCAATGAATGGCAAGTGCTTTTTGATCTGTGGATCCTTTTATTTTTTTGGCTGCTACTGTTGTTTTCTTGAGAAGTTTTTTCACAAATCTTGACATGATTAATGGGACCTTGGTCCCCATATTCTTGTATTCAGTCAACTATTGGTTGTCCGTCTTTGCCCACCATGATTTCTTCGAGTTTGCAATGAATTTAAGAAAGTTTAAAGTCTTATGCTAAATTGGCCTTTTGGATTTGACAAATTAAGAAGTGCTGCACTATGTGGGAAAAGCTGGAAAAAGCAAGAAAATGCTATTTTCTTGACAATGCACAGGCCACTACACATATTGCACATGTGGTGAGGTATGCTTGAGTAGACCTTATTAAGGAATTAAAAAGAATCAAAATTTTGTTTGTTATATACTTGTATTGCCCATATTGTCCTCTGAATCGGTGGGACTAAGCATTAATAAATTTCAACTCCGTCGTCTAAATATGTTATTTGCACACTTGGATATACAAGTTACAGGAGCAAACCATCGTGCCAAAGCGGGAGGTACAACAATCATATGCACTCTGGTGCGCATGTTAAAATACTAACAATTTGAGTGTGGGAGAAACATGGAAGTATGGGAATATGAAAGTCGGGTATAGATTATATCACTCTAGATTAAGTTACTCTCACTTGGAGGCCAAAGAGGAGTGGATGAGATCTTAAGGATGCTTAATCCATGGGTTCATCCAACAGTTCACATGTCAAACTCAATTATGTCACATACTAGCCAGCATAGCATGACCTTTCATGCCCTATTTCGGACAAATTATATCGTAACAATTATTTTCACACACAACTAAAGGGCGTCGAGATTACTATTGACGAAGGCATCAAGAGTTGGACCCATCGATTTCAAGAGGTCCATTTTATAGATAAGGCCACTCTTTGATGCTTCGAAGTGATGATGCTAGAAGGCTGTTGACGTTTGCGTCGCTTTGGTTTTGAGCTACGCTCCTAATGCCTCCAATAGAAAGGGCAAGCGTTGACCACATTGCCTTGGTCAAAGCGTAGCAAAATCTCATGCGACCATGTCCGTCCTTGGTGCTTTCTATTATAGATAAATTAAAGAAGTGTTTCAATAACGGATAATATAGTACTATGTTTTATTTCTTGTACAAGGAAGAAAGCAAATTCAAGAACTAGCGGATGTGTAAAGCTGAATGGAAAACGACGTCGTCAACCGATAGAGGTTAAAATAGTAATATTATGATGTAAGTTCTTTGGTTATTTGTAGCAATTACACAAATAATAAATAATTTCGAATTTTACCGAATAAAATTTCGCGTATGAAATTACAACAAAGAAAACATACTTTTATTGTCCATTGTTAAAACTTCATGAGCGTAATTGCAAAACAACTATATAACAACTAGTATTTTAAAAGGCCCAATGCATGACGATGTATGGAGGTCAAGTTATGAATTAGGCGAGGCATGCACATAAAATATCGTAAAAATGTGTTTTCTTATTTTTATATTTTTTTAATTTTTAATCAATCAAAAAATTATTTAATAATTAAAAATAATACCTACCAAACATCTAAAACAGATTTATAGAAGCTTTATACATTTTTTTCTAAGTTTCCTACAAAAGATAAATTTCAAATGTAAATACTAAACAGTAAATAAATAGAAATTATCGAGAGTTTCCTTTGTTCAATGTTTCAAGGATTGTTTGAATCCTGAGTAGATGAAGTGAAGAAATCAGATTTTAAGTTTTAATTTAAAAGAATTTTTTTTAAAAAAGAAGAAAAAGAAGAAGAAGAAAATAATAATGCGTGTATATCACACCTAGGCAGGCATTAGTGGTCAACGATTGTCGTTAACCACCTTGCGTATCGCGTCTTTTAGAACACTGATAACAACAAATCTTTCTTACACTCACTTTCTTTTATTAATATATCACGATGGAATTGGTACAAAGCTCTATGAGTAGAGAGGAATTCTCTTGTACAAGCGTTCTTCTTACTCATAAATTTGACAGACTTATTTGAAAATTTTGATGGACTTTTTTTTAAGTGATGATTTATGTGGATTTCACGGATATTTTTTTATAAATTTGTATGGAATTTGTGGAAATCTTTTGTAGACTTCTATGCACTTTCATTTTAAAAATTTATAGACTTTTATAGAATTCAAAATACTTTTGAAAATTTTAATTTGAAATAGAATTCACTTGGATCTAATATGATGGTGTAAAATTTTCACATACGAGGTGTTGGTTCTTACAATTCCCCTTTTTCTTCTCTTCTTCTTCCCATATAATAAAAAAAAATAAAAGAATAAAAATTTAGGACCTTAATTAAATAAATAATAACCAAAATTATACATGTATATAATAAACAATAAATTTAATATTCAATATTATTAATATAATATACTTTTAAAAATAAATAAAAATCAATGTATTTAAATTTAATTATAAATTTTACATATAAAATTTTATAACTTAATAAAAAATAGATATTTTTCACAAAAAAAAAAGAATAATAAAAAAAGTTACAAGATAAACAATAAGAGAGAGAGAAAGATAAATAAATTTTTTAAATCATAAATAAATTTATTTATTTTCATATAAAATAGTTTATTTATTTATTTATTTTTATAGAAATATAGATAAACAATAAGAGAGAGAAAGATAAATGAAAATAAATATAATCAATAAATTTTTTTTAATCAAATCTGTTCGCAGAAGGAAAAAAGAAAGAAAGATTGAAAACAAAATACTTTTTTTTGTGAAAGTCTCCCAAAATCTCGGGATTAATGTTAGACAAATTTTAAGATTTTATATGAATATTTTATGTTTAAAAGTTAGTATTTCAAAGACTTTTATAAAAGTCTTTAGAAATCATTAAAATTTAAATACCTCAAAACTTATAGATATTTCTAAAAAAAATTAATTGAATATATCGTAACTTTTAAAGACTTTTTAACAGTACATAAAAGCCTCAATTGAATACACCGTAACTCTTAAAAACTTCTTAAAAGTCTATAAAAGCTCCAGTTAAATATAACAATACTTTTAGAGAGTCTTAAAAAATCTCAATTGAATACTTCTAAACTTTTTAAATTCCAAAAAGTCATTAAAAGTCTCAATTTAATATGCCTCCTAAGTCAATCCAACGTCAATATCTTATAGATCTCAAGTGATTATAAACGCTCTCATGATCTTAATAGGCTTTATATTGAATATTGAATTGACTTAAATTAAAAGTTACAATAATTTGTCCAATAAATATGTCAAATTTGTGAGGAGGAACGGTCCGATTCTCTTCTTCTAGCCTTCCGAATGTATGTCCATCAAATACATTTTTTAAATGTAAAATAAGATTAAACTGTTTGGTTTAAATTAAAATTGATTTTTCAATAAACTTTCTTAAAATCTCATTAAATGTGTGAATAAAAAATTAATAAAATTTCCAGATCCAATAAAATTGTGATTGAAAATAAATTTAAAGAAAAATGAGTTTCAAAAATTCGGGATCACTTTCGAATGCACGTCCGCTCATTCTTTACAATAATCCTTTGATATCTGCCATCTTCATTTAAAGTTCATTTATCTGTAACCATGCATGAGATACGATACAGCGAATTTATTGCTCAACAAAACCCAGCTATGGGATACGTCAAAGCAAATCTATAGTTTAAATCCACCGTGCACAGATTTTAATCAAAATTAATTACTCTATTCAAAATTACAGTCATTTTGCAGTAAAAAATCATTACAAATAATTTTTAGAAAATACACCTAAAAACAGAACATTTTCTTTTATGATCTCCTCTACCTTAAGATGCAAATTCCAAAGCAACAGCTGATCGCAGAGAACTCCGACTATTCTTCCAAGCATGTTTTGAGTTTAACCCTACAAAACAACGGTGAGGTGAACTTTGTACGAGAAAAGATCTATCATAAAGCTTGACAACCCCCTGGAATTGTTTCATACAGGACAGCAAGAAAAGAAAGAAGAGGATTTCAAGAGTATCTTGAATAGAAGGGGGAGATCCTGCTTTGAACAGAGGAAGAAGAACTGTCTCTCCAAATTTCAATTCTAAAGCCAATGAGCCCGGAAAATATGATGGGTTGGATTTAAAGTTTAATCTGGGGTTCAAAGGAGATCAAACTTGAAACCAAGTCACCCCAACCCAAGGCTGGTTCCAATTGAACCACCCAGTTCATCCGATTTCATCTCAGTTGTTTAACATCTGGATTTAGGCTAAAACCAGGGCAGTTTCAGAGTCAGTCTGTTCAGTTGAACAGGTTCAGCTGGTCCTGTTTTCAAATCAATGTCAAAATATGAGAAAATTTGATAAAGCATTTACCTGCTAAAGAGATCAGCTTCCTCCCTTCTGCTTGAGAGTTATCTTGTCACCCAAGCTGAGGGCAATTCCTTGGGTCTTACTCCTTATCCTAATATATCCATTCAGTTTCCCATCTTCTTGTTTCTCAATGCTCACATTTACCAAAGCATCTTCCCCAAATACACTCTTTGCATACAAGTTAACAGCCAAGAAGCCGCAGTCACCTTCCAGGGCCGACCTGAACACAATCAAATAACAAGGATGAGAGGCAAAATTACAAACCTTACCAAACCACAGCCAAGTAGAAGCAAACAAAAGGTATAATACAAGCATTGCTTGACCAGGATATAAAACAAAAAAATAAAGTCTCACCAGTCGCATCACAATTTAAGAGTCCAGAGGACACTATTTCTCGGAGTTAATCTTGACAGATATCTTAAAAAGGGCAAGCAACTAAAGCCTGAAGGTAAGAGGTTAATCTGGACAAGCTTCAATCGATTTGTGGAGATGAACTTTATAAATAAAGGTAACTGATTTCTCCAAATTTTTTAGGATCACTCAATTAACTTAATATATCATGGTGAGAAGCCAATGAATTTTTATTTAATTCATAAATATATGAGGCTGGCTTTGTGTCTTAGGTGAAAGGCCTATTATGTTCTTCAAGGTTCACAACTGTGATAAAACTTTTCACCTTTTTAACATCCAAATTGCTGTCTACCAAATTGTTAGTGCCTTGAAAACAAAGTTCGCATAGGGTAGCTCAGATATCAAGCGCAGATATGCAGCCAGAAGATCATCTGCAAAATGTTTGCAATATGACATTTGACACTCCTTCCAGAAAGGGACTGCACATCTTCATTTAGTGTCGTGATACTCCGGATATTTATCACAAGAATTTTCAAGTTCACTCAAAACCCCAGTTTTAACTTGCAGATTTAAAATTTCCATTTGTTGCGTGATCTAGGCACTAAGAAACTGGATCATTTTACTGGCCTTGGGACACGTTGCATTTTGTACTACCTTTAACGCATTCTGCCAGATGAGTGACAACTACAGACTGAATATTCAGAGAGTACTAAATTTAAAGAACTTGTTAAACTACGAATATAAAAGCAAACTTGAAAATATTATCTACATTGAATTATGGTTCTTGGAGATGAGCCCTTCATATAGCTAACAAAAACAAGGATTTACAAAATTACCAATGGAACCATGACAGGGAGAAAACCAACAGAAAACCACAGTTTTTAATATTGAAAAATAGAAACTACCTTGATATACAGTTATCTTTTAATTATATGTCCTTTTAGGGGAGAAAAAGTGTTTCTTTATGGTTTGTGCATGTGGCCTCAATCTCCATGTCCTTGGTTACAAAAATTTGATACAGTCAAGCAGGAATGTGAACATGACTTACGGTGAAGTCAGGCATTTCATGTTGGTTGATTTGATTATATGGTCAAGAAATTCTTTCTCATCTGTTATTATAGTGTTGATAGCAACCTGCCAAAAGACACAGGAAAAAGGAAAAGCAATTAACAAGAAGCAGATAAAAGATTTTGAAAACAAGAAACAAACTACTTTTAACGAAGAAAAGCTTATGGGTTGGTGGAACAGATATGAACATTAGAACAACAGAAGTCAAACATAAATGCTGCCGACACTCATCAGTCTTCTCAGAAACAAATGGATAATAAATGTATATTAAAAAAGCAAGACAACAGTCATGAAAGCAGGACCCTATTTACCTCGAACAAACTTTAAAAGAATGTATTATTGATTAAACCACCAAAAGTACATCAACTTTTCAAGTCAAACTTTTTGATCAAGGTAGAAAAATATTTTCATACGATAGCTCCATTCGATGTCCTACACATCAAATGATAAAGTAATAACTCTCGAATTTGGAGCACCTTTGTTCAATGTTATTCACATCTAAAACATCTCTTCTGTTATGGTTAAGTTTTCAATAAGCAGAGCAAAGAAGAATATAATATCTTAAGGAGATTTCTTCTCCAAATAGAGAAAAGGAAAACCAGCTGATGCTGATCAGCAAAAGTTTGGGTTCACAGAAATGAGATGAAATTCAATTAAAACAAAAAAAGGGACATCAGATAACTTTCAAAAAATATATGGACAATGAAGAGTTTAACAGTGATAAGAAGTGAATGATAAGAGAAAGCACTAGGTGGGAATTTATCAGAAAATCAAATTGTGGCTCTCCTTTTTGACTTCTATGTAGTCATCACCACACAGTATTTTCTTACCAAAAATTGCAAAAATGAGAGGGAATATACATGGTATCCTAAACAAACAAAAATATGAATAACGACAGGACTTAAGTGACTTCGTACCTTGTTTTCCCACTCAAATTCTGCCCACATGGTTTTAAAAGCAGCATCACCACACACAGCAGGAGAGATGTAGTCCATAATATCAATATGAATATCATTAAGGACCACGACAGTCCGCTCAAGTACATTTGAGGTCTCGTAAACAATGTTACCAAATATGACTCCTGTCTCAGTAGAGGACACCTTAATATTTGCTTTTATTTGCTTGCTTGATTCAGGCGCCAAAGTATAATTCTGTGGTCGCTCAACAAGTTTAAGATCACCCATTGTAGCAAGCTCCAAGCACAAATTCTGAAGGGTCTGCTTTGTTCTATTAATAACCGTAACATCCAAAACAATATCGTACTGATGAACTGTCACATAAGCTTCAGCATACACTGGGTCACTAAACCCTGTCAGTTGAACAATACGGTTTAGCTTATTAGCATCATCTGCATCCTTAACAAACTCCCCAGTAGCACGTTTCAAATCATCCTGAACCTCATCTTCCAACTCCAGCTGGCTCATGCCCTGAAGCAAAGATAACAGTGTGGGAAATGAATAAACTATTTATACATTTGAGTATACTAGATGCATGATACAACCAATCAAAGAGAGACAAGAACCATGATCTCTCAAGAGAAATTGCTGGATTCTAAACACTTGCACAATAGATTGATTAAAGATACTATTTGGCACAGAAATAGAAGTTAATTGCAATCTCTCATGGTGATGAAAAGGTAAATTAGCATCACAATTCACAAGTACTCATAAATTGATCAGACCAAACCTCTAAAGCAGGTAAAATTAGCTGGCCCTAATGTGTAAGATGCTACAACACATATGACAACTTGATCCAAAAATCCAAAAAAGTACATATGACAAATAAAAATTATAGTACAAGCTAATTAAACTAAAAAATACAATTTTTTGACAACTATTTTACCAATCTAACAAGATATTTAATAGTTGCCATGTACAACCATCAGCATGACCAAACTTCAACATGGAAATTTTTTTAGCTCCATGTCTCTATCCCAAAACATTTCTTGTGAATTTTAAACCTGTCCCTCCCAAAAGTTTCACGTGAATAAATAATTAGACAATGGATAATATTGGTCCAATTTTCCATGATTCAATCAATATGATGTGAGCTGATTGACCTGAATACATTGCTACAGAGCACACTCCAACAGGACAGACAAACACACCCAGAGAGAGACAACTCAGGTCGATATGGCATGCAATAGCATAATTTGGTTGAGAAAATGAGCAACATTCTGATTACAATCTAAAAATATCAGGTACGGAACCTTTAACATTCAGCAAGAATGTAACAGATGGAAAATACAATATTCTTACCTTCCTGCTCTTCAAATGGTAGAAGTCAATTAGGTCATCAGGCTGCAAATGAGATATCTGAGCCTTTGCTTTTATTTCCTCAGTTTCACGTAACTGTTTGTCTAAAAGCATTTGAACAAACTTCTCATGGCAAGACTTCAACCAGATCGTCTTCACAGCATCTTCTGTGTTGCACAGCAATCTTATGCAAAGAACAATCCTGTCATAAGAATCATTGTCAATGGGGTGAGGGAGAACTGAAGATTGCCCTAGCTGTAGAATCGAGACCATGATCAATAATGCACTGGTTGATGCTTTGTTCACTTCAACCTTTGAAGGCTGAACCTCTTCTAATCTTAATACGAGCTTCGTTAGTGTAGAGGCAACAACAGCCCCAAGAAAAAAATCGCCAGTGAGAAGAAGGGATCGCAAATTTCCAGTAGCCAAAGATCCTTGAACTACAGTTGGAGGGGAGAAAGCAGTTTCAGAGGCAGCACTTTGAGTAGCATAAGTCCCATCAGCAAGGATGGCTGGTCTTTTAGATGAAATGGTAGTGGAGTTTGTCACCTGGGGCTTCTTTGTAGAATCAGCAGCTTCCTCTTCTTCAGAAATCGAAAAAAAAGGTAGGTCTCCAAGGCACTGCTTTATAGTTGAAATGCCATTCTCAACTTCAGAAAGTGAGAGACAATACTCTCCAATGATCCAAAGTGAACAGGCACAAACTCTTGCAGCTCGGATCTGATAAAATGTATCCAAAAGTCTGGTTACAATGGAAACTCTTAATTTTGGGTTGGTTTCAATTATCTCACGCACAAAAATGACAACATCCATAGCAGAAGCCACATTGTTGTCTCCCAAGAAATCCATCAATAAATGGACCACTATGCTTGCAACTTCAGGGAATTTTATCGCACAAGAATGGATGGCTTGAATAAGCATTTGGCGATACTCCCCATTCTTCTCAAGCTCCCCGCTTTGAGTTTTCATAACTTCCTTCTTCAAATTAAGAACTACCTCATTGACATTTCGAGGGGTGATCAGTTCTAGAACAATATCAAGAGTTTTCCTTTGGATATCAAGGTTTGGGCTTGATAGTGCCCTCAGTATATCCATGATCATGTCGACCAAAATATCTTTGTGGGAAGACTTAAGTTCATTCAGACGATCAAGCAAAATTAACTTAACATTATTGTCACTCTGAGAGAGAAGAAGCTGACAATATGTACTAGCCGCAGCTCTAATAGCCGTAGGAGCAGAAGACAAAGAAACGAGGGTTCCAGCACATTCATAGACAACAGCAGCTGAAGGGGCATTCAGAAGGGATATAATTATCTTGATATATTTACCTTTTTCTCCTTTGTTCGTCCTACAAACTTTCCGGATTAACTCCAAGACAACCATCTGCATTAATTCTCCCCAGTCAGGTACTCTGTCAACATTGGTCAAAAGGTAATTGATAGCACGATCCTGAGCACAATTGAAAAGCATCAGAAATGCATTCCTCTTAGCTGATGGATCCTGCTCCGTTGAAAGAAACCTCTCAATGGTCTCTGGTGCATCAACCAAGAGCTGCTCACCTTGTGGGAGCTTGTAAATCGACATCACAGCAAGAATTGCATTTTTCCTAACATAAGGGTGTCGATGCTCCAGGTTAGACATAATGGAGGGTATCAAAGGCTCAATGATCTCCACCTCATTCAGCCGACAAAGGAACCTCAGTGTGACACCTCGGATGTATTCATTCGGGTGCTGAAGATTATTCCTTAGATTCTGGCAGATCAAGATCATTTCGGGCAACACACGACCTTTGCCATCAGTCTTGTCGATGATCTCCAAATATAACAACAGCAATTTCTGAACAGTGTGGTCTTCAGAGGGTAATACATATCTAACTATAGTAATGAAGAGCTGAGGCAGGGTTTCACCATTCAGCAGAAGCATGATTGCATTTTTCATGGCATCAATCTTAGCAGGAACATCATTTCCTTCTAGTGCCTCCTTAATCTCATTAGCAAGGGCTGGAGTGCCGTTGTCAAAATGTACCAGCAAAGAGCACGATTTCTCCATTTTTCACTTGTTACCTAGTCACTGGAGAATACAAATATTTAACCAATACAGACCAAAAAATATTATAATTAAAAAATCACTATAACAGCGAAAATTGACTGAAAGTATGGCGACGTTCCACCTAGTTCATCAGTTAATCCAAATCCACATCATACATTACATAAAAAGAGCTAAAGTTATGATGTGAACTAAAATATCATTTTCCAATATGGTAATTCCTCAAATGATTACTTAAGTAAAGTCTGTATGATAAATAATCTAGCAAAGTGAAGAAACAATATGGAATTTTTAGGTACATCTAAAACATTAGAGAAATATAGTAAAAAAAATTCAGTTCATAGAACAGAAAAGGATTCAGTAATATCATGAAACATTCCTAATTCTCATTCCAGCAAAAACTAATATTATTCTGCAATACAAATCTGTACTCTAAATTCAAAAGAAAAGTTCAATTACATCGATAAAAAAAATTGAATAAGTCCATATCAAGCTAAAAATCAGACCTACCTAACACCATAACATACATATAGATTCTGAACAAAAAAAAAAAATATCGTTCTCATTGTACAGATCCATAAATCTTGATATCTACATCAACATATAAACAAACACAAAAATCCACCAAAATAAATCAAAAGTGCGGAACGATCGAGACGATAAATTCAGAAAATAGCAACATTCAATCCAATCATTCAAAGTGAATATGTTAGATGTAACTTATGGATTACATACAATGGATTAGTTTTTGGAATATCAGATCTGAAATGAAACCTAGGGCGCTGTAATAAATCGAACAAGTAAATAAGAAAAAAAATGCAAATTACCCGAGAATTGGAGTCGATTGAGAGCTCGAAGGAACAGATTTTGTTTCTTTAGTTTCTGTATGCGCAAATTTTCACTGCTATAATCGGGGATCTGCAGCTCGCTCTCAAATGATTTATTTTCTAACTTAAAAGTTCAGTGTTTGGAACGTGGCTTCTTAATTTTTACGATATTAACATTTGAGTTCTGAATTAACTTTTTTGACATCTAAGTCCTAATATTCTAATTTTGTAGTACTTGGAAATAGTTGCTGATTTGTATCGTTTTTGGACACAAAGAGGTCAAATTTTAGGCGAAAAACTAACTGCCGACTTTATTTTTATTGAACACCTAAATATATACTCATTTTCTCTCATCTTTTCTCCGTCCTCACCTTGTTTCCGAATTGTCATCCTAGTCGGAAGTAGAAGAAATAGTGAGATAGATAAAGAGTGTGGTACAAATATTATGGAAGTGGGGCGACAAATCACAACTGTGTATACAAGATATAATTGAAATTTTGATTTTAAATAGTTTATAAGTTGACTTTAACTAACTTTGACAAATTATTTGGGCAAGACCTATTAATTCCCTTGCCCTAGAAAAATAGTTTAAATACTAATTGAAGTTATTAACCCGTAAACAATATGGTCAAAATTTCCAAAATCTACAACCTTAGGCACATGGAGGTGGAAAATTGAGGAGTACAAATGGCGAGGGAAGCAAATTGCTATTGAAAGGTGTTGAGACCGAAATAAGCAATACTCTAGCTGAAATACTATTATGTCCACTATCCAAACAATCTCTAAGACTATAAGAAAACGAATTCTCTAATCGATGAATTTATTAGGGTTTCATATCGGATTATTAATGGGATTTTCGTCTTATGACGCCTATGGAGGGAAAGATTATCGATTTCAATGAAAGATTCAATTTTGAAGGCATCAAACATGAGTCAATCTATTGAAATTATGAATTAGGATTTTTGTATGAGAGAATGGGAATCAAAATCTCCAAATTGACTATCAATTCCATGTTTGTTATTATGTTTTATATTGGTGATTATTGGGCGTTTAATGATTACCCAGATTTATGCTATATGTTCGTCTATGAATTGCCTTGTTACCCTTCCAGTTTGGCAAATATAAATACAATTTTGCAAATTAATTCATTTTCCACTTATTTTCCCTTGCTTAAGTATATCATTTATGAAACAATCTTGATTTAGGTAACTGGGGTCAAATATTTGTTAACAATGTGTTAAGGGTAAAATCATATTTTGATGCTTGTATCCTTTTATGAAGTCTTAGTTGAAATCAAAGTTTGGTGTTTGACGTAATATTTTGAGTGATCTTTTGTCTGCAGAGTTGGCCTTGGTGGTGGAGAAATGGTTGAATTTGCATAAAATAATATATTTTAAGGTTTTGATTGAGTGTTTGTCACTTTCATTTTTATTTTTTTTATCTCTTTTTTGAGTGACAAACATCACTTTTTAATAAAAAAGTATATGACATAAGTCAATTTTTTTAATTCAAAAGTGATACTTAATTTTATACAGTATTTTTATTTCCAATTTTTTTTATATGATTAATGGGTTGACGGGGTCGATATATGACGGTGATGATGAATTGACTTAAAAATGCTTAACGATGAACGGAGAAAGAGGATGAATGATGGTTGTGTCTTTTTTCCTATTACTTTGTTAAACCGATTCCAATGCTTTAATTTGTGTTTTGTCACTTTTTGTATTTTCTCACTTTTTTTAAGTGTTTCACTCTTTTTTTCTTCTTCTTCTTCCTTTTTTTAAAAAAAAATTTCTTTCACTTTTTTAGTATTTGTTACTTTTTTCTGACTTTTTTGGAGTGACAAACATCATTTCTTAGTAAAAGTGATATTATATGTCATTTTTTAAATAAAAAGCGACACTTAACTTTAAAATGTGATATTGTGACACTTTTTTATTAATTAAAAAAAAGTGACATTTTGTCACTTTTTAATAAAAAAGCTATAATTAATTTTACACAATACTTTTTACATTCAAAATAATTTTCATATGATTTTCCTTAAGATCTCTAATTTTAGGGGTATTTCTATAAGTTGTCCTTAAAAATTTTCCCCTTTTTCAAGTTTTTCCTTATTTGATTGAACATATTTTCTAGGCAATTGCTTTTCTCTTCCCTCCCTCATGTTACTTGTTTTTCCTTGAAACAATGGAATTCCAATTCCCATGGTTTTGGTAGGAATTTGTTTTTCCAAGTTCTTTTTTTTTTCTTTTAATTTTTTTTCTTGGCAATAGAAACAAATGCTATCCATAATTGTAACAAATTATATTCTTTTAATTGACAATTTTTATGAAAAACAAAGCTAAATGAACAACCAAAAATCCAAAATTTCAACATTTTTTAGGGAAAAATTATACCAATCAAATACATTTAATCGATAATTCTCAGTAAAACAAATTCTAGACAATTCAATTTTTTAGAATTCGTTTTCTTTCCACCCAAATTTCATTCTTACAACCAAACTGACCCTTATTGTAATTGGTGTTTTGTTACTTTTTAATTTTTTGTCACTTTTTTAAGTGTTTGTCGCTTTTTCGAATTTATCTCACCTTTTTTTTTTTGAAATTTTTATCACTTTTTTAAGCGTCTGTCACTTTTTTGAATGGCAAAACACAAGATGTCATTCTTTTAATAAAGAAGTGACACTTAACTTTAGAAAAAAATATTGTACAACACGATGTCACTTTTTAATAATATAACTGACAATTAATTTTACACAATATTTTTAATTTCAAAATACTTTTCATATAATTTTTCAAAAAATCCCTAATTTTAGGGGTGTTTTTGTAAGTTTCCCTTAATAGTTTGTGTTTGCTCTGAAGTCTTGGCTGTCTCTTCGAAAAGGAGATGATTGGAACATATTTGGGTCCTCAAAATTAATGTTGAATTAATGAGTATCTAGAGTTCAAATTTAAGCCTATGTTTGACAATCATTATTTTCAAACTCTTTTTTCTGCATATTTATTTCCAATCACATATTCACACAATAAAATATTTTATACGTAAACCTAAAAGTTTTCACTACTTAACTACGCATTTTCCTAAAAATCACTATTCAAAAAAGGGTTGTCAAACAGGAATCTCTTGAAATTTGATGAATGTTGAATAGTGTTACATCTCATACTTGAAAATAAAAGGTCACTTGACCACTTAAGCTCAAGTTTGACAATTGGTTTGGACCCCACGAGATACGACAAGTTCCTGGAAATGGAAACCCCTGTTTAAGCCCCATTATATTACATTACATTAAATTAAATTTTTCTCTCTCTTACTCTTACCCACACAATTTTCAATAAAATAATATTACACATAAATCAAAAATTTTTCAACCACTCATTTTTCAAAAAAAATACTATTCATCTAATTATATTCTACAAATAATGGGGCTCAAACGGGAGCTAACCTGTATTTTATTGGGTTTGATCCAAATATTCAATCAAAGTTTTGTATCTGGTTAAAAGGTCCTACTAGGTTATGGGTCCTTTTCAATTGTGGTGCATTTTCACACAAACTTTTCAACAATTATAAATAGGCCACGTCTTAAGAATTCACTCCATTCTCGTCCATCATACATATCACACCATGCCCTTGGCAATTTTAGCTCAATTAATTCTGCAGCTTCTTCAAGTCCTATCATTGAAAAAGAGACTACAAAGATAATTCTGCAACTTCATCAAGGCAGTAGGCATTAACACGAGATAAGAGTTGCGTTCGTTTCCATCCTCAAACGATCAAGTTGATGTGCGAATGCATGTGGACACGTAACTGCATGACATCGATGTTCTATTTGCACTCCTTTCATTTGAAATTAAGTTGAATGAGAGAAATCTCTCTGTTTGAGCTGAGAGGAGTGCATCAAAACTGGTTTTTCAATCCAAAATGTACATTGCAAGCTATTGGCAATGAAGATTTTATACTCCCAATCAAGCATGTATCATATTTCTCGGTTAGAATAATAATAATAATAAGTCAAAAAATCTGCTACCGAACAGTGTCAGTATTAACATTTCCTGGTAATAATCAGGTTAATCTACAAAACTTCAGTGGTTATAGAGGAGGATAAAAGTACGAAGACAGGGAGAAACCAAGGAAAAGCAATCCCCCAACAGTCGCAACAGTGCGCTGCGAGATCTTTGAAGCCAGCATGCTTCCACCGATGACTGCTAATGATGTACAAATGGTGTGTCCTATAGTGGCTCCAACAGCAACTCCCACCGCATTTTTGTGTGTAGCTAGCTGTAGAAAAGGGGAAAAGTAAATAAAAACTAAGCAAAATATAAATGTCGAACCACCTTGTGTTCATGGCTTAATTTTTTGAGAAGGGACATTTATTTATTTAGCCCTTGTTTCAGCCACATTATATTTCTAAGAATGCATTTTTGAATGGTGTATTAATGGAAAATGTGTGGTTAAAAAATAAAGAAAAGTTTTGGATTTATGTGTAATATTATTTTATTAAAGAATGTGTGGTTGAAATGACGTCAAATCACCGTTTAAGAATATATTTTTTTGAAAAAATGTGGCTCAAACATGAAATTTAGTATTCAACACATCACCTCCCGAGCAAGACAGTCATTCAATGTTTATCCAAAACACATGCACAATTTTCACAAAATGGATGTGACGAAACGTGCACTATGGATCTCTACTCTTCTGATACCACATTGAAGCACCTCAACTAAATGCTTAAAGGACACAATATTCGTTTAAATTTTGTCTCTAACTTCTTTGACGATTCAAATTTATAGTTTTGCAATTGAAAGATGCTGAGTAATCATGTGTCTCACCAAGAAAATTGCAGAGACTACGTGATGTTCATCTACCATCTCATGCATTCTAGTGTGTATTAAAGTAATAAAAGTAATCAAACGAAAAGGAGCTGACGTGCTAAAGTATGCACCTAAAGGCCACCAATGACTTAGACAAATAATCTACATCCAGTGCAAAAGTATGATGAAAGCACAGCATGATCCTGGATGGTGAGCCCACACTTTATGACAATTATTTAATTGAACGGGTTTTAGTGATATCCAATTTCATGAAGGGGAAACTATATATTAAAATTCATTTTCATGGTATTCCCGATACAAAGATTACCTAAATATTAGGCTGTGATTTTTAGCAAAAAATGGGAGAAAAGAAATGAAGGGATCCATGATCACTGTAGAAGTTGAGCTTGCTCGAGATCATCCACATATTCATAACCCAAAGAAACTTCACAGCAGGGAAGGAAAATCTTACAGCAATTGTTGCAATCTGGCTGCGATCCCCCCATTCAGCTAGAAATGTCAAAATAAATGACTGCAAATAAAGATTGTAGGAAGAATTAGTCATTTGTAATTTAATTGCCAGATGTTCAGATGTCATGAAAGAAAGGAAACAACAAAATAAGAAAAATTCCATAAATGCTGGATTCAACAGAATTTTATCAGCTTGAAAAATACAACAAAAAAAATAAAAGCATGAATATGTAATGAACTGTGAATGTTGCTTCAAGTATGTAGCAGTAAAATATACCTCTAAAAAGATTGGTGTACAAAATCTAGAAAAGAAACGTCGGAATGCTGTTTTCCCTTGTCCAGCTTCAAGTTTCTCTTCTACCTGACATATTCATAGTGTCAGGTCATTTCCACAGCATACGATGAAAAGGGCAAGCAGGGGGGTAGGGGTACAAGTTGATCCATGCAGCATATGGGAGATTCCAAGGCAAACAAACTGGATTTAAGTACTGAAATGAGAAGTGTCTTCAACTTTTCAGCAACATACAGAGTCAATCAAGAGAACCTGAGAGAGAGAGGTATTCTTCCTCTTCTAATCCAATAAACTTCTAATCCTTGAATCACAATAAGCTCATTTTCTGCCCTAATTTCCATTTTTCGAGAAAGTGTACACCAACATAAAACCAACCAAGACACTTTCATGAGCAAAACAAAGTTTTCAACAGAATTTTATCTTCAAAATTCTTTGAAAAGGCAGTGCAAGCATGATAAAACCACTATTCACAAAGTCAAAGTCTTAAAATAAATGAATTACTGACTAACTATTGACTTTAATGTCAAAGGAAAGGAAACACGGAAGACAAGAATAACACCGAGACAACAAAAAAAATAAAAAAGAAAGAGATGACATGCAAAATTACATGTTGTGGGTCTCTGGTCACTAGTAACCTGCCGAAAAGTTAAAATTTCAATGAGGGGTTGCACTTTAGCCCTTGTCTGAGCCCCATTTTTGCCAAGAAAATGCATTCTTGAATAGTATAACGATGTGAAATGTGTGGTTAAAAAATAAGGAAAAGTTTTAGATTTTTGTGTAATATTATTCTATTGAAGAATGTGTAGTTATGTCAAAACACTGTTTCAGAATGTATGTTTTCAAAAAAATGGGGATCAAACAAGGGCTTAATTGTGAGAGTAGAGGGTTGGGCATGCAGTGGCTCTTGTTCTCTTCCTCAATGACAAAAGGTCTTAAAATAAATGAAATAACCGACTACTTACTTGCTTTATCATTACAAGAAAGGAAACAATGAAGACACAAAAGAAAAACACAGAGACAACAAGAAAAATACAAAAGAAAAAGATAATGTGCAAAATTAAGCGTTGCGGGTCTCCTGTCAGTTCACTAGTATCTAACGAGATGTTTCAGTTCACTAGTATCTAACGAGATGTTGAAATTTCACTTCGGGTCCATACTTCAATTGTAGGAGTAAATGGTTCAGGTGTGTGCCTTGGTAAGGT
This sequence comes from Olea europaea var. sylvestris, assembly GCF_002742605.1. Classification (NCBI taxonomy): domain Eukaryota; kingdom Viridiplantae; phylum Streptophyta; class Magnoliopsida; order Lamiales; family Oleaceae; genus Olea; species Olea europaea. The sequence goes on along the minus strand of NC_036246.1, from coordinate 37,871,906 downwards.
AAGGCATAAGCTTTACAGAAGGACAATAAAAAAATAATGTCTTAAGGCTCCTAATGAATGCATTCATATAAAGTTGAGACAAGGGGCAAAATCGACTACAAAAGGCAGACGCAATGCTTCCCTCAGCTGCCCTAACACTTATGCCTTGAGGTATGTGCAAGTAAGTTAAGGCGTAAACTGGACAACAGGACATTAAAAACGATGAGCTTTAAGGCTCATAAAGAATGCCTCATAGGCAGAACTCAAGCCGTAATCCTTGGGCACTTCTGAAAACACTGTCCTAGTGCCAACAGTGCATTTAAACAAAAGCACACAGCAACTAAGAACTGAATTCAGCTCTAGAATAAATATGATCATGGTCTTTCATATTGGAAGATATGATAACTACATACATCTCAAGTTCCGAATTAGGAAAACATACTTCCTCCATTTCTTTTTTCTGCAAAGCTTTTGCATCTGATCTCCATGCGATATAAAGTAGTCGGAGCCCAAAAAAGGCATAAAGAACTGCAAGAGGGTAACTTTTTCAGATTCATAACAAATTTGATGATCCAATAGCAGAATAAATAGAAGCAGTTATCTGTACAGAATTGGAAGCAGAATATTTGTTCTCTGATTCTCATTAGACGGTATCAAGGCAATTTAAATTGTCAGTATGCCACATGATTGTGTAATAACAGCAGCACTGCATTTTATAACTGTGAAATTTTGTACAGAAGCAACTGAGAAGGGGCTTCAAGAAAACCAAATTTCAACCAGATGAAAAGCCTAAATTTAGAATATCAGCTTAAAAGAGGCAGAATTATCGGTCCAAAATCAATAATAAACTTCAAGTAAAGCAGTTGTAGGAACTTTACTCAATGACCTTAGATGGTACTTCTAGTCTCAATCCTTGAAACATCTAATATTTATGAAACCAATTACTGAAACCCACTCACAATTTTTCCCTCATTTAACCACATCCGCTCCTCCATCCATACTTCTTTCTTCTTCATCTTCATTCGCCACTCCTGTCTTCACCAACCCAACCACCCCCAAGTTCCTCCTCATTACTACACCTATTAGCAGACCTCCGACATTACTACCATACTGCCATGCACCAACACCCTCCTTGGTCTCATCCTCCTTCAATTCGCTAGACCTCAATTTCATCAATTCATTTTCAAATTTCAATTTTGAGTACAAAAACTATTTTTTTTTCCTTCAACAATTTAAGCAAGAAATAATCGAAATAGTAAAACAAATTAATTCATATATTTTGCATGTTCTTGATGACTGGCAACTAAAATGAATTGGACTGAATTTCCTTTTCTTCATTTATTGTTACAGAACTTCTTTTAACATCTGAGTTAAGCTTAACAGCCTCATAACTCATTGAACTTGCTGACTATCATTTTTTTTTTTTGTATCTTCTGGGTGATTTCCTCAACATTCTATCTTCACTGGCAGCAATAGCACGACAGAGGCATGTTAGGAGTGGACCAGATATTTCAGGTTAGCTGATGGGAAGTGGGGGTGGAAGAGCTGGGCTGGGTGATATGAAGTAAACAGCTGAGTGTGGGGTTCACAGGAAGCGAATTTGAAAAGAGATGGCGTTCTCTTTTTTCCTTCATCGATTTCCTATTTGATTTGGTTTGTAGGACATTTAAGAGTAAAGAAGAGTATTGGTGGGAGTATTGGTGGTTGAGGAATTGAAGATATATTAGGATAAATAGGATGTAATTTCTAATTAGATCAGATTTTAGTAATTTGATTAACAAGAATTTATTTTTTTTAGTAGTTATTTTGGTGTAGAAGCGAAATTGAAATTCTTGAAACAAGAATAAAGATCAAAAACTTAAAAAATATGTAGAGAATAATTTGATTATAATGGCTAACTTTTCTATCATATGATTGTCCTACATCATATCTATTAAAAGTTCCATTCTATTTAAATTCATTATCCTATAAATGGAACCCATGATTTCACTGTATTCAAGCTATTGATAATGAATTATTGATTATATTATAGATTTTCCTCTCCAAATTCTTCTTCTCTCCTCTTATTTTTCTTCCTATTTCTCTCTTCTCCTTCCCCTTTTTCTTCCATCTTTATATTTCTTTTCTCTATATCTCATTTCCTAAATTCTACTTCTCTGTTAATGCATCGTCTGTGATTGAGAAGCAATAGACGTTGATCCAACTATTTTGGTGGAATCCATCTAAAGTTAGGGTGGAAAATTACCGCTGCCATACTGCTCTTAAAAATATTACATGGGATTCACCACCTAGCTATGTGAATGTAAGGAAAGAACTACAGAAGAATTCAGTCTCTCCATGCCTTTCAACATCAAAAGATATATAAGCATGGGAACATCAAGGTCAAATTTTCTCGAATTTCTTATATAAACCATATTGAGTTTATAATCTTTAGAAAAACATCTTTTTACAAGTAAATGTTGACTCATTTGACAAAAAGCACAACAAAAAAAGGAAGGATTTTACAGGTAAAAAAAAAAAAGAAAAAGAAAAAAGCAGTAGAAATCGCAAACCGGTAGCTGCGCTGTTTGTATGCTTTCTCGATATTAAATTTGGTACGATCCTACCAAGACCAGTCGATAGTACCTAGTTAACACGTGCAAGGAGTCCAATCTTAGTACCATCCACAAGACAGCAGTTTCGAATAACCAAAAACACAGGAAGCCTGAATTATGTCTAAACAGGTGAAATACACTTCATTTCAGAAAACAAGACAAGAAATTAACCTACCGTCATCACAAACAAGGCACTTAGTGCTCCAGACAAAACAATTGACTTGGGGTGACGCATTGCCATGAGAGCAGCTATTATAAAAGTCTCATCTCCAATCTAAAAGCAAAACCATCATTAGACAATATTCAAGGAATAATCGATGAAAGCTCCCAACAAACTGAGTTAATTATCTGCCTGAAAGAAATTCTGAATTCATAAGCCAAAATATGCACTCCAGAATTTAAAGTAAGATCCAAATTAGTAAAACAAGCAGAGTATGTATCTCATCGAACTATATTCAACATCTTCGAGAATGCCATGAACCATCAAAAGCAGAGCATTAGAAAACCCCACTAACAGTGCGCAACAACATAAGTTTGGCAGTATATGGTACTAAAGAAATGCATTCACTAACCTCACTGACAAGAATCATGGAAAAGCTAGCAAAGAAAGCATCAAATACTCCAAGACCAGAGTCCAACTCAACACCAAGATTAATAGAATCAGGGTCGTTCTCATCTATTGCAATACCTGTCTTGATTTTGTCTACAAAAATCTGTTCAGCAAATTTAAAAAAGAACAATTATCATCAAACTTTAATAGTAAATCCATAGTTATTAATTAGCCATCAGTCTTTAATATTCTTCAACCAAGGTCCCAGTTTACATTTAGTCCTAAATAGCCAGTTTAAAAGATCAAATTTATACAAAGAGCATACTCACTTTACTTCGTCGGCCCAGATCCTTGATTCCAGCATTTGACTCCTCCCTTCCATTTTCCTAGTTATTTCAAACATGAAAACCAGGTGTCACAGAATATCAAGAACAAAATTTGAACATATAGAAAAGAGAAAAAAAAAATACCTGAGCAAGAATCACGGGAGGGGAAAAGAAAAGGAAGACGAGAAATATCAAGGAAAGGTAAAGAGAAATAGATCCCCAGTGAAAGGGGTTTGATTTTAAGAACCTCATTTTGTATTGAACTGACGAGAGAATTCCAATTCAGAGCTCGTCGTTCGGGGAATTTGAAAGATGAAGAAACATAAACAGAAAAATGGGATTCTTGTTATCCGGGATTCCAACGGGAATCAAGAAATGAGATCTAGTTGGGGATCCGAGCTTTGATTTCACCGATTTCAGCGAAAGACCCCCAAAACATCTCCGTCTGAAAGTAGGCTGCTTTTATGTACCGCGTATGACAGTTTGGCCAAACGTCAACACTTCCACTTGCTTGTTTTTATTTCGAAAAAATACTAGTAGTTTTTTAGTAATACGCGTGCAATCTGCAATATGGCCCCTATTGGGTCAAACATTTCTTATAATTTATATTTTCTTCAATTTATTAAATTTTAGGGTCCGTTTGTAAATATGAAATTAAATTGTCTAGAAAATGAATTTCAGAAAATTAAATTGTCTAGAATTATTTTCTTGAGAATTGTAAATTATTTTGTTTGATTGGTATAATTTTTCATGTGAAAAATGTTGAAATAAAAGTATTTTTTCGTGTTCATTTGATTTTATTTTATATGAAAATTGTCAATTAAAGATATATATTTTATTGGTATTGGGGATTAAATTTGTTTCCATTGCCAACAAAAAAAATTCAAGAAAATCATCAATCTCTCGATATTCGTTTGACTTTGTTTTACATGAAAATTGTCATTTAAAAGAAAATATTTTTTTACAATAATTCTTAGAATTTGTTTTTATTGCCAAAGCAAAAAAAAAAACGAAAATAAAAATAAAAATGCTACAGTAAGTGGGAAAACCATATATTTTCCTTAAAAATCAAAAAAAGTGCAAACTTCAAGACAACCAAGAATTCGAATTCCATGAAAAAAAAGTATCTGTTTCGCGCAGGTAATCGTTAGCAATTAAAAAGGGATCAGACGATTGTATAAGGAACAAACTTCTTGAGACAAAGTCCCAAAAAGGGATGTTTTATTAGCGATAATTTACAATTGGAACTAAACAGAATGTCTCCAAGGGGTGCAAGCACACGAGTACTGAAAGAAATGTTTAAATTTAAACTAAAAAAATTGAAATTACATATTCTCTGTTTGAAAGTGTTTGATTCGGGGGGTCCTTTTCTCTATGTCTTCTCTCCCTTTTATATTCACTTGATGATTTTTTCGTGACAAACTGCTTGGAAACTGCTTGATTGCTTTATAACTACCCACTCTCTTTATAGTGGCTAACTTGTCGTGGAATTGCCATCTCTAACTGCTGCCACTACTCTTCTTCGTTCAACCGTCTTCAGCTAGGTTCCCTGAATCGTGGAATGTGATAAGATTACTCAATAACTGCATTTCTGGATAACCGTAACAATTCATGTTTGCTAAAATCCTAGACGATTCAAAGGTATAGGCGAGAATAGGGTTATCGCTCTGGGCGACTGTAAGGCACTCCATTCGCTCAGATCTTGGGCGTCTTGTAAGTTTGGGCGATGATATTACTGTATTCGTGGGCTTCCACTACATTCATTAATAATCCTGTCTAGGCCTTTATTCTGAATTGCCCAATTGGGTTTTATTCTTTGGGCTATTTGATTTGGGCTGCACTTTTAGTGTGTCAATAATTACCCCCCAATATGACAGAATTAATACTAATTATTAATCTTTGCTATATTCATTTTGTGTTTTCCGACAACATTTGAAGTTTCCAAGAATTTCAATCATTATTTCCTTCTACAATCTGAAAAAGTGCAACGTTACAAACCCTTATAAACCAAAAGGACACGTCATTTCATTGCACCACTCGACCACGTCTATATTTCGCGCTTCTTCCTCGCTATTTTACTGTTCAACTTCTTGCTTCTCTGCTACGTTTTCTAGGCAAACATTGTCAAAACTGTACTTTGTTTCCAATGGTAGCTCCACAAACCCAACCTGATGACTCTTTTAGCTTTGAAGATTTTCAGAAAATCCTCACTCGGCCATATGTAAATCCGAACTTCCTTGCACCAGCCAATACCGAACTCAATAAGTTCTATCTGAGCCCATCATTCAATAACGCCGAAGCCGTCGAACAAGTGGGGTGGGTCAACTTTTCCCTTGCACTCAAGACCCTCCATTCCTGAACTCCTTACCGTTGAGGCCGATTCGTGAAAAAGGTATTCGCACTTAGCCTAAATCTGACGTTGTTTTCCGTAGATAGCATGCTTGCCTTGTGGGCCATGGTCCTACCAAGGCAATTTTTTTATCGTGCTAGGATTTCTGATTTATTAGAAATCGCTCTTCAATCCCCAATTTTTGACCCAGTGCTTTTTCCTATTGCTTTGAGTTTTTGGTCTTCTAAATATAATACATTTGTTTTCCCTCTTGGTCTCATGTCATTACTTTGAGGGATGTTGGGGCTCTAGTAAATCTTCCACCATTGGGCGATACCATTTTCCCTGATATTTTGATTTCCGGTGTCGCCCCGAAATTTGACAAAAAATTCACTAAGTCCTACTCAAGCCTACAAGGCTTTTATAATCACTCAAACGCTGAACCCTCCCATGCTGAGCGTATAGCCTTCCTTCAGATTTGGTTTTGTATATATTCTTTGTGTGCCAAGTATGAAACCTTCCATGAGTTACTTATCCATAGCGCATGAATTGGCGCGTGGTAGACCTTTGAATTTGTGTTCCTTCTTTTTGGCTGCCCTTTATAGAGGCATGACTTCTCTTCAATTTCAATTGAAGAATGATGCATCTCTCACTGGCAGTAGGCCTCTTTGGTTCACTCAACTGTGGTTGAGAGCATATTTTCCACCACTTGGTGCTCCATCCATTTCCAGTAGTTCTGCTAGCTGCTATGGGCTAGTCATTGATCCACTGACCCTTGTACATATGTCCAGTAGGGACATTTTTTCATTCTTTTATTCCTTAAATTTGATTCCTTCTTTCTTTCCTTTTCCTGCTCATTTGACTCCAGATTATGTGCAATCTCCATCCACCCTGGACAGTGCGAACGCCTCTCTGCTCGTTTGGGTTCAATTTTTGACTGGGAGTGAGTTGTTCCATGACATTTTAACTGGAACTAATGCCAAAGCTGGGGTCGAAATATATGCTCCCCAATTTTTTGTTCGCTAACTTGGTTTTGGCCAAACTTGGTGCCACGCGTTTTATATAACGTGATTTTTACCGCAAGCGCATGGTGTCAAGTTTTGTAGTATATTAAAGAATTAAAAAGTGTCGAACCCACATGGATTGATATTCGACTTCCACTGAGTACTATAATTGTGTCCGCGTTTACTTTATCTAGACAATCGAGTGTTAAATTAATATTTGACTACTAAATTAACGTCAATGAATTAAATAGTGCAATAAAAGTGAGGCAATTTCTAAAGATTAACTCAATTTTACGTAATGTCTAGGGAGTGATTTCACCATATTCTTGACATAATTCTCAATCCCTATAGATATTTCTATAAAATATTTCCCAAATTCATAGGCAAGAATCCTAAATTAATTCTATTTCCCCCTCTCGAGCGTCAAATAGAACATATCTCTATATTTTAACCCCAATATCTCTATTCCGAATTAAATATATAAAGATTATCACGTACTTGGTTCTTGTTTTACCCTCAAAGATTCGTACTTTCTCTCGAAACCTACAAACCTAGGTTATATTGTTCTTAGATCACGCCTAAATTTCCCTCTCTCGAGCGTCAAATTTAGAACATCAATTCATTCAATTGGTGATCAGGCAAAAGAAAGCATTAAGCAAGAACGATATAAATTCAATTCTGGAAAATTAAATAGAAATACTATAAAGAAATTGAATCATGTCTCAAATAGGTTACATCAAACCTTTTGAAAAGAAGAACATGATAAAACACAAATTAAATTTCATGAAGAGGAGAAAGATAAGAAAAAACTCAGGTTGTTGCTTTATTTCTCAATCTTGTGGCTTGATTCTCAGTTTTTCTTCTTCTTCTTCTCCAAAATCGGTTCGATCTTCTCTCAATTAGTGTATATCCTTGCCTCCTTTCTTCAGTCGTCCAACCCCTTCTCTTGTTCTTCAGTTGGGTATTTATATTTTCTAAGGGTCCTCAAGGGTTAGGGTGTGATTTTTGGGCCGAAAAAATACTTAAAAACCCGGATTTTAATGTTTTGGAAACGGGCGCCATGGCGCTTAGGTCTGGCGCCGTGGCGCCTAAGTCTCTGCCCCGTTTTTTCCTTCATGGGCGCCATGGCGCCCAGGTCTGGCGCCGTGGCGCCCAATGTTCTGCTTCTTTTTTCTCCCTTGGGCGCCATGGCGCCCAGGTTTCTGCTGGCTTTTGCTTCTCATGGCGCCCTTTTTTCGGCGCCGTAACGCCAATGCCACTGCTTTAATCCTCTTCTCTTTATTTTTTCAAGCCTATTTCCCACTCCAATCTTATTCAATACTTGCTTATTCATGCTCCATTCATTGATCATCATTTTTGCTCATCACCGGATCCCAATAGTGGTATTTTCTTGAGAATTGTCCAAACTGCAAAACAACACTAACACACACATCAAAACGTTCAAAAGTGCTCAAGAACACGTCAAAAAACTTGATTTAGAAGCTTTAGTTTAATGAATGAATTACACTCATCACTTGGCCTGTTCCTCCTTGTTACTCTAAAAATTTGACAGACCGCTTTCACACCATTAATAGGGCCGAGGCACAAGCTATAGATGCTCACAACCTTCTTTTGACAAGCAAGTTTTCATTAGCCCCCTTCAATTCTAGTCGTGTCATCCATCCCCTTTTTGAACAACTTTGACCATCACTGAAGCGCAGATTATTTGCAACTGATGCCAATCGTGCTTTCCATTCACTGGATCAGCCAAACACTTCTTCCACTTCTCCTATTTTGGTCACCCCTGTGTCCACTAGGAATCTTTCCTCCCCTTCTCGTGCTAAATAATCTATTCATCCATCTACTTCTCTACCTGCCAAGGCTACTGCAATTAAAAGTGCCTTAAGCCGAAACGGTCAGTTTCAGCATCTCCCGTTTTGGAGGATGATGATGATGATGATGACACTCCTCTCATCATTAGGAGAAAGGTAATTGAATTCTATTTATTCACAAACATACCTTTCTATGTGCTAATGGTTTATTTGAAACCTTTTTATGTGCTAATGGTTTGCTTGAATTTCTCAGAAAAGTTCAGCCTCTCCTTTGAAGGCTTTGGTATTGGCAGCTCCTGCTCCATCATCCTCTGCTGAAGCTGCTTCGTCTAAATCAGTTGATGAAGGGACTATGCTTAAAGAGAAACCTTCAGTCCCGGAACCCTCATCGCAACCAATGGAAGAGCCACCTTCTTCCCAGGGCACCGACCCCCCAATCATCGAACCAGAAGGTAATACATTTTTTTATGTTTTACCCTTGCTTGTGCTATTGGTTTTTGATTTGTTGCTTCTTGAATTCTACAAAGGCTCCCATGGGTCTGCCCATTGTGGCAGAGTCTTCTCGCCCATATAAGGGGAAGTCTCCACAGGAGGTGGAGCCAATTGGTGATATGCCACTTCTCAAGATTGCTGATGAGGTAACATTTCGCTTCACTTTCATATTCGCTTCGTTTATTGTAGTGAAAGCCCTCAATGTTGGCATTTTTCTTTGCAGGGTGCTGATGACATTGTGTGTTTCATCTAGGACTTGTTCACTTCCTGGGGACAAGTCAAGACGTCTCGCCCTACTTCAACTGATCGTCCTTTTGCTTCTTCAGAGGAAGATATGAAGTTTCTCAAATAGTCGATATTTGAGTACGTGTCTTTTATGGACATGGACATCGGTTAGGCTAGTGCTGCTAAACATAAGGATAAACTTGAGCTATTGAGTGCGAAGTTGGCGCAAGCACTGACACTTCCGTCGCTCAATATTTCTGCTGATTTTAAAGCGACGTTGAAGGTTGTCCACTCTGACATTCTCTCTTTGTTGGCCAAAAATGTTGAACTGAAGGCTAGGAGTACTCAATATTTTCACGCTGCATCTGAAATAGAGTCTTTGCTTCTAGAGATTAACAAAGCCAAAGATGAATTGAAAGAAATCTCTTCCGAAGTTACGATCGAAGATCTCTGATGACAAATTTGGCTACAGAGATGAAGGAGTTTCAAGCAAAAATGGACGATTGTAGGTCGAGAATGGCTGCTAAAAAGCGTAATGCTTCCCAAGGAATTGAGCGAATCAAGTCTTTGGTCGAGCAGTACAAAAAGCTGGAGGTTGATGACGATTTTGTAGCTGAATTAAATATCGTTTCTTCTCAGCAGAGCGAGAATTGGGGGAGACTTAGGGAAAGGATTCGATCGGCCTAGGGTGAATTATAATTAAGACATCTAGTGCCTTAAATTTTCCTTTTATAAATTCGTACTAACTGTCATTGCTAAATTTGAATGTAACAGCAGTCATTGTCATTAATGAATGACTGTTTTGACTACTTGCGTGCTAATTGACGTTGTCCTTAATCGTCAACTCCCCAAGCATTTAACTGTTTTATGCTAAGATTCATGTACATTTTCTCTTGATATTTCTGTTTCTTTTCCCAAGACTTTGGGCCACTTGACTCCAATTACTAGGCACAAATGCGTCTGTTCATATTCCGTCTCTTCACCTTCACGCCCCTATAAATGCACGCATATTTCGCACTTTTCATTTTCATTTCCATTTTTTTCTTATTTGCTGCCATCGTTTGGCATTTCAACAATCGATCCAGAAGTTTCGCCTTCCACAGTAATGGATCATTTGGTCCGCCCATTTTGCTACCTGTGTTTGATGTCACCTTTGGTATGGGAGATATAGGAAATATTTTTTGGCCAGCAAAGTTCTTCCCATCATCTCCATATTCTTTACAAGGAGTTCAATGATCAAAGGTAATTTTTGAGGATGCCTGTCAAGCCACCTTGCTTGCTGAGAGTGCTTCTCAGTCTCCTTGCCCTTTATTGCAATAATGCGATTAGACAGGCGATGTGAGGGTGCTTTTCTTCCCTTTTGCTTGCTGAGAGTGCTTCTCGGCCTCTCTGCCTGCCTTTGTAGCAGCGTGATCAGGATGGCAATCAAAGCCAGTTCACCCTCTTACTTGGCGATTGACCGAGAGATTAGTTTACTCCCAATTATAGCTTATAGAGCATTTAGTATTTTGTATCTGACAATTTGTAATGAATGTTTGATAATAAAGGAATTTATTTGAACGTATTTCGTTCTGGCTCTTTTTATATATGACGTTCAACGCGATTTGATTATGCTTTTATTTGTTCACTTTCCCATAAGGAAGGAACATATTTTTTTAAATATTTGCCATTAATGAACCTCACGTGCTTGGTGCCATCTAAATCTTCCAAATGATAGGCTCCATTAGGCAACGCACTATTTACTTTATATGGTCTTTCCCAATTGGGCGATCACTTGCCATATTTTGGATCTTTGCTATCCAAAGGGAGTATTGTTTTCCAAACCAATTCGTCCAGTCTAAATGACTTGGCTATAACTTTTTTATTATAGAACTTAGCTATCCTTTGTTTTTGAACTTGTAATCTATCTAGGACGTCCAACTCCAATAAGTTTTGAACTAATGATTCGGTATACTCATCATCACTTAACTTATGTTGCAAACATACTTTGATCGATTGCACGTTGATTTTCATAGGCAAAACGGCCTCCTGTTCGTAAGTAAGTTGGAAATGAGTAATTTTGGTGCTTGACCGAGGCGACGTCCTATAAGCCCATAAGGCCTTGTTTAGACATTCGTGTCAATTTCTGACATTTTCATCTATCATTTTCCTTATGATATTTTTTAAAATCTTATTAGAATATTCTGCTTGCCCGTTGGATTGAGCGTAATACGGCGTGGAGTTAACTACTTTAACTCCAAACTCGCTCAAGAATTTATTCACTTGATCTCCATTTAAAGAAGTTTCGGGATCTACCATCAAAGTTTGTGGAATCCCAAAACTATAAATAATATGATCACGGATAAATTCTATGACACTCTTTTGGGTGGTTTCTTTTAAAGGTACCGCTTCTACCCATTTAGTGAAAAAATCAGTCGCAACTATAATAAAGGTATGTTGTTTGGACGATGGGGGATAAATCTTCCCTATCAGGTCTATCGCCCAACCCTTGAATGGCCAGGGGTTGATAATGAGTGTCATCTTTCTTGCTGACGCCCTTTGTATTGAACTATACTTTTGGCATGTTAGACAACTCTTTGCATATTGAACACATGATTCTCTCATCTTGGGCCAAAAATATCCATTCCTAATAATTAACCATCTCATCCTTTGGCTAGCTTGATGAGCTCCACATATCCCTTCGTGCACCTCAACCATGATTGCCCTGACTTCTTGCAAACTTACATGTTTTAGCAATACAACATCAGAGCGTTTCTTAAACAACTCTTCATCTATTAATGTATAGTTCAGCAAACACAGCTTCATTTTCCTACTAATCCCTCTATTAGGTTCTTTACGGAACCTTTTAATCTCTGTTCTCTAATCCATTGCATCTCCATCTTGTATGCAGTGAAGTTCAATCCTTCTCGCCCTTCTTTGGGTCGGGCAATATGGTTCCATACTCACAAGTAGACTTCCAATTCAAAACCTTTGAGTACCCGAGGCCATTTGGGCCAACTCACTTGCCACGTCGTTATATATCCTATTAACGCATTGAAGTTCTACTTGGTCGAATTCTTCTAACAATTCTTGGGCGATCTCATATTGACTTATAATGGAATCACTTTGGCATTTAAAATCACCAATCAATTGGTGAATTACCAGTTGAGAATCACCCCTAACGATCACATTTTTACTCCTATATCTATCATTAGTTCTACGCCTACGATTAAGGCTTCATATTCAGCCTGATTGTTGGTGCACATCCTGTCTAAAGTGAACGCGAACTTGTAGCAAATTCCTAAAGGATTAATCAATGCTACTCCTACTCCTTCTTTCTGCTTCTAGGTCGATTTCTTCTTCGATATCTGTCATCCCGTCATCTTCTTCATCATTGTAGGCCTCTCTAGAAGTTTGGCCTTCTTCACATTTCAGCACGCAAGCCTCTCCTTCATTGTCCTCCCTTTCTTCTTCTTCTTTTTCTTTATTCTTGAATTCATTGGCCAGTAAGTAATTATTAACCACGACAGAAGGTAACGTACCAAACTGGATAGTAAGGGGCTGATCTGGATCTTCTCCATCCCTTCTGTCTCGCTCAAACTTTGATCTCTCAGAAGAAGTTTCTGACAACTCTTTCATTGATTTGTCTGTACCATTTTCTTCACTGTCTTTGAGAACATTTTGATTGGCTACTTTGAGTAGTTTAGGCGCCTTAGGATGTGACACTCCCTGTTGTTGTCTCATCATTTGTCCATAATTTCATTGGAAACGCCTTTACTGGGTTCTAGTTATCTCATTGAAGAGTATCGACTTCTCTGCACTATACTGGAATGAATGCTATACATTCGGTCGGCGAGGTTGCGGCCTGAATGTTCTCCCACTATTTACTGATCTGAACTGCCCCTCAAAAGGCGGTCCTCTATAGAATGATGTACTTCGCCCTCTACCAGGCTGAGTGTTTGGGAAGAAAGTAGGGCGATGGAGATGCTGCCATATCCCCTGTTTCTCCGTGTTTCCACTCACTTCTCTTTTACATCTTGCACATAGGACGTTTTCGTTCTTTTTTGGCTCCTTCCTCTTGATTCGTTCAAAGACACTGGGATGTGGTTCAGGGTCTCTTCTCCATCATCTATGACCAACTTGAATTTTAGCAACTTGTTTTTGAAACCAGACGTCACCATGTTCACTCCAAGTGGCTGTAGAAAAGGATTTTCATCCACTGCCATCTTCTTCTTATCGTCAAACGTAATTCATCCTGATTCAATAGCATCCTGCAATACATGGCAAAAAATCAAGCAATTGTTAGTCAAATGTGACCATACATTATGCCACTTACAATATTTTTTACCCTTAATTTGTTCAGGGTTTGACAATTTATGCTTATCACTCAACTTTATCTGCTTATCCCTATATAATTTATCAAATATAAGGTCAGCTTTGGTTACATCGAACGAGAATGTTTTAGCCTTTATGTTTCCATCTTTCATGGGCTCATCCTTACCCGATGGTCTAGACTTAGCCATTATAGGACAAGTATACGTGTCTCCTTTGACCAATTTAGCCAAACACATTTCGGTTTGATCGTATGACTCATCGCCGATGGTATGAACATCAAAATTTGGGTATTTGTAATAAGTCCCTTTACTAGAATTTTTCATCTCCTCTTCTTCTCTTATCAGTCGTTCATACCTAATCACATTCGTACTCAACTGGAAAAGGTCAGGAAATTCCTTGTCTTGAAATTTCTTTTTTAAATCAAAGCTCAAATAACCCTGAGCGATTTTGACAAATTCTTTTTTGGGCAGAGGTACAAAACACTTGCTTCTTGCTGTCTTGAACCATTGGAGAAAACTTTCTGCCCATTCGTTTGGCATTTGACATAGATTCACCAAATCAGCCAAAATAACTTCAGACTCAATTTTATAAAACTGAGCGTGGAATAATTGTTCCAATTGTTGCTATATTTGAACAGAGTTCGCTGGCAAGTTGATGAACCAGGAGAAAGCTACTCCTGTTAATGAACTAGGGAAAAACCTCATTTTATGGTAATTAGTTACATCACCACTTTGCAATATGAATCGCACTATGTGTTCTAGAGTAGACACCTCCCCTAAACCGGTAAACAGTGAGAATTCTAGTACTTTATACCCTCTAAGCCATGGATATACCTGGTCTACCTAATCAGGATATGGTTTTGTGTAAGTCGGCCTAATGACAGGACGCACCCCAAAAGCCATCTGATCCTGTACGATTTCCATAATCTGATTCTTCAACATGACGTTGGGGTCATATGAAATTTCTACAGGTTGGTTAACCGGTTGATTTGCATGAGGCCTGATATTTGGTACTTGAGTGGTAACAAAGTTACCATGATTTGGGCCATTACCATTAGCCTGAATATCTATTCCCTCATTAACACGTGGGGTATTCTGTCTATTGTTTAGGACATTATCTCTTATATTTGGATTATCCCCCAAGTTAGGCGTACCACTACCATTGTTCTGATTTAGCACTGCACCACCCCCTTGGTTTGAAGTAGAGGGACCAGAAAGTGGTTCTATCCCTTGATTCGGATTTAGGACCGAGGGATTATGTCACACAATTGTCCTAGTTTGAAAGTGGTTTGCAAGAGGCAGAACCGATTGACATATTTGGCCTACTAACTTATTCATTATTTCGTTCAAAGTGTTTAGTTGTTTGGTCATGTTGTCATAATGTGCATTCCCGTTTTGGGTAAATCTTTCCATCTAATGAATATTTCGAAGATTTACCTGTTCAACGACATCTTGTGTGAGTTCTCCAAGTAGTGCACGCATAGTTCGAGGACTCAATTCTATCATTGATTCGTAACGACTGTTACTGCTCTGATTTTGTCCATCTGTTCGTGGAGAGGCATGCTGCTCCTCATATCGCTCGATCACAGACTGGACTCCTCCCTGACTTGCTGCTTCCTTATCGGATCTCCGAGGCATATTGTTTCACCTTTTGTATTTTCAATACCAAACACCACTGTCCCACCGGGCGTGCCAAATTGTTTCGCGTGGGTTAGTCGCTAACAATTAAAAATGGATCAAACGATTGTGTAAGGGACAAACATCTTGAGACAAAGTCCCAAAAAGGGGTATTCTTTATTGGCGATGACTTTACAATCGGAAAGTAAAAACAGAATGCCTACAAGGGGCGCAAGCACACGAGTTACTGAAAGAAGTGTTTAAATCTAAACTAAGAAATTGAAAGTTACATATTTTCTGTTTGAGAGTGTTTGATTCGGGGTCTTTTGCTCTATGTCTTTTCTTCCTTTTCCTGGATGATCTCTTTGTGATCAACCGCCTAAAAACTGCTTGATCGTTCTATAACTACCCACTTTTCTCGTAATGGCCAACTTGTCATGGAACTGCCTTTTCTAACTGCTGTCATTACTCTTTGTCATTCAACCGTTTTCAATTGAATTCCTTGAATCGTGGAACGTGATAGGGCTGCTTAATAACTGCTTTGATAACCGCGCTTCTTAATAACCATAACACTTCATGTTTTGCTAAGACCTTGGGCGACTCGAAGGTTTGGGCAAGAATAGAGTAGCAGCTCTGGACGACTGCATGGCACTTATTCGCTCAGGTCCTGGGCGACTTGCAAGTTTGGGCGATGGTGTTACCGCGTTCATGGGCCTTCATCCTGAATTGTCTGATTGAACTTCGTTCTTTGGGCTATCTGATTTGGGGATCCTCCAATTGGGCTTCATTCCTTGAGCCGTTCGATTTGGACTGAATTTTTACGTGTCACCACCATCATTGCCACCTCTCTATGACCACCGAACAACGATACATTATCTTGTGTCATGTCACTATTGACACTACATCTTTTTGATTTGGGACTTTTTATTGATTGGATTTACGTATTAGTACACACATACAAATATATTGTGCAAGTATGCACGAAATTTTGTGAGAAAAAACATTTTCAAAGCTTGATCTTTGTTTGTCAAATCCATTCATAAATCAAGTCCCCGTTTAATAACCATTATAATGAGTTTTTTTCAGGAAAAAGAGTTTTAGAATATTGAATTTTCGGAGAATTGCGTAATTAAAATTTGAGAGAGTTTTTTAATTTATGTTTAGCATTTTCATGTGAAATGTACGATAAAAATAAATTTGAGAAAAAAGACTTTGTTTTAATGGCTATCAAACAAGCTCCAAACGTTTGCGGAATTTGATATTGAGATTTGGCCATTTGCTTCTGGTTTAGGGGGTATAGTGGTGGCAATGGAGCACAAATTTTCAATTTTTAAGAACAAAATGGTAATTTTGATAGTGAAGATTTAGGGCGATAATGGTAGATATGTTGACGAGAAAAAAATGATTTATTTATTTATTTCATTTTTATCTACATCTAGTCATCAACATAGAAGGGTATAGACGTATAGTAATATTTTTAAAGAAACTAACCTTTTAATTGCCAAATTGATGGATTTCGAGACCTAAGAATCCAAATTCAGATTTATACAGATTGAAAAGTCGGAACCTCACTTTAAAAACTTGGAGAACCATTTTTAACACTACTTGAAAGTTTAGGGAGCGTAGCCATAACTTTCTATTCGAGAAACCAAGGTATAGAGAATCCCGGTTACGCGCGGGAATGGCGTGTGGGATTGACATAACAGCTGAGTTCATTCATTCGGTGGATGGTGGGTTGGTTTCCTTCTCTCTCTGTTGGGAGGAGACCACAAGAACCAGTGAACCACTCCACTCTTTCTATCCATCCCTCGCTTTTCTCATATTTCGTCGCACCAAATTACTCTGAAACAAAATTTTCTGCTTCTCCTCGAATGAAAAGGGCGATCAGCCGTTGATCATGGGCTGCTGAAGGCCGCTGGTGCAGGAGTGTTAGTGACAGGTTGGGTGACGAATTCCCATGTCATCTGTATCTATCATTGCGGTCGCTTCCTCTTCTTCCTCCCCCTCATCCTCCTTCTCCCCCCAGCACTACCATCAACAACAAGGTGGGTTTCCTTTATTCTTACTCGATTTTTTTATTATGTTTGCATGGATTTGATAATGGTGATTTTGCTTAAAGATTGTTATTATTATTATTATTGGTAATTTTATATATTTTTCACTGGCGGATCATAAATACTTAAACATTGTCATCGCATTTATGTTTTCACACTCAAAGTTGTAGCTGTTTATCTGCTTATGGGTGGTGGTTGCTGGGAATTGATGACATGCATCCTACTTGACTTTTCTTTATATGAAAGAAAATTAAGAATTTAAAGGTTAAATTCGAGAAATCACTTTGTTATTTATCTTTATGAAATTGTATTTTAGCTCCGAATTTCATGATATATATACCAATCGGTTTACTATAGAACGTTCATTTTTAAGAATAAATGAACGATCTTTAGCATCTCAACGTTTCCTGCTCAATTCTTCTGCTATAGAAAGAAATGATTTTTCACTTTTGGTCTTTACACATGTCGAGAATAATTTCTTTTTCTTTTTCTTTTTCTTTTTACAAGATCAAGTGAAATTGAACGGCAAAATATGGTTGAAATTGTTCGAGATGTATAGTATCTCAATGCTAGGTGATAATTCTTATGCTATTGAAATACAGTTTACAGTTTTACTTGATGATTATGTTGCAAACCAATTTTATTATTTTTTAATTTTCTGCAAAATCATTGAATGGGAAAAGGGCTTGAAATTGATCTTTCGTTTGCAAAAGAAATCTGCGATATATGATTTCTGCTACACAAAATGAAGATTCTATAGTTTGTGGACTATTTTGCAAATCAATTAATATATTCTAGTTATCTACAAGAGACAGTGACATTAAAGGAATAGCGAAAAGGGAGTGGGGGACGGAATCTTTCTCATCCTGGATCCTCTTCTAGGGATAACTCCCATGAGGAAGGGGTTTTGCCTCAAAAAGTCAAAATCTGTAAGGAATGATCTTTCATTTTACAGAAGAAGTTCCCAATCTTTAGTTTCTCAATAGTTCATTCATATTTCTTCTGCAATAATTATTAAAAAAGTATACAAGTTCTCAAGTTTATTACAAATCGATTATCATCTTTTTAGTTCTCTGCAAGAGAAAGTAAAATTGAAAGATGGTGGGGGGGGGGGGGGCTCGAAATTAATCTTCATAAAGCATGTAGCTTTTATCTTATTTTACATTTTTTTTTCCTGGACAAGTTTGTGATATTCAAATTGGGAAACAGGTACCTGAATTTTTGCCAACCACTTTGTCTTTTGACAATTCTATAATGAAATTGTGGTACAAAAGATTAGAAACTGCAATTTTCGTCTCTGCAAGAGAAAGTAAAAATAAAAGAGGGGGGGGGGGGGGGGTGCTCGAAATTAATCTTCATAAAGCATGTAGCTTTTATCTTATTTTACATTTTTTTTTCCTGGACAAGTTTGTGATATTCAAATTGGGAAACAGGTACCTGAATTTTTGCCAACCACTTTGTCTTTTGACAATTCTATAATGAAATTGTGGTACAAAAGATTAGAAACTGCAATTTTCGAGTTGGATACTCTTCTGCCTGTCTATTATATAAGAGCCTGAGTAAAGAAACAAACTGCTGGTTTTGTTAGGCAGCATGAATTCTATTGGATCATAACACGGTGTCAATTACACTTCACATCATGCTGGAAGTCTAAACTGACAGCAGCTAATATTTTCAGATTCTTTATTGCAAATGAACATCAGATCAAGGGAAGAAATGGAATCTGGACAATATCCTGTGCGAGAAAGTGAACCAGATTGTAAATATTATATTCGAACAGGTCTGTGTAGATTTGGAGCAACATGCCGATTTAATCACCCCACTAATAGGAGCCAGGTGAGGACCACAGATATAAATTTGCATGACTTGGGAAATTTTTAGAGCTTATAAAGATGTTTATGTGTCTACACATGATTGAATGTCATTAATTATAAACAACTATGTCGGTGGCAGCTATTGAAACTCTACATATGCAGCTTGCTGCTCTATATCTGATATTTTAATCAATTATCAAGCTATGTTGCTCGGACTCGAGTACGGGTATTGTGAATGGGTACGTATCTAAGTGTCAGATATTTTATTTTCTAAAATGTAGAACACGGTGATATAACTAAAAAAGTCCAAATTTCAAACACGTGTACCGGATGCATCTTTAAAGCTTCAATTTTTTTTTTTACTAATTCAAGCTATCATTTTGAATAGACTAAAATCAATTATTTATGAAGAAGAAAATGGGTATTGAATAAGGGGTTAAAACAAATAAAATAGAATTTTGGGATTTAGTTTTCAATTATGGGAATTACTAAATATTATATAAAATAGAAAATAAGGGACTTGATTGCAATTTAAACTTAGTGGAGAACTAAATAGCACTATATGGAATCGTTTTCATTTTATACATGCAAAACCCTAAACCACCGATATAGAGAGGAAAATAATGAGAAAGAACGGGAAAAAAAGGAAACAAATGTAAAGAAAAAAGAAAGAAGGAAAAGAAAGAAAAATCTAGCACCGTCGCTTTTCTTCACCCTCTTGGCAGCGACGCTAGATTCATAGAGAGTAGGAATGAGAAAGAAGAAAAGAGAAAGAAAAGGAAAAGAAAGAAAGAAAGAAGAAGAAACATAAATGAGTAAGTGTCTAGTTGAAATTTGGAGGATCCGACACATATCCCTATGTCGTATCGTATCCCACACGGGCACTCCGACTATTTCGAAGAGTCTGAGCATCAGAGTTATCAAGTAGAGTTTCACAACATGGAATTGGTGCCTCCACATAAGAGATTTATTTATATTTGAATTGAGCATTCAACATTCCAATTTGAACTCCATTCTGTGAGACCAAACACAGTAATTTTGAGAATGGACACTAAATGCCTTCAAATGATTTTTTCCAGATCCAGTAGTATTGCTTGGGCTTAAGGACATCAGTCTGATAACTAGAGGGGTAAATTAGGAGTTAGGACGAAGTGTCTCCAGTTTACGTATCAGAAACTCAAAAGGCAATTGAAAAGGGCATAGGTAGCTTGGCTAAGGTGGAACTATTTTCCAATGAAAATGAAATGTAAATATCAAATTCATCATATTTCTATCCTTTCCATTGTGATTTCACATTGAAGTTTTCTTTATTCCTAATTTCGACCTTGTCTGCTTGCACATTGCAACCAAGCATGTACTTCTGACAATTGCGATTGTATGTACTTCCAGACATTTTGGACGTTAACTTGCTTCCTGAGACGCTATATATTATTGGAATTGGTAAAATGTTAATTTTTCAACTTCAGGCTATTGACGCAGCAAGGCTAAATGGCGAGTATCCAGAAAGAATAGGACAACCAGAATGTCAGGTATGGGTGGATAGTGCACTCATCCCACTCTGTAGCGTCATATGTCCTTGACTCCTAATTAGCCACCTTCCATCTAGATTAATATTTATGATGGTACTGAAGATATCGTAGTTCAACTTGGCATTTTATGTCCATTTTCTTTTCAGATATATGATATTTGTTAACACCCCCCTTCCCTCTCATCCTTCCTGTTTAAATTAGTATTACATTGTTTTTTTTTTTAGATCAGAACCACTTTCTTTTTTCCCTTTTTTTTTTTTTTTTTTCCCTTTTGGGTTAACACCCCCCTTCCCTCTCATCCTTCCTGTTTAAATTAGTATTACATTGTTTTTTTTTTTAGATCAGAACCCCTTTCTTTTTTCCCTTTTTTTTTTTTTTTTTTCCCTCTGGAGGACAAATGATTTCTGCTTGCTTCTGGATCTACCATCTCTTCTTGCTTGGACTAGAATTTGTTCTAGCATGCTTTGTTTCTAATCATTTGTTTAAATTGATTTTCAGTATTACTTGAAAACGGGGTCCTGCAAGTATGGAGCCACGTGTAAGTTTCATCATCCTAGAGACAAGGCTGGGATCGCTGGAAGAGCTGCCCTAAATGTTATGGGTTATCCACTTCGCCCGGTTCACACCTTTTACTTCATCTCTGTCATTCTCACCAATTTTGTTTCTTCAGGATGATCCATAGAATTTGATCAACTTCTTGCACACTTTGATCGTGATCTTTTTCTTCTTGTTTAATTTACATTTTCTTTCCCTTAATTATCTGGCCAAATGGTCTAGAGCACACCAAAATGGAATTGTCTTTCAATTTACTTGTTGTGTATGGGGCGTTACCCTCTAATAATTGCCATTTGTTATTTTAATTTGCTTGGAGACTATTCGTGAACGTTAAAGAAATATAGTTGATCATATATTCTGAAATGAGCAATGGACAGGGTTACATGTAAAGTTGTAAATTAGTCTCAAGTGTGACTAGAGAGAAAGCAGTTCTTCCACATTTTGTTGGCCAGGATGAGTGGACTTCTCTATTCTGCATGAATCTTCTCCCCGAGGAAGTTTCTATCAAATGTCATCCTTGGGTTTTCACTCCTGGACAGTTGGAATGTAATCTGGTCATATAATGCCACCCTGCTTCTTCCTAAGAAAAGTTTTTGAACTGTTCAATCCATTTCATAAGCCCTCCTTCCAATTGTTATTGCTACATTTTTGCTTTATAGGTGTCATAAAAAAGTTACATTTCAAGTAAATTAACATTTTGTTATCATTCTTTCACTTATTTCCATACACAAGAAATAATTTGAGATAATCACCATTATTTTATCACATTCGAAATTTTGAGTATTAAAATGGGGTAAATAGGTAAAATAAAGTCAAAATGACAACGTATAGCACCGACTCATGCTCAAGTTATGGATTGAAAGGACAAGCTGGCAAGCCTTCTTTCTATCATGCTTTTCAGATTACAATAAGTGTTGTGATGTATAGCTTTAGAACTGCATGTACTTTGGGACTGTATATGATGTGGGACTGTATATGATGTAGGACTTCAAATCTATTACAAATGTCATGCTTTTCGGATTGAATGAAGTTTCATATTTTGGTTTTAGCTTTATTCAATTTCTTTTATTGCAAGCAGAATGAGTTGGAATGTGCTTATTATATGAGAAATGGACAATGCAAGTTTGGAAGCACTTGTAAATTCCACCATCCTCAGCCGAACAACATGATGGTCACCTTACATGGCTCTTCTGTCTATCCTCCTATCCACTCTCCAACAACTCCTGGTCAGCTGCAATTTTCCTTGTCGAAAACTACTTTTATTCCCAGTACACGGTGGCAAAGCCCTTCAGGTTATGCACCACTGATTATGCATCAAGGAGTGGTCTCAGTCCCAGGATGGAATACATACAAAGTAATCTTTTCAGTGATACTTATTCTAATTCATGCTTTCTATATCATTTTCTTCCTTGACGTTGCTTCAAATGTGGTTTTTTCCTTTCGTATGTTTGCTATTTGGTTAACTTTTCTTACATTTTGCAAAGGGTATCTGCATTTGTGGATTAAAAGTGGAGAACTTAATACTTATGATGGGCGAAATTCTCATACTCCCTCTTCTTATCTAACAGCTTAAGCTTAAACTTAAACTGTTAGATTCAACATCATATCAGAGAATGCAGAGATCTTGAGTTAAATTATTGCTGCCACCCATTAAATAAGGTTGTGCACATCTTAGGCTTTGATGGAAAGAATGAACTATGACTAAACATGAGGGAGTGTGTTAAAGATGATACTTAAATGTTTTACATGTGATTATACTAACAGTTTAATTTTTTAGACCAAGTGGTTAAACAAACACTCTGGTATTATCTAGAAAGTGGACCAATAATTGTGATATTTAGTTATAATCTTTATCCTCAAGTAGTCCTGCTCTTTCAACGCTTAACTAATGAGAACCGCATATTTCTAAATAAGCCATTATGTATGAACTACGATTTTAGATACGAGAAGAGTAAAATGTATTAACAGGTAAAAATTTAGAGAACTAATAAATTCAAATAAGGAAATGCTTTATGTGTGAGAAATGTGAAACTAAGGATTAACCTGAGGACTGCCCTTGGGGTATCACAACCTGTATGTTCATTTAAACTTGGAACTTTGAAGACTTCGAATTTGCATTGAGCTTATTAATCAATATGCTGTTTATAACTTCATTTTTATCTTATACATTTTTGTTCAGGATTGTCTCCGCTGCCTCCAAAATCTAATCTTTGTATTTTTAAATTATTAATGGTTGATCATCACATAGTGATGTGATAGCAATATCCATTAAGTTGTGTGGTATATTTAACTCCAATTGGCCATGCTTGTGCAAAATTTTTGTGTCATATCTTATCCTCTGCTGCAAAATGTTTAGTTATTTATTGGATGCAATTACTTTAAATGTGGAAAACACTATTTTGTTTTGATGCTTGACCTAAGTACTTGAAAGACATGAAATTCTTGAAAAGTCTGAATTTGATTAGGATATGTCTTCCTTACAGAGTCATCCGGGTACAATTTCATCTTCAGAAAGTCAACAGTCATTAGCAGGAAATCGCGATGATCATTATATCCCACACCAGAGTGAGGCAGAAAATATGGGAGATCAATTGCATTCCAGTTCTATGCCTATGGGTTATTATTCATTTCACAGAGAGAATATGTTTCCCGAGAGACCTGGTCAGCCAGAGTGCCAGTTCTATATGAAGACTGGGGACTGCAAATTTGGTTCAGTATGTAAATTTCATCACCCTAGAGAAAGACTTATACCTGTTCCAGACTGTGTCCTGAGTCCAATTGGACTTCCCTTACGGCCTGTAAGTTGATCTCTGGTCATTTTATCACGTAATCTTTTATGTAGCTTATTACAACTGCTATTCTTAATCCTTTTATGTTAGCTTTTTTAATATTTATCTTGAAAAGTCCATTATACATTTTTACCTTCTGAAATATTTTTAAGAGGAAATTGTCAATTTTGAGCGCTTAGGATTGGCCACAAAAATTAAATTTTATCAGACTAGCAACTTTGTATATTCTTCTCCCAAAATATCCTTATCTATCTTTGAGAAGAAAATGAAAGGGAAAAAAAGGAAAGTAGAAAATATTTCAAAGAAAGAAAAATGAAAGCAGAGCGCTGCAGTTGTGGCCATATCCAACTTTTTCATCTCCACCTGGTAAAGAAATCAAAACAAACAATTTTTGAGTTCTATAGCTTCTAGAAAACTTGCAGATGGGTCTTGGAAGATGAGATCTGTACCACACAATGAGCATAATGGTGGTGAGAGACACAATCTATATTTCAGAATATGGATTTACAGAATGTGTACTTCCATCAGCATCATTTTCAGTTTAATAACCTCTTCATCTTCTACATCTTCCCCAAATTTGTGTAGTAAATTTATTCTTCCCTTCAAATTGAAATAGCAAAGGGAAGAAATTTCTACTCCCTTTTGCCCTTTTGTTGTTAAACTACTGCAAGTTGTAGTTTTTGCAGAGGGAGTTCTTGGGTGGTGGTGCTGGATGGGGAGGTTTGGGATCGGTTGTTTCGGAGTAGAGAAACAACTCAACCAACAAACCAAGCTGTGGAGATCCAGAAGCGTTAATGGATTCATCATCCAGGTGGAGGGGAAGAAGGCGGTGGTGGTGACAGGAGATGGCTATTGTGCCCCCGGGGGGGGGGGGGGGGGGGGGGGGGGGGG
>NC_036246.1:37836378-37846811 GCF_002742605.1 Olea europaea var. sylvestris | reverse complement strand
GGGGGGGGGGGTCTGTATGAGAGAGAACAGTGTTATTTCATGTTTTGAAAAGAATGTTAATTTTTAATTTTGGCAAACTCGTCAATTAAAACAAATGTGGACATTTTTATCATTGTTTGTTCAATAACCCATCATGTTTTTGCTTCTCTGAGTCTTTTGTTTACGACTATTATACTCTGAATACTGTTTACTCCAGTAACCTTAGGATCGCAAATAGAAGTTCAATTTGATCTTGGCACGTTTTCCTCTATTGTGAATTTCTGACGAAGGTTGGGACAAGTGAGAGGAATGGAACCAATCGGCACAAGATCACTATAAAGTAGAGGGGTCAATGCATGATGCTCCCACTAATGAATGGTCTGACAGGTCAATTGTATCCAACCTTTGCCTTAAGTAGAGAAGAGGATGCTTTGTGTTTTGTACTTCTAAATGCTTAGTCACTCTTTAATCTACTCTGAAATTCTCACTCCAAGACAATAATAAGTACTTGATAAGAATTTAGAAACAAATCAGAACAGGAAAATGAAATTAAACCCACTAGTAGACAATACTATATCTTGTAAAGCAATATGATTGCATCCTATACGTGTAATGAACAACTTGTTTTTCTTATCTTATAGTGCTTTACTGTAGTATTGTTTTTCCATCACTGGAACATTGAAAAGGAATTTTGATATCTCTTTAATTTTACATTCCATTACTTTATAATTTAGAAGTACGATTGCCATTCTTCTTAATTGGGGGGAATTCTTCTTGCAGTTAATGAGTTCACGGATTCAGGTTTATTACGAAATATGAGTTTTGGATACAGTAGGTTTGCTACATTGAAAGAAATAGGTGGTGTGTATATATATATATATATTTCCAGTTTCATAACTGTTGGTCTTACATTTCCATACAAAGTTTTCGATCATGTTTTGACGTTATTCCTTGGAAGCTTGAAATCAGAAAAAAATCAGTTAACAAGAGGGAAGGAGGACGAGAGGCATTTTGCTTTTATCATCCTTCTTGGTACCAAGTCTTTTACCATTTATTTGAATATAATTCAGCATTCTTTCTTAAATGTTTTTCTCCCCTTTTTTTGGTTTTAGGGGGAGCCTCCGTGTATTTTCTATTCTCGATGTGGAATCTGCAAGTTTGGTCCAAGTTGCAAGTTTGATCATCCAATGGAGGTTTTATCACACAGTCCTGCTGCATCATTGCCAACTGATTCTCCAGCAGTTCATCGTTTGTTGGCTTCATCATCAGGGACTGGTGCTTTAAATTTTTCTTCAGAAGGGCACAAGGAGGTGGGCTCCACAAGCAACAGGTGACAATCTATGTCAGAGGCAAGACTAGATACCCGCTGGCGGTAACAACATTGAGCTGCAGGGATAAACTAGTCCTCCAAACGTAATTATCACATTTTTCAATCCGTTGGAGGACAAACAACAGTTTCTTGTAAATTCATGTCTCATGGTTGGAGATGTACAGAATTCAGTATTTAGTCAAAAACTGTTCTTCTGAAGATGCAGTTCAGTTGACAAGATTGACATCTCTAGAATAGCCGCATTGTGTAAATGTGCAAATTTCACATTTAGTGAAGCCAATAGTGAACATTTTCATCATTTTAGACAGCCATCATTCTGATTTTTCTGAATCACTTTGATCCGGTGTTCTGAGAATTTCTTCTCATGGCAGCCATTGCCTGGCTCAATGTTGGTCTCAGAAGTACACCAGGATTATTTCCTAACCAAGCTCCAAATTTTAATGGTTATGATTA
The DNA here is from genome assembly GCF_002742605.1 of Olea europaea var. sylvestris. Classification (NCBI taxonomy): domain Eukaryota; kingdom Viridiplantae; phylum Streptophyta; class Magnoliopsida; order Lamiales; family Oleaceae; genus Olea; species Olea europaea. Next base: position 37,845,049 of record NC_036246.1, on the reverse strand, counting down.
ATTTCCTACATGTCTTCCACGTAATATCACTATCCTTATTGTCACTCTCATCATCTGAACTCCCACATCTTATTATGAGCATGACTAATCATCATAATAAAATTGTTTCTCTTCATCATTTCTTATTTTGCTTCTTCAATTTCTTGTGGTATTAGCAATCTGAAGGGTGCTAAAGGATTTTACTATTAATTCTATCCAATCAAACCAGGAACTAGTTTTCTAACTGGTGGAAGGGTTTCTGAAACCTGTCATTCCAATTCAACCTATGATTAGAAATTTCGTGTCACTTTTCAGGGACGTGTTTAGGTGTATGCTCAGATCAGATTTTAGATTGGTTTAACATAGTTATGAACTTGGTAGGAATTTCTTTTAAACAATATAACTTAACAGCTTACTACTGAAATCTGAGAAATTTACATTGAAATGATTCATAGCTCTTTATTACGTGGCTTTGAAATGTTTCATGAAAAAGAGGAACAAATAGTTGTGTTTCCACGAGAAGCTGATTGTTTAGCTCTTATTTAAGTATCAAAGATGACTGATCTGAGAAAGATACTGATGAACATTGGATCAGAGAGCCAAATCTAGGAGTTGCAGATGGACTCATGCAATTTTTTGGAATGAGTGTGCCAAAAAGTAATATGGGATTAGCGCGTTCTGGTAATTGTTTTTATTTGCAATTAAGTTTTTGTTTTATGAAATACTAGCCATTTTACATGTCTCTTCCATTGACTGCACCATTTAGTTGAATTTACTGCTTACTTTTACTGTTTAACTGAAAGAAGTTTTGGCCAAAGAGGCACTCATCGGTTTCTGTTTTGCATCTGAAAGAATTGTGGTGGTCTTATCAAAAGCTTAACGTGATGTTTTTAGTGACAGCTCTCAAAAACTAATTGTTCTAGAGGATTTTGTTGCAGGTAGTATTATTATTTCCCCTTTATGTATTGTAAAATTAGTACTGAATATCTTTTATTCTTCTCAGACTATAGCCATATATGCATTGTTCAAGAATTGGAAATTTAAAATTGTACAAGAATTGGATTTAAAATTCATTTTGTCGTATTAGAACTTGTGGCTACCTTTGAATAGAGGCAAATATAATAGGTTAGAGTCTACACCTTTAAATATATCCCCTCTTGTCCCCCTTGTCGAATTTAGCTTGATTAATTTTTAATCTGTGTTCATGTTATGTCACATTTGTATCCCCTTGTCTCCGTGCTTCTTTAGAAAGTGAGGAAAACCAAGGTGGCACACCTTGCAAGCGTGGCTCTTGCAAAGGATGTGTTACAGTGAATCAGTAATGAAACTTTTAGAACCGAAACAAATTCATCATAACGTACTATAGACAAATGTGAGCTTCGAACTGTTTCAATGTTGAATCAATTTATTGATATGGAACAGCCATAGAAGCAAATAAAATTACCAATTACTTTTGGTGATCTAGTCAAGACTTGGGATGTTGTATACCATGTTAATGTAACAAGTGACTGTGACATCCTGTTATGGGTGCAACCTAAATTATCAAGTCCTGTGAGAAAATGCAATTCTCAAAGTAAATTCTAATGTAACTGAGATGTGTTAGTCTGAAATTGTTTAAAGCACGTGATTGAACCATCTGACATTTTATTTATGCAACCTTTTTAAATTCGAATATTTCTCTGGGTGTTGTATCGCCCTCCCCTCCCTCCCTCCCTCCCTCCCTCGATGCCATGTGTGTTCTCACCTACATCAGTAGTACATAACAAAAAATGGAAGGGACATGTTTCATTGAGACAACTGTCAAGCTAGCCATTCTTGATTGGTGTCTGATTTTGGTAGGAAGGGAAATAATTGAATGGGCATCTGAAGAGAAAAAAATTATGGTTTAGTAATTATGGTATGAAAGGTAAGCAATCAAGAATGGAATATATGTTTCTCATAATGTAAAGAGAAGAATGTATTACGATTAAGGTTTAGTGATTGACTGCCCTATATATAGTAGCTAGCGAGTAGTAATCACGCTAGAAAATCAGAACATTTTCAAATTATGGTGTACAACATGGAAAAATCTGAAAGCTAATAGATCTCAGAAAACCAACTCACTTTGATCCTATCCTTGATTGATTTACAACTCTTTTTGAATCACATTTGTTAAATGGGATCAAAACTTGTTTTTGATTTTTTTAAATTTGCTTTCCACTTCCGTTTCATTTGTATCTTGCAGATGTAGCATGTTAATTGGTTTCCTTCTATTTCATCTCCGTATAGATGAAACCGAAATGAATTAAACAATGTCATTCGTATGTTTTTTGTTAAATAAATTTACTTCATTACATTTGACTTTAATGGGCTTCGGCTTCTTGAGTCTCTAGTCATTTGAAACAGCTCCATGTGTTTGTCATGTAAGGATTTGGGGAACTGGGAAACTCCCACGAAGCTTCGTTGATCTCTTCTCTTGATAAATAGGCTATGTGGGCGGTCCAACCGGCCATGCAATGGCTTCTGTCTGGGTAGAAACTAATACATTATCTTGGCCATAGACATGTATATGAATAATCTGTTATCTTGCTATTTTTCTGTTTTAATACGAATTTGGAAGTTATTTATCAATTTATTTCTATTGTTAAACAGCTTACTTTTATCACCAATCATTCTTTTTTTTGCAGAAATATTTAGAGTGAAACATACATGGAATATCTTATACTTCTGTGTACATTTTATTTCCACAAGAAAATCCTGAGAACTCTAACAATTTCTGTTGAGTACCAAATGGTAACAGTGGTTCACACTAAAGACCCATCTTCTAATAAATCCAGAAGTTTTCATAGAGTTCCCATTTCCCAATTCTTGGCCAGCTGTGTCAATTTATGTGATTTCATGGAAAATATGACACTTGCAAACTTATCTGGTTATCCCCAACATCTAGACAATGTAAATACATGACTGTTAACAATACTAGCATGGTGGAACAACGGGCTTATATTTTTAAATTTTATTAGTATTGGGAAATTTAGAAGTCTAACATACCTCCTGTTAATGGATCTGTTCTCCTGCATTTATTGATTATCTAATCTATCTAGATTGCATAATAGCGATAAAATGAACATAGTTGTTAATTCATGTAGCCGACCTCCAATTTATTGGGAATAAGCAATAGTGTGTTGGATTTAGATTCCATAGTATAGCCTGAATTTTGGTGTTGCTAGAGTGCATAGTATAATATTTGATCATTTTTAGCTACATAGATACATACATACATACTATATATATATATATATATTTTTTTTTTTTTTTAAATGAGAAACAATATGACTATCTTAACCCCATGTTACATCACTTTCTTCCAGGTACTTGGTTTTCTTTAGCAGACTCTTGTTCTGCACTGTGTGCTGTATGGATATTTCAGATAAGCTTTCTAATTGAGCAAGCTTTATTGCTCTTTTAATCACTGCTAAATACTCAAAAGTTGGGTTCACGGTTGCGTTACCTCAAAGCACTGTGGCGCCTAATGGGGGCTTACTTTTTTGTTTGCCAATTTGGATAATGAAGTAAGCTGTTACACTCCAGATTACTCTTTTATCTTTGAATTTTTGGTGGTTCTACTTACCAACCATTTGTTATCATTCATAAAGTTGTCAAGGCAAGAACTCAAGTGATTTATTAGGGGTTTGTGAATGTGAATTTCTATCTGTACTTAAATAGTTAGATTTAATTCTACTCTACCTGTGAATAGGTACACCACTGGTAAAATGTTAAATCTTATTGGTGACACTGTCAATTTGTGGGATTGTAAAGTAGAATCTTGAGGATTGATCGATGCTAAGCTTTTCAAGCATTATAAAATTATGTTTTCTAAGTTAATTAGCTATTTTTGTTTTGTATTTTGGTCACACAATTGTGCTTTTGTTGTGTTTCAAGCTTCGTTTCTACTTATTTCAGTGCATTCTGAGGTTTGATTATTTCAGCTGTTTTTAATATGTGACCATAGACCATATTCCACTAGTAAAATGCCTCAGGGTGCATGACAGTCTTGCTTAGATTAGATGCATTCTATTCTATATGATATCTCAATGTTTGCTCTTTTTCTACTTATACAGTTTTGGCACATTTATAAAAGTGAAATAGCTATAATTTCTACTTCACAGGCTTTTGCATGGTTGAGTTCTTATAGTAATTATTCTCTCTTTCATATCAATGAAACAAATACTACTCATCCATGCACAATCTTACCTATATTTGGATTTGTTGCTCTTTTTAGAACATGATAACTATAATTATAGCTACGTTTTTCCTTGAGGCCAAAGCCAAATTCACTACAAATGGGTAGGAATGAGAGGGGTGCAGATGGCCCAATGGGGTAGGTGGGCTTGGAGATTGTCTTACAAGTTTTGAGATTCATAAACTGTGTGAATCAAAATGTATACAATTATGGATCTTATAGCTTATCTAACTTCTATTAAAAATGTGAATGGGATGGCACTGTAGACATAATAGTAAACCAATCCCATTTTTACTGTTCACGCTCTTTTCCCTCTTTTTTTTTTTTTTATTTTGTTGTGAAAAAAAGAAATTCTTTGCTTGGACCATGCCAACAACCATGCTAAACGTACTCCATCACCATACTCCTTATTTTCTTTTTTATTTTTTTTTTTATTGATATTTTCATTCCTACTTTTTTGTGAAATCTTTGAATCACATATTCTCACTTCATCTTTCATTCTCTTTTTTTCTTGGCTTTTAAGCTTGCTGTAGGCATGGGAAAACAACTATTTTTGATACCTCTATGTATAGAGGTTGATTTTCTTCGATTCATATTTGATGGAGGAAATAAAAGTCCAAATAATGCAAAAATTCTACATATAGTCTCTACCTTATCCTTACACAATCCTGTTAGTTGTGAAAAAAATGTTGGTTACTGGCTTAAGAATAGACGAGGTTGTGAAAGAAAGAGAAAGCACACGTGCATTGAGAATGCTCAACTAAAAAAAAAATCTGATGCATGAAGTGCAACCTTGTTCTACAGATCGACGTTTACAAACATTCAGCTTAACATGTTGTATTTAGTAGTGTTTATAATTCTTTGGGTGCTTGTATTTGTTTTGATTAGATTTTGTCAAAACGAAAAAAAAGAGCTACCGAGAGTTCAGCTTACTGTTTTTTTTTTTTTTTTGCAGTTTGAACAAGCTAATTTTGTAGTTATTTTTTTATATAATAATGATGTTTAGTTTTTAGTTTAATCTGTGATTGTTATTGTTATCGTCAGAGAAAATTTTTGGAATTCCGCACTGTGCGGAGAGTGCAGAAGAAGAGTGATGTCTCCGATCAATTCGCAGAGATGAATTCATCTCTGCGAACTCTTCAGAGATCTTTTTTTTTTCTTTGGCGGTTTTTTTTTATATAATATAGTTTTTCAAATGTTTTTTTTTGTTATAATTTCCTGTTTTTTCAAATTTCCTACTAATCAACATTTTCAATCAAGGAATAAGGGAATGAGTATGAGTGCAGAAAAGTTTGTTAAAGTAAATACTTATGTTTTGCCATCTCTTCTAATTCTTCTGTTACAAAAAATTAGAAAAAAAGTAGATGATTTTGTTGTAATGGAAATGTTTTTAGTAATAAAAGTTATTAGTATAGTTTTTTCTTTCTCCGCAGAGATGTGTTTTTAGTTTGCTGTAAAAAATTTTAGTTTGCTATAGAAATTTTTTTCGAAGACTCTGCACTGTATGCGGAGAGTGCGGAGGAAGAGTGATCTCTCCGCACACTTAGGAGAAATGAATTCATCTCTGCGAACTAATCGGAGAATTTTTTTTTTTGCAGTCTTTTTTATATAATATAATTTTCTTTATATATTTCGTTATAATTTCTTTTTTTCTTTTTTTAAAGATTTTCATGATACTAATCAATATTTTGAATAAGGGGAATAAGTGTAAGTGTTGAATAAGGAAATATTTATGTTTTGCACTACAAAAGTCTATAGCAGATGATTTTATCGTTTTGATGGAAAGGTTTTTAGTATGATCTACTTCTACATCTTTATAAAAAAGTTGTTAGTGTTTGCCTTTGGACAGTTTTAGTTTATCATCTTGTTGTGCTTTATTTGTTTTATTTGTTTACTGGCCGAAAACTCCTCCTTTCGCAGAGATGAATTATCTATTCGACCTTTTTGGAGTATTTTTTTTTAAATAGCTCTTGTTTAGTCGTTTTTTATATATAATTATGTTTATGTTTAGTTTATTTATATTAAATGTTTTTTTCTTTACAATTTCCTTTTTGTTTCGAATTTTTTTTTGTAGGCGATGCTAATCAACGTTTTGAATTAGGAGGAGAAGAAATCTGACGACGTGAATGTGAGTGTTGAATATGCAGAAAAAATTTGTACAGAAAGTATTCCTGATGAACCTTATGTTTTGTCATCTTCTAAAGTTTGTGGTTATTATGGTGCTACAAAATTCTATAAAGAAGGCAAAGGCTTTGTTGTTGTGATGGAAATGTCAAATTACAGTTACATGATATACCTCTCAAAATGTATGATTTATTTACTTCCACATCTGAAAAGGCTGTAGCTTTTAGAAAGGTTATTCGTAGTTATAACAATCATTTTGCGTTTACTTCATTTGGTAATGAGAATCCAACTTATTTACAGTTATACTTCTATGATACTGGAAATGAAATTTGTAATAAACTAAATAATTCTAATAAGTTTTGTGAGTTTACGTTAAGAAAGTTGATAGATGTTCTAAATAAAAATTCCTATTCAAAGTTTTTTCGATCATTAAGTGAAGTTAGTGATTTAGAATCATGTTGTATTTTACTAAAGTCTAATCCTATTGTTGATCAAAGAGTATATAACTTGCCAACATCAGAACAAGTGGCTATAGTTTAGGTTGACGATGACCCATCATCTGCAAATAGTAGAGGCCGGGATTTATTAATTTATGGGCATTCAGGTAATGCATATAAAGTTCAATACTATTATGGTAGTTATGATCCTCTCCAATATCCGCTACTTTTTTCATATGGAGAACTTGGATGGCATGAAGGTATTGAAAAGATAAATGTAAGTGTTTCACAAGCTCGGGTTTGTCAGAATTTAATAGAAGTTAATCATGTCCATTCTGCGGATCAATTATTGGAAATAGAAGACTATGGTAAACGATTTTAGTAATTTCTATTTTTTAAATTATTTTATTTATGTAATTAATTGCATTTAGTGAATGAAGTTTTTGTTGATATAATTTTTTTCCTTGTTGCAGTTTTGAAGGTAAAGAAAAAACAAATAACTGTATCATGTCGAGAATATTATTATTACAAGCTTCAAATCAGGTGTGTAAATAATTGTATTTTTTTACATGCTGGCAGACTTTTACAGTAATATGTTGTGGATATATACGTGAAAATTGAAACAACAAGATTATACTACTTTTGTAATAACCAAAAGATTATAAGAGTTGAACTATATCAGGGAACTGTGGATAGTGTACAAAATGGTGAGAATAGAGGTTATAAAATTGGTAAATCATTGGTGTTGCCTTCTGGTTTTATTGGAGGTTCTAGAAACATGACTAAAAGATATATGGATGCAATCTCTTTAGTTCAGAGATATGGCAAACAAGATGTGTTTTTGACAATGACATGTAATCCAAATTGGCCTGAAATAAAATGTGAATTGAAACATAGTGATGAAATACAGAATATGCCAGATTTATTAGTAAGAATATTTCGTGTTAAGTTTTCGGAATTAAGACAGATTTGGTTAAAAGAAAGTTGTTGGGTCATATTGCTGCATATGTTTATGTTATTGAATTTCAGAAAAGAGGATTACCTCACGCTCATTTTCTCCTTATATTTAAACGAAATTCTAAGATCTGAAACTCTATTGTTCACAAAATGTTTCTTTCAATTTTAAAACTCATCGTAAGTGTACGGTTCGTTAACAAGTAGTAAAATGGACTATGAGTCCAAATATCGTTCCCACGAGGATTGAATTAGCTCTAATTAGACTAATGTGACCTTAATCGAATCTAATTGAATGAAAATTTGGTTTAAATGTGAAAACCCCTAATTGTGGGAGAAATCCCCAATTTGAAACCCTATTTTTTAAAGAAACCCCGAATTTCGAAATTGGAAACCCTAATTTCGAAATTTCACTAATTGAATGACTCAAAAACTCAATTAAAATGTAAATACGCAATTTTTGGAAGTTAATGTATAGAAATAAATTGAAATGCAATCATTAGGATCTCGAATCCCCAATTGACTATTAAAAACCCTAATTTCACAAATTCAACGAATCGATGGAAAAATGCCAATTCAATGTTCCTAAACCTATCCAATATACTCTCTCGATATATACTGAATCTACTCTTGCACACCACCAGCCTATATTTCTATGGATGATGCAATTATACAAGAATGCATGAATTTTTAAGAACGCCTTATGAATTGCATAAAGCATAGGGGTATATTTCTATCCCCTATCGAACCCTATGTTAATTTATATTATATCGAATCTATTCCCCTTCTTTCGAATGCAAAGAATAAATCATCTAAACTCACATAACATATGGCCAATAATTATGGAAGCAATCAAATCATATAAATCAAACAATTGTCCAACTGAAACTTTATATTGAATTTATGAAATAAAGGAAATTAAATAATCAAAGGTTCATCGATTTCCTAATGAATAAAA
>NC_036246.1:37825526-37836252 GCF_002742605.1 Olea europaea var. sylvestris | reverse complement strand
TTGACTTCTTTCTTCGATTTCTTCATCTTTTTAACAAATTTTATCTTCCAATTGATGATTGACACCATCAAATCTCATGCCACTCATTCGGCACATCTTTTGAGTATTTGCACCTTTAGTCCTGAATCTTTCAATTGTCTTCAATTCAGTCCCTTTTCACTTCTTTCTTCTTCCAATTGTTTTGATTTGTCATTGAGCTCATACTTGGCATGTTGTTACTCTCATTTTGCATTTAGCTCAACTTCTCAATATTTGCACATTTGGTCCTCGAACTATCACTTTGTTGAGTTTTGGTCCTTCTTCGGCTCTTTTCTCCTGAATTCCACAATTTCCATTGAAATACCTACATTGCATGAATTTAATAAGATTAAGCCACAATTCAACCATTTTATTCATGTTTAAGTCATGTTTGTGAACCAAATAAGTGTGTAAAAACATACTTATCAAATTCCCCAAACTTAAACTATTGTTTGTCCTCAAACAATGTGGTGACTCAATACTAAACAAACATGGCTTAATAGCATGCCGTGTCTCAGGATTGGAACTTAGCATTAACAATAGAACAATATCAATAGTGCAAGAATAAAATTAACCTTTACTCATCAAATGCAATACTCAACGTGGGTGTGTGAACTCATGCCAACATATCAAGCTTATGAATGGTTACTTCCCGACCCATAGTGGTCAAATTTATCCTTTCCTCACTCGAGAGATACACAACCCCCCAAACTTATTCTTTTCACTCAATTCTCTCGGGGTGTGTTCTAAGATTAGGAGTTTAACAACTATAATCCCTACCCTCTCTTAGTTTGGATAGATTTTACCCTTACAAGTACACATATCAACAAGTAGAGACTCTCTTTAATTTGATTGTTTCAACTTTTAGGCTCAAACAAAGCTACTTACCTCGCATCAAGGTTAAAGTTATATCAACCAACTGTCCAACAAAGGCTTTTTTTTCCCTCATCTTCTCATTTGCTTTCTATATAACCCGTGTAACGAGTTTTAGGCGATGACTCCCAAACCAGTTGGTTTTAGGGCACCAGGTTTGAAACCCTTGCAGCCTTATTCACCCGAGTTATAAAAGCTCGATAAGATGAATTTTTGTCAACTTCTCCTTTTTCTTGCTTTCTATATGACCCTCGTAACGAGCTTTGGGCCGATAATTCCCAAACCAATTGGCTTTAGGATATCAGGTTTTAAACCCTAACAGATTTACTTGCTCGAGTCATAAAGACTTTTGAGAGAAGTGATGATTTTCTCATGTTTATTTTATGCCCTTTACTTGTTTTTCTAGACATTTGACCTCAACAACCGTCCTCAACTTAAAGCTTTCACCTATTTCTCACCTTCTGGGTCTAGGCAATCCACACAATATAATTTCATGCACTGAGCCCCTACTTATCTCCATGTTTCCCTATAGTGGCTCAACCATCTCCAAACTATCTTAAAGTGGTTTAACGGGTTAATGTTATAGAGGGTTAACCTAGATTTTTCATATTTTACTCCAACAATCCCAATCAATAACTTAACATGAAAGCATGAGTGGCGTGTAAAAGAATGTCAAGCATTGCATCAATAAGTATTCGCTAATTAAATCCTGTACTATATCCACAGTTCTAGTTTACACCTGTCCAATGATCACATCATAGCCGGCAATGCTACCAAACCCACACAAGCATGCAAAAGTAAAATCAACACTCATTCATCACGCATGCATCATGCAGAATGTAGTCAAATTAATGATTGATTGTGAAAATGCATATTAATTACATGCCGAATATTTGTTTGAAAATTATGCTACCATCCTCCAAACTTATACAGTACATTGTCCTCAATGTAAATGTAAAGTTAGAAAAGCATAATTTAAAAATATATACACAACTTGGCAAATAGAGGTAAACAACACTCCCCTGATCAAAGTGGTGGTTGTGGTGTGTAGCTGGGACCCGCAGCATGATCTTCAGGAGGAGATGGAAGGCGAGATAGGATTTGTCTTATCAACTCTGTCTGCTGTGCTTGCTCGGCCTGAATGGATTGAAGCCTATTCTCCATACTTCCCAATCGATCCCAGGTTTCGTTCACTCGCCACTGTATGCTATCCATTCTTCCAGCATACATGTTGAACCTACCATTCATGGTCTCCACTTCCCTTCGTGCTGCTGTGGCTTCATTCAAAGCACCCCTTGTGTAGTCCCGGGAAGAGTAGAGGTCTCTCTGCACTTTGTCAACAGTGGTAGCCATGGTCTCGAAACTCTGCTGGAGATGTTGTATGTCCCGGCTAGTTCCAGTGGTGGTGGCGAATATCTGCCTCAATACCTGATTGTCCATATCAACCTGGGGTGGTGGTGGAGGAATTTGAGGCATATCAAGGTCTGCATCTGCTTGACCTTCCTCATTCAATTGCTGTCGTCGTCGTGCGTTTTCTAATTTCTGTTGGTGCTTTAGTCTCGCTCGGTCTTGGGCCTCTAGTGTGGATTGCTTGATGAAGGGGCTTGACTTTTCTGGTGCTTCCCCAGGTTGAATTTGTATGCCTGCTACTCGGCATATTCCACTTATCAGACTGGGAAAAATCAGAGAGTAGTGCCTATCACCCCAAGTGCCTGTACCCTGGATTTGGTTGTAGATGTGTGTGGCTAGATCAATCTTGTTTTCTCTAACCAAATGGTATATGAATCCGGCCTTTGGATTTGTAAATGTTGTTATGTGGGATATAGGCTCGATGTTGTGGCACATGAATAACCATAAAATTGCTATGGATGGGGTGAGATCTATCTGATACCAGTCTGCTGTAGGTAGAGGCCAAGCGTTTTCACGTCCCAACAAAATTTCAGCAACCTCATTCCAGTTGAAGTCTTCTGGGATAGGGACAACATTATTCCAGGATAAATGATAGTAGTCATGAATTACCTCTGATGAGAACATAATCCACTTGCCCCTAACCCATGTCTGATGTAAGTGTTCCGATCCGGGAGTGTCGATTTCTGTGTTGAAATTTGCATAAAACTCCTTTGCTAGATTCTCATACACCGGATGAGGTCTTTCTATCACCTTTTCACAGCCACAGTTGTGAATCAGATATGCTATTTCGAAGTTGGGAAAATCTTCTAACTTAACTGGCCTCTCGGGAATGATTGCCCAATCACGCACAACATTGGCGTATCGGCCTGCTGTATCTGATGAAAGGAATCTTTTAACATCCCCTTCGGGTTCTCTTGTTCGGGCTGTTCCAGATGAGGAGCCGACTTTCTCTTTTCCCTTTGAAGTTCTTTTAGGAGGCATCCTGCAAAAGGAAGTACACAATATCAATCACTTGGTGTAGGAATAACGGGCATTAATAATCTTTGAATTCATAATCCCCCAAACTTTCTTCAACATGCACATGTACGTGTGCTTATGCAATTTTTCAAAACATGAATCACCAATATAACTCTAACATTGCATAAGTATGGAAAACTCAAAATTATGGCTCGAACATGCATTTTTAGAAAATTTGACCCATGACCAAGTGACCAACTTTGGCCCCGGGCATCACCGAGAAATATCGAAATTTTCCCAGGCAAGTTTTGGACATGTGAAAGTACTCAATGACATCTAGCATATATCCAAATTTCACCTTAATCGGAGGTCGTTTGCATAAGAAAACATAGGGACGAAGGTAGTGACGTGAGTGAATATGATTAGCCATGAAGTGCCTTTGTGAATTCAAATGTTGAGGTAGTTTTTTTTCAAATGAAATTTCACATGATTGTTCGGCCAATAAGCTACACAATAACGATGTAAACTATCGCATAAGTGAAAAGTCCAAGAATTCAAAACATTCGTCAATGTGGCATTTCGTCGAACATGTGGTGTGCAATGTGAATTTCTTCCTATTTCTTCTAAAACACTACCATGAAATTTTCCCAATTCTCAACCTCATATCAATCTACCTTATACCTTCTAACTAATTCCAACACATGGAATGAAAAATGTGAAAAAGAAGCTCGAAATTATGGGATTAGAGGAACATACCTTGCTTGGCCAAATACTTGTTAATTTAGATGTGGCACCTGAATGAATGTAGAATCCAATCCAATTGAATGAAGAGTGTGTGAAATGGGTGTAAGTGTGTGGTATGCAAATGTGAAGTGTGAAAATGAGTGCAAGTGAAGAGGATGGGTGCTCGTGTGGAAGTGATTTCGTGTGTGAGTGAGAGGGGAGGGAGTGTTGAATGAGGGGGAAAATGGGTGTGTTAAAACCCGTGACCACAGCACTATGCGACCGCATAGTGCTGCACTATGCGGTCGCATAGTGCAACTAATTTTCCCCTTTGCTCTTTCGGTTACGGTCTATGCGGCCGCATAGACCAAACCGGGTTTATGAATTATTTTTTTTTTAAAACATGACTTAAAATTTAAACTCCCCTAAAATCGGTTTTTCACTTAAAAATTTGACTCGCCTCGCTATATTCCTGGAAAAATTGAAAATTTTGACTAGAAAAGAGGAATATGCTTATCGAAAACTTGGCACCAAAACCGATTTTTCATAAATGTTGTCCCGCATTCTGAAAACTTAACCAAAATGAATATCTTCGCACATCGGAATGCGTGACACACACTCGAACACCCAAACACTTCATTTAGCACCCATTCATGCAACATTAAACGTGTAGTGCCTAGGCTATCATGCAAAATATGATCGATGACCTACGAAACAAACTAAACTCAAACAAATTCCTAAACTAATGCAATGCAATAAAATAAATTTAAGGATACAGTGGGTTGCCTCCCACTCAGCGCTAGGTTATAGTCGATAGCTCGACTTTACTATATTGTGTCATTCTGGCGATCCAAGATGGATGGTAGATTTGTCCTTTGAAAAATCACCGCCCCAATAGTGCTTCAAACGCTGTTCATTAACTTTGAATGTCCCCTTGCTATCGTGAGTGATCTCAACCGCTTCATGTGGAAACGCTTGTGTAATGGTATATGGACCAGACCATCTCGATCTCAATTTTCCTGGAAACAGCTTAAGCCTGGAGTTGTAGAGTAGCACTTTTTGCCCCACCTTGAAATCACGCCTCTGAATATGCATGTCATGCCATTTTTTGGTGCACTCTTTGTAGATCTTTGAGTTCTCGTAGGCTTCCATTTTGAGCTCATCCAGTTTATTCAGTTGTAACAGCCGTTTTTCATCCGCAGCCTTCAAATCCAAGTTCAATTTCTTCATTTTCCAGTAAGCATGATGTTCGATCTCAAGAGGTAGATGGCATGCCTTCTCGAAAACCAGTCGATATGGAGACATTCCTATAGGAGTCTTGAATACAGTCCTGTAGGCCCACAAGGCATCATTCAGTTTCTTTGACCAATCCTTTCGTGATGAGTTGACTGTGACTTCGAGTATTCGCTTCAATTGCCTATTGGATACTTCGACCTGTCCGCTGGTTTGGGGATGGTATGCGGTGGCTATACGGTGCTTAACGCCATATTTCGCTAACAACTGCTCGAACTGACGATTGCAGAAATGTGTGCCCCCGTCACTGATTACGGCTCTTGGTGTTCCAAACCGGGTAAAAATGTTCTTTAAAAACTCAATCACCACTTTCCCATCATTAGTAGGTAGTGCAACAGCCTCGACCCACTTCGATACATAATTCACAGCCACTAATATGTATTGATTTGAAAAAGATGGTGGGAATGGTCCCATGAAATCGATCCCCCAGACGTCAAATAATCCCACCTCTAAGATACTATTCAAAGGCATCTCATTTCTTCTAGATATGTCACCCGTGCGATGACATCGGTCACACCTTTTCACAAATTCAAAAGCATCTTTAAAGAGTTTAGGCCAGTAAAAACGTGATTGAAGAATCTTCGCAGCTGTTTTCGAAGCACCGAAATGCCCTGCATATATAGATGAGTGACAGTTTTCTAATATCAAAGGCACCTCTTCCTCTGGTACACAGCGACAAACAATTTGATCAGCCCCCCGCCTGTAGAGAATGGGATCTTCCCAAAAATAATACTTCAATTCAGCGAAGAATTTCTTCTTCTGGTGACTTGAATAATCTGGCGGTATGATAGACCTGGCTAAATAGTTAACTATATCTGCATACCAGGGTGTTTCCATCACACCAAAAATCTGTTCGTCTGGGAAGATTTCGTTTATTTCCATTGTCGCTGTCCGTTCTGTGTCCTCAAGCCGAGATAGGTGGTCCGCCACCACGTTTTCACTGCCTTTCTTATCCTTAATTTCCAAGTCAAACTCTTGAAGTAGTAATATCCAACGAATGAGACGTGGCTTAGCATCCTTCTTTTCCATTAAGTACCTGATAGTGGCATGATCTGTGTAGACTATGACCTTCGACCCCACAAGGTATGATCGAAATTTGTCAAATGCATAGACTACAACAAGAAGCTCTTTCTCCGTAGTGGCATAATTTAACTGAGCATCGTTCAAAGTCTTACTTGCATAGTAGATCACGTGAAATACCTTATTCCTTCGTTGACCCAACACGGCTCCCACAGCATAATCACTGGCGTCACACATTAATTCAAATGGCAGATTCCAATCCGGTGTGAGAATTACAGGTGCTGAAGTCAACTTCTCTTTCAAAGTGTTAAAGGCCTGCAGACACTCATCAGTAAACTCAAATGTGGATTCCTTCATCAGTAAACAGCACAGAGGTTTGGTAATTTTTGAAAAATCCTTAATAAACCTTCTGTAGAATCCAGCGTGCCCAAGAAAACTGCAAACACCCTTCACTGAGGTAGGTGGTGGTAAATTCTCGATCACCTGAATCTTTGCCCTGTCCACTTCAATACCCTTTGCTGAAATTTTGTGTCCCAACACGACGCCTTCCTGTACCATGAAGTGGCATTTCTCCCAATTTAACACTAAGTTGGTCTCCGTACACCATTGTAGCACAAGACTTAGATGCTCCAAGCACTTATCAAATGAAGATCCAAACACAGAGAAGTCATCCATGAATACCTTGATGAATTTCTCAACCATGTCTGAGAAAATAGCCATCATGCACCGCTGAAAGGTAGCGGGAGCGTTGCATAATCCAAATGGCATCCTTCTGTATGCAAAGGTGCCATAGGAGCAAGTGAAAGTGGTCTTCTCCTGATCGTCTGTTGCCACTGGAATCTGATTATACCCGAAGTACTCATCTAGGAAACAGTAGTGCGAATGCCCTACTAATTTCTCCAGCATCTGATCAATGAACGGTAATGAAAAGTGATCCTTTCGAGTAGCTGTGTTTAGTTTACGGTAGTCAATGCAAACTCTCCATCCAGTCACTGTCCGTGTAGGAATCAACTCATTTTTCTCATTTTCTATCACTGTGATTCCTCCTTTCTTGGGAACAACTTGCACCGCACTGATCCATGCACTATCTGATATTGGATAAATAATGCCTGCATCGAGCAACTTCAATACCTCAGCTTTAACCACTTCCTTCATGTGTGGATTCAATCTCCGCTGCCCATCAATGCTTGGTTTAAATTTTTCCTCCATGAGTATCTTATGCATGCATATAGACGGGCTGATCCCTTTGATATCTGCAATTGACCATCCAATGGCTGTTTTATTCTCCCTTAGCACCCGAAGTAATTTCTCTTCCTCTACCTCACTGACAGTGCTTGATATAATAATCGGTAGTGTAGAAGATTCCCTCAGGTACACATATCGAAGATGTGGTGGCAGTTATTTGAGTTCCAATTTGGGAGGTTTCACAATAGATGGCACTGATTTTGCAGCCCTAGTTCCCAGCTCTTCATAGTAGCGTCTGCGCATATATGGCTGGTTACTCTCCAAAAATCGAGCACATGTCTCAATCTCACTTGAATCAGAATGGGTGGATTGTGAATGTGCAATGCATGCCTCGTATGCATCGGAAGGATAATGTAGCCGAAATGTGTCTTGAACTATTCGGTCGACTACATCGATCTGGAAACAGCTGTCTGACTCAGTGGGAAATTTCATTGCTTTGAACATGTTGAATGAGATTTGCTCGTCACCAAGCCTCAATATCAGCTGCCCCTTCTGAACATCTACAATCGCTCTCCCAGTGGCTAAGAAAGGTCGCCCCAAAATGAGTGGAACATCCTTATCTTCTTCCATGTCCAAGATAAGAAAATCGGCTGGAAATATGAACTTATCCACTTTTACCAGCACGTCTTCAATGATTCCTCTTGGATGTGTAAGGGATCTATCTGCTAACTGCAATGTCACTGTTGTGGCTTTTGCTTCTCCCAAGTCGAGTTTCCTGAAAACAGAAAGAGGCATTAGATTAATACTTGCACCCAAATCACACAAAGCTTTATCAAAATGACAGTCTCCAATAGTGCAGGGTACAGTAAAACTCCCTGGATCTTTCAGTTTTGGAGGTAGCTTTCTCTAGATTCTGGCGCTGCATTCCTTAGTCAACATTACTGTTTCGTGTTCTTCTATCTTTCGCTTGTTGGAGAGGATATCCTTCAGGAATTTTGCATAGCTCGGCATCTGGACAAGTGCTTCAGCAAATGGGATGTTGATGTGCAGTTTCTTGAAGACTTCAAGGAACTTACTGTATTGCTGATCCATTTTATGCTTTCTCAACCTTTGTGGAAACGGAATTGGAGGCTCATGAGGGTTAACAGGATTAGTATTTTTACCCTGTGATGTCTTGAAATTCCTCTTAACCTCATCTCCTGTTGCATTGTCAGTTTGCTCCACAATTTCTTCCTCCAAGGTTGGCGTTGATTCCTTGTTGGCTCCTGAACTTTTTACATGTGGTTCCGGCAGTTGTACTCCACTTCTGGTTGTTATAGCCTTTGCATGTTCCTTAGGGTTAATTTCAGTATTGCTGGGTAGGTTTCCTGGTGCTCTACCCGTCATGGAAATTGCCATCTGTCCCACTTGTGTCTCCAAGTTCTTGATCGCTGCACTTTGATCTTGAAGCGTTGTTTTCGTCCTTTGCATAAATTGGTTATTGGCTTCCATGTACTGATTGGTTTGTGCCATAAATTTCTCGAACATATCCTCCAATGGTGGCTTTTTGTCTTGCTGCTGATATTGCCCTTGTGGTCTGTTTTGATTCTGATTAGCCCACGAGAAATTTGGGTGTTTTCTCCAGCCTAGATTGAAGGTTTCTGAATGTGGGTAATTCTGCTGGCGCTGACCCCATTGTGCGAATTCTGCATGTTCTACTCCTTGTGCTAGAATTGGGCAAGTAGCAGTACTGTGATCTGCTCCACATTCTTCACAACTCTGCTTCATAACTTGCTTAGCAGTGGCAGTTTGTGAAATGCTTTCAACCTTATGGAATAAGGAATCTATTTTCGCCGACAGTGCTGAGTAAGTATCTACTTCATACACCCCAGGTGCTCTCTTCTGAACTACTCGATCTGTAGACCACATAGCTGAAGTTGTAGCCATCCTATCAAACAGCTCCCAGGCTCCGTCAATTGTTCTTGTGGAGATGGACCCATCAGATGATGAATCCACCATGCTCTTGAAGGATGGAAGTAGTCCAGTGTAGAAGAAACGGATCTGCGTCTTCTTGTCAAAGCCATGTTGCGGGCACTTCCTTAACATGTTCTTAAAACGGTTCCATGCCTCTTCAAATGATTCTGACTCGATTTGATTGAATATTGAGATGTCATGCCGCATTTTAGCTACCTTTGCTGGTGAGAAGAACTTGGTGCAGAACTTGTGGGCTAGCTCATTCCAAGTGGTGATGCTTGCGACTGGGAGTGAATCTAGCCATTCAAGTGCTATATCCCTCAAGGTGTGCGGGAACAAGCGCAGTCTTATAGCATCATCGGAAATACCTTGGTAAAAAGTGTTGACACATATCAAGAAATCGAGATATGTGTGTATGCGAATTCTCACTAGCCATCCCGTGGTATTGATGCCCATTCTGAAACAGTTGAATTACGTTTGTCTTCAGTTGGAAGTTTGGTTGCCCAAATGGAGGATATATAATGCTAGATTGACTTTGCACCACCAATAGTGCCATGAAATCTCCGAGTACTGTATTTCCATCTTCCTCCATTGCCAAACCTTTGTTGAGTGGAATTCCTTGTCGATTTTGCTCGTTAGTCATCTGTTGTACTACTCTTGCTTCCCTCTGCCTGTGATGGAATGTGCATTCGATTTCTGGATCTATAGGGATCAAGTCTTGATCAGGTGCTCCTTACATACAAGCCCTGATATGGCAGAATTAACACAAAAATTCAATATAAGCAATAATAAAATAAATCTAATAAAATTAACAAGGACTAAACTAAATAAGTTCGAATTAGTGTCACAAAAAAGAAAATTAAAACTAAGTTTCAATCCCCGGCAACGGCACCAAAAACTTGTTCACAAAATGTTTCTTTCAATTTTAAAATCCACCGCAAGTGTACGGTTCGTTAACAAGTAGTAAAATGGACTATGAGTCCAAGTATCGTTCCCACGAGGATTGAATTAGCTCTAATTAGACTAATGTGACCTTAACCGAATCTAATTGAATGAAAATTTGGTTTAAATGTGAAAACCCCTAATTGTGGAAGAAATCCCCAATTTGAAACCCTAATTTTTAAAGAAACCCCTAATTTCGAAATTTCACTAATTGAATGACTCAAAAACTCAATTAAAATGTAAATACGCAATTTTTGGAAGTTAATGTATAGAAATAAATTGAAATGCAATCATTAGGATCTCGAATCCCCAATTGACTATTAAAAACCCTAATTTCACAAATTCAACGAAT
>NC_036246.1:37769015-37825318 GCF_002742605.1 Olea europaea var. sylvestris | reverse complement strand
AATTTTGTGTGTAATCTTCAATTCCTTCTTGAATCCTTGTGAAATCAAGCCCAAGATTGTGTTTCTTGCCTTCAAATTGAGTGTATTTTTTCTCCCTGGTCGTTCATGCCCTCAATTTTATGATTTTGGGTTTTTATATCGCGTAAAAATCAAGTAGGAAAAGAGTTTCAACGAAAACAAAAAACTGCAACTGAGGCCCCCGATGTATAACTATGCGACCGCATAGAAGGTTTCTATGCGGTCGCATAGAACAATAAATTTTCCTCTAGAATTCCCTGCAACCTTCTATGCGACCGCATAGATGGTTACACTATGCGGTCGCATAGATATAACCAACTATGTAGTCCTTACATTTTGGTCCCTGAACTTCCTTGTTGCTTCTCTTGACTTCTTTCTTCGATTTCTTCATCTTTTTAACAAATTTTATCTTCCGATTGATGATTCACACCATCAAATCTCATGCCACTCATTCGGCACATCTTTTGAGTATTTGCACCTTTAGTCCTGAATCTTTCAATTGTCTTCAATTCAGTCCCTTTTCACTTCTTTCTTCTTCCAATTGTTTTGATTTGTCATTGAGCTCATACTTGGCATGTTGTTACTCTCGTTTTTCATTTAGCTCAACTTCTCAATATTTGCACATTTGGTCCTCGAACTATCACTTTGTTGAGTTTTGGTCCTTCTTCGGCTCTTTTCTCCTGAATTCCACAATTTTCATTGAAATACCTACATTGCATGAATTTAATAAGATTAAGCTACAATTCAACCATTTTATCCATGTTTAAGTCATGTTTGTGAACCAAATAAGTGTGTAAAAACATACTTATCATCTATACAAGTCGATGAAATTGTCTCGTCAGAAATACCAGACAAAAAAATTTACCCTTACCTACATGCCACTGTTGTAAAACATATGATGCATGGTCCTTCTGGGAATTTGAATCCTAAGAATGTTTGTATGGAAAAGAATTTTGTGTGTAAAAATAAATATCCGAGAGATTATGTTGAAAATACTTCTTTGGGTAATGATTCCTACCCACTTTACAAACGTCGTAATGATGGTGTAAGTGTTAAAGTAAGAGGGTGTATGTTGGATAATAGATGGGTTGTGCCGTATAATTCTTACATTTTAGCTAAATATGATTGTCACATTAATGTGGAGGTGTGTTCTTCTGTTAAAGCTGTTAAATATCTATACAAATATGTATATAAGGGACATGATCGCATTCATTTTACTTTAAATAAAGAAACAAACAAAGAATTCGTTGATGAGATTTCAAACTACCAAACAGCTAGATGAATATTTCCACCTGAAGCTATGTGGAGGATATTTAGTTTTGATTTATTTGATATATCTCATACAGTAATCTCTTTACAGTTACATACTAAAGATGCTCAAATGGTTACATACAAGGAAACAGATGATTTATCAAAAGTTATAAATAAAGATTTTGTTCACCGAACAATTAACAGAATTTTTTACAATGAATATTTCAAATGAAAAGGCAAAAACTTTACTGTATAAAGATTTTCCAACATATTTCGTATAGGATACATCCACGCGAATTTGGACTCCTAAAGAAAGAAAAAATGTTATTGGTAGAATAGTCAGTGCTAATCCATGTGAATGTGAGGTATTTTTTAAGAATTTTGCTAAATCATATTAGAGGGTCAAAATCTTTTGAAGATTTAAAAACAGTCAATGGTATTGTTTTATCTATTTATTGTGAAGCAGCACTTTCCCATGGTATTCTTAGTGGAGATAACTATTCTGAGATGTGTTTATCTGAGATAGTTGCTTACCAAATGCCTGTATAACTGCGACGACTATTTGCCAATGTATTGAGTTTATCTTGCCCTACAAATTCAAGGAATTTATGGAATAAATTAAGAATTTCATGATAGAAGATTATTTTCATAAAGGTTTCACACAACAAAGTGCTGAAATGAAAGTTTTACAGTGTATAAATTCTTTCTTAGAAGGTGTTGGTAAGAATATAATTGATTTTTGTTTGGTAGATTTTGATTTAACTATGAATGATGATGATATCTTTCAAACCATGATTGTCGAAGAAACAAGTAATATTAATTTCAGTCAGACATACATTATAGTGAAAGTTTAAATAAAGAGCAACAAAATACCTATGATATTATTTTGGATTGTGTTTTAAATGATAAGAATGGAATGTTTTTTATTGATGGTCCGAGAGGCACTGGAAAAATATATTTGTACAAGGCATTACTTTTTGGTGTACGGTCTCGAAATCTTATTGCACTAGCAACGACATCATCAGGTGTGGCTGCATCTCTATTACCAGCTAGTAGAACGGGACATTCAAGATTCAAAATTCCACTTGAAGTTGTGATATGTGTTGTTTGGTGAGTAAACGGTCTGCGCTTGGTAAACTTTTAGCATTGACTAGGCTAATAATCTGGGATGAAACACCAATGATTCATAAATATACTTTTGAGGCTTTAGATAAAATGTTGAGAGACATTACTGAATGTCAATTACCATTTGGTGGAAAAGTCATTGTGTGTGGAGGAGGTTTTCGACAAGTTTTACCAGTAGTACAAAGATGAACAAAAGATGATATAATGAAGACAAGTTTAGTTTTTTTCGCATTTATGGCCTTCTTTTACACAGCTAGTATTAACCAGTATTAACCGAAAATATGAGAGCTAAATTAGATTCTTCATTTTGTGAATATTTGCTGAAGATTGGGAATGAAATAAAGAGAATATATTCATGCCAAATGATTATACTTCCTGAAGATATTACCATCCATTTTGAAGATGAATTTAAATCATTGAAGGAATTAATTGACATAGTGTTTCCCAATTTCCAAACATATGGAAACAACCTACATATTATGATTAATAGAATTATTTTAACCTCAAAAAATGAATATGTAGATTTAATAAACAATATGTTGCTTAAGGAAATTTCGGGAAAGAAAGTCACATATTTTAGTTTTGATGAAGTGATTGATAAAAATGAAGATTTTTTGAATAGTCTAGTTCCAAATGGTATACCTCCACATGAACTTATATTGAAAAAAAAAAATTTGTCCAGTTATGTTGTTGAGAAATATCAATCATGCAGAAGGTTTATGCAATGGAACTAGACTTATTTGTCGTGACTTTAAGCAGAATGTTATCTTGGTTGAAATTGGAATACGAGAATATCGTGGAAAGCTAGTATTTTTACCTAGAATTCCATTTATTCCTCTTAAACGCGATAAACAGTCTGTACCATTTAAAAAAACTCAATTTCCAATTCGTCCATGTTTTGCAATTACCATTAACAATCTCAAGGTCAAACTCTAGATTTTGTTAACTTATATCTTCCAGAACCTGTATTTTTCCATGGTCAATTGTATGTCGCATTGTCCCGAGCTAGAACAAGAGAAAATATAAAAGTTCTTATCAAACCTTTTGTCAAAAACAAATCGTATAATTGATGTACCAAAAATGTTGTCTATCATGAAATTTTGAATTTAGTTCACGGTAAATATTAAATCTTCAAGTATATGCTTAATTGTTTCTTATAATTCTTTATTGGTTATATTTATTTTTACAAACACAAAATTAATAACAAATCTAAACTTATGACTTCTGATTGTCATGATAAAATATTGATTTTGCAAAATTTTATCTTTGCAAAAAGGATTTCTGAAGTTATTCTTTCGAGAAATATATTTTCTGAATATAAGTATTGATTACACATAACTTTTTTCATTGTATTATTTTTTCTGTTTACTAATCATCATTTGTTTTTCATATTAGGGTGTGTAGCTGTCAAATATTGCGCGATGCTTAATAGGAATACAATTGGTGAAGTTGATATTTAGAATTTTAGATAGAGATGACAAAACCATTTGTGGAAACCACTTGTGTAAGTTACCATTCCATATTTATATTCTTATGTAAATATATTCCTATGGTAAGTGATATTATTACAAAACACAGGATGATTCTACTTGAAAACATCTTATTGAAGGTAAATCCATGTATATATGTGTGTTGATGTAACCATATATTATTAAATAAGAGAATGTTACGTTTTAGTTAGAAAGACTGTAGTATTTTTTAATTGTAAAGAAAGGAAAAAGTGTAATTTAAAATCTGTATGCAATTGTTTAAGATAAGTACTGAAAAAGTGAAATGGATAAACAAAAATATTAAACATTACTGGTGTACAAAGTTTCACAGACGAGTTAGAGTTTCATCGTTGTGATTTTTTTTGTAAACCATGAACATTGGAGATTCGCTATTTAATAATTCAAATAGACATCTATCTCCAATTTATAGCTCCTTCTCTGTCAAAAAATTGGCCCAGCCTACAGTAAGTCGGCGCATCGCAACGTTTGGTCTTGAATTTGCAGTGATATCCCAGTTGTGATGTAAAGAATCATGAAGCCGAACATTACGCACATATCTTGGTAGATGGTGTCTTGCAAACCTTCCTGGTATAGACTTCAGAAAAATATGAATAATGTTAAGATTAAAATAATCTGAAAAAGGTAAATATAGAATGATATATTAAAGATAGCCTACAATTTCTTGAATATTGTTATGATGTAGCGTCAGTGTTACTTCAAATACAGGATTATCCAGATGTAAAGCCTCATCTTCTTCAACATCAGAACCTTATGTAATCTCTGATCTAGAATGATCAAATATCCTCATATTGAACGTTGAATTTTCATCATATTCAAATACTACAACAAAATCATCCTGTAATTTATGTCGGTCAAAAAATTGCTAACATCTATTAGTTAAATATGTTTCTCCATCGATTGTTTGTAATTGTATTGTTACAATTATACCATCATACGAAGTTAATCGTACTCTATCACCTAATTCTTGTCTCCAACAATTGACAAAAGCTGTAGGAATCATCTACAATATATGAAAAAAATATAGGCAGTAAATAAAACATTCATACAAATATGAAATGAAAGAAGATATTATATTTTATCTAACTTACCAAACGGATGTTATGATTTAGTGAAACGTCGATAAGCTATGTGGTACATCCATTTTTGTGTTGATAAACTACAGTATGTATGATTTTTAATACAGTTAAAGATTGAAAATTATATATCATTTAAAACTAATAATTTATTTTGAAACAATTATAGTAAGAATCAAGAAAGAAATACTACATTAAACCTGATTATTTTTAGGAAAGGTTGATAGGTAGAGATAAAGAGATATGTAAATTAGTTAAGTATAAAGAAGTGGTATGAGAAACTATTTAAACTAAACAATACTTGTCCTTTTTGTTCTTTTTTGAGAAAAGATTTGACAACAACTTCACGGGTAGGAATATTGAAATAGATAAAGTAAAAAATAGACAAAGTACTTCAGACCCCAGGATTATTTTTTAGATACTGCTAGATTTTCTTAGAAATGAATTTTATTACTAAGATGTAAACTGTTGAAATAAAATAAAAAATGACTAATAAGATTAAGAAGAAATAAAAGTATAATTTTATGTAATTAACAAAAAAATAGTTTAGTTATACAATAAAATTATCCAATTGGTTTGATACAATTAATAATTAATAATTTAAAGTGCCAAAAAAACAACATGCGGATATGTTGCCAATGTGCGGAGTAACTTTACTACGGTTTGATTAAGTGCGGACAACTTTGTTATGATTAAGCCAAAAAAAAAGGCTAACATATTAATCAAATTATTTGATTAATCGATAAAACAATTACTAAACAATTAAAAATTAATAATTTAATAAATAAAAATTTAAATAAAAAAAAGAAGGAAATACTCCGCAAAGTAAAGTGAGGAGTACTTGTTGGAGTTGCTCTGCATTGTTTCGAGCATTCCGCACAATGGACAGTGGACAAACTTTAGACAAAACGATTTATTTTTTACATACTTCTAGATTTGGTTAAAAATGAATTTTATTACTAAGATGTAAAGTGTTGAAATAAAAAAAATGACTAATGAGATTAAGAAGAAATAAAAATATAATTTTATGTAATTAACAAATGAATAGTTTAGTTATACAATAAAATTGTCCAATTGATTTGATATGGTCTAATATGGCAATTGATTGTTTGTTTACTGACAAAGTAAACAATTAATAATAAATAATTTAAATTGCCAAACAAAAAACAA
Organism: Olea europaea var. sylvestris; assembly: GCF_002742605.1. NCBI lineage: Eukaryota > Viridiplantae > Streptophyta > Magnoliopsida > Lamiales > Oleaceae > Olea > Olea europaea. The sequence goes on along the minus strand of NC_036246.1, from coordinate 37,819,170 downwards.
CAGAGTATTAGCTAGAATGCTCCACATGAACAACTTTGATTAAGATGCAAAAAAAAAAAAAAAATTGGCTAATATATTAATCAAATTATTTGATTAATCAGTAGAACAATTATTAAACAATTCAAAATTAATAATTTAGTAAATAAAAATTTAAATAAAAAAAAGAAAAAAAAAGGTAAAATACTCCGCAATGTGCGGAGCACTTGTTGGAGTTGCTCAGCACTATGCGGAGCAAATGCTGCTGAGATTTTGTCTCCAATTTATATTAAAAAGAATTATAATTTAACTTTAAAAAAAAAGAATAAGTTCCGAGTGTGGGAGTCCAAATTTGTTGCAAGGAGTCCTCACATAGTCGTGCGGAGTCCGCACCAAATTCGTGCAGGGACTTCCCACACAGTTGTGCGGGGACAGTGTGCAGGGACTCCCCGCACAAATTGCTCGGCTTGAGCAATTTTTTTTTCCTTTTAGATTTTTTTTTCTTTTGGATTGAAATTATTATTTATTATTAATTATTTATGTCATGCGCCATACCTCTATTTTTACACGCATACATGGTAAACTACTCTATTCGAATGTACTTATAAATTTCAGACTAATCCATTCCAAATACATTATACTCTAGAATGTACTTATATAACTTGTCATATTCTAGAATGTACTTTTATATAACTTATCATATTTCACCGATTTTATCTAATTTTTTTTTTATAATTTAAACCATTTCATTTCTCTTGCACAAGAGTGATTTTTTTTTTCCTTTTAGTGCTCCAAATAGTGTGGAGCAATTTCTGCAACTCTTGTAGAGCAAATTTTTTCCCCTTCTTTTATCCATAATTATTTTTTACTAAATAATTAATTATTTTTGATTGTTTACTGTCGTGACTTGCTTGCCATACCTTCACCATACTACCTTCTCCAAACTGGTATACATATCTTTTTTCTATCCCATACCTTACAGATTTTATCATACGAAAGTAATCCATTACTCTACACATTTCATCATACAGAGACTAATCCATTTCTATACATTATACTCTACAATGTACTTTTATAGAATATACTTGATAAAAAAAAATTCAGATTAATCAATCAACTGATTTACTTAGCAATACTTCTCCATACTTCACTGATTTTATCTCATTTTTTAAAAAAATTTGATAAATTATACTATATCAATTTAAATCATTTCATTTCCCTTCTGATATTACCATCATCCTCTTCTGCTGCATTCTAACTGCATTTGACATATTATTAATTTTAGATTAGATAAAATGGAAGAAGAATACAAACTCGTCTTGTTGAACTAAATGAAGATAATCCGGAATTTGTTTTTTCAACATATCAGCTGACAGCTTTTCATGAAATAGAAGAGTATTTGGATACAGATGCTGATATAAGTAAGAAATACATATTTTTTGTTATTCATCATGTTATCTTGGATTATTCAATTATTTATTAGTTAGTATATTTAAAAAAATAAGTAGAGAGTCATTTTAAAATTTATACTTTCAGTTATACTCGCTATTGCAATTGATATGACGCCTAAACGAATGATTTAATCAAAAGATGGCAACCAAACATGGGTACATGATGTATTGCTCCTGGACAAAAATTTCAAAACAATGATGCTTACACTTTGGGATTTCTTTGTTGATAGAGAATGTGTAGTAATAGCTGAGAATATAGAGGAAAAATCAGTCGTCTTTGCAACACGTCTCAGAGTTACGTCTTTCTTTGGTATGTGTTATGTGTTTAGTTGCTGGTATGTTTTACCTTACATTAGCATATAATACAGCATATATATGTGATAGTTTGCACATGTATGTATGTTTGAAATTGTCCACAAAAGTCCGTAGTACTTTCTTCATAAATACACCTTTCATGGAAGTAAAAGAGATGAGGGAATGGTATGTAGAATAAATTGATTTTATTTTATTATTCTTTTTTCCTATTCCCTCGCCACTAGGGATAGTTTCTTGAGATTATTTCACCTTATTTACTACGTTTATTAGGGTCAAAGAAAATTCAATCAAAATAGATGATTCGATATTGAAAAAATCGTATATGGAAAGAAGCCCAACAAATCTTTCTTCACCTATACGAAGTAAATTCACTCCTCTTCTGAATCTTCAAGGACGTCTCTTAGCGGTAATGCTATTTCTGACAATTTTTATATATATACATATAAAAAATTGTACATACATATTCTTTATTTCAGTTTTGACACCCTCTATGTTTTGACACAGGGAAGTTTTATTGGATAAATGGCACGGCAGTTACAAACAAAATTGATAGCAAATCTTGGTACATGGCTTGCAACAACTGTTATAAATGATCAAATGTTGAATTTGGAGAAAGTTATCTCTATATTTTTTGCAAGAATCCAAACTCTAAAACTATTTCTCGGTATATTTTACTTTATTATATGGATATATACATCTTTAATTGTCTTCATCATTTGTGAGTATAAAAACTATATAAACCAAATATATTTTAGGGCTCGAGCATATGTGCAGTAGTCAGATGTAGGCTCGCTTAATGCAAGTGCAATTGGTGAAGCAGCAGAGAAGCTCTTATTTACAAGTGCACAATCTTTGATGGAATAAACCGATTCTGTAAGAATTTTAATTTAACTTCAACATTTTGCAGCCTAAAACATGTTGCTCGAGCAATATTAATTGATGAATCAACATTAATATATAGGATTCACAAATAGCATACTTTGAAGATGTCGTCAAGAAAATGCAAAATACTCAACGAGTATTCTACCTGAAAGCAATCCAAATTGCGTCTAATTCATCAAGCTATAGATTTGACATTATCTCTGTCACAGATTTAGACCAGTCAAGCCCAAGAGGAAAAAATGAAGCAAATGTTGATGTTAAATCACGCGGGAAAGATATCTACATACACTCTTTAGATTCTGAAGAGGATTTGTCGCCTCTAGCGAAGAAAGCCCTCTTTAGATCATCAGATGAAGGGAGTATTCCATATGATGAAAGCAGCAGTTTGGTTGTGTCCTGCATAGATCTTTTGGTTCCAAAACAAAAGATAGATTAAAAAAACTATGATTGAAGTATTTATTTTGCTATTTCTGATTGGTATTAGTCTTAGCTTCTCTTTTCCTGAATAGTAATTTTGTTTTGAAAGTGTCAAACATGTTGTTGTTGACAAATGATGTCTGTAAACCGATACTTACATCATTTTATATGGTTGGATAGCAAGTAATTTGGGTAATGAAAAATGTCAACAACATTAATCAAGACATTTGTATTTTATCGAATTAGTCTTCACTTTTGTTTTCTTCATTAGTATAATTTTATTTGAAAATTGCCAAGCACATTCTTATTGACAAATGATGTATGTAGGTTAACATTTACGTCATTTATGCTTAAACTCTATTGTATGGTTGGATAGCAAAATATGTAATTTCACAAATGTGAACGGCTTATAAAGCATTTATATTTTCTATTTTTCATTTACTTTCGATTACTCCTGAATTCCAAAAAATTTCAAAGATTAAGGTATGAAATTTCTAATTTTCCTAGCAACAAGAATAAGAGTTTAATCGATTAAATATATGTCTACACCCACAAAATATTAATCAAATAACAGAATTCCTCACCATATAATTATATTTATATTATTCTTTCTTTTTATATTAAACCAATATATATGTATATGAATTAAAAAACAAGAAGAAAAAATAATTTCAAATTGATAAAAAAACTTACTTATTACATAGCAATCCTTTTCAACATTGAGGATGTATATCACAATTACAATTATAATCACGGATTTAAAAAATATTCATTGTAACAAACGTCAATCACAATTTTCTCTCTATATATCCTCATTCTCTCCAAATCAACTGGCTCTAATGGATATTTTAGAAGAAAACATTCTAAATATTTGAGAAGAAAAAGTCTACAATTTGGCCTATATACAAAATTTATTTGTTAGACTAAAGTAATAATGAATATAGAAATCAAAATTAAACGAAAATTTCAAAATATTAGTAAATAATAAACAATTTAAATGCCTTAAATACTTACCCATTTTTTGCGCAAGGCAAATCAGATATGATCTCCAATTTAAGCTTCTTATTTTGGTGCTTCCTTAAATCAAGTCTGCTTGAACAAAATTCAGAAGTTGTGAATAATGTTTGAAGTATTTCATATACTGCATGTACTTGTTTCCTGATTTCTGTTGGTGTGTAGACGTCATTATTGCAATTATATATCTGAAATTTTCATTGACGGAATAAACAACAAGAAGATAACAATTATAATCGCCTGGATACAAACATGGAATTAATAAATAATTATATGCTATCCATGGACGACTGTTCTCTGGCAGATTGCCACTTATGAAATTTTTTAATACAGTCAAGTCCATCTGACGATCATCTGCACTATAACTTCCTTCTTTTAAAGTTGTTTGCCACATCAATTGGGGATTGCATTCAGTTTCAAAATTGAAGTCCAAAATTTCATGTTGCTTAAAGAGGAGAGTAGAGCCTTCTTTAATCAATCTCCTCAATAACTTCAAGTTCATCTCTATAGTCTAATACAATAAATAGATATAAATTATATGTCAAATATAAATTGAAATTAATTATAATTTGTGACCTTTACTAACTGCAATACTGATATCTTTGTCTTCAAGTATATTGTATAGTGTGTCTCTTCCATACATATTGCCTCCAACGTCCCAATATGTACTGTAGATGATATTTTATATCAGTGTGAAATAAGTACAATATAACTAATAAATTAGAGTTAGGCTTTTTACCTCGATGTATTCATCACCACCCATTGATGAACTGATAAATACCTCTCCATAGAATAGTCTTCGAGAGAAAAATCTGAAGATTTTATCTTCCTATTATACATCTCTTCTGTGGACATTTCAGTTTGAGGAGTTTGTTCAGGTGTTACTTTCTTGCCACGAATTTGACTGCTCGATCCAGGAATATCTTCCTATAAACAACCAACAATAACTTCCATTCTATTCAGCATGTTGTTGTTCCGTTCTTCAAAGTAAGATGTCATCGAAGTTAAACTATTGTCCACGTAAGATTGCACGTGAGATTGCATTTCCTGATGGTGATCTTCTTGCCATTTTTATTGTTGTTGAAAAAATTCTTTCTAATTATTAACAATTACTTGATAATTACTTTCTTGTCTTCTTGATTGTTTAGCCATCTGTTGACCAAAAAAATCCTGGCAGAAAGCTTGACAATCCATATATGCAGATTGCATACCAGATTGATAAGCAGAGTGCAGCTGTTGATATTATTCTTCATGCCATTTTTACTGTTGTTCAAACATTCCCTTCTGGTTTTCAAGATATTCATCATGTTGTTTTCTTGATTCTTCCACCATGTGTACCTTCAAGTCATCATACACAATAGATACATATTGTCTATGTGTAGTGAACATTTCTTCCATCTGTTCTTTTGTGACATAATTATAGTTAGGCTCCACTCCAACTAAAATGTATGTTCTGGAAGTACCAACATCATCAGCATTAATTGTTTGTTTGTTATAAGGAATTTGTGGTACAATGTTGCCAACCTCTCACCAGCTATGCCATCTAATATTGTGTGTTTATTGTCCAACGGTAACGATAGAGTTGTGTACCAGAATGTCTGCAATTCTTCTTCTATTGGTTGAAATACTGCAAGCACTCGAATCTATAAATGTAATAACATATTAGAATTCTATATTATAGTATAATACAATAATTAGATGCATAAATATTCGTATAATTACCATACCTTGTGTGTAGACAAATATTACTTTACAATTTTGTCTGTCAATATTTGTCTCGGCTTCCATTTGTGCATTTTTGAAATTTGTAATGTCTTGTATCTCCTTCATCCAAATTTCTTTCCAATCTTGGGAAATGCTTCATATATCCAAAACTGCAAAATAAAATTAAAGGTATATATTAAATATATACAACATTAAACTAAACAAAAGATAAAAATTTAGTAAAAATCAAATACCTGAAAAGTAAGAGGATATCCATGTAGCGAATATTTACACTCTCTTTGTTGAGCTTGTTGCATTCTTAGTATTCTTTCAAAGGTGATTGTTGCAATTACTTCGACAAAACAAAATATGCCTTTCGGTCCCATGGATACAAAAGAAAATCGTTAAACTGCTCAACCATACCCAACATTCTATAATCAATATGTTTTTCAGTTGGTTTGAGAACACACTCTATCAACATAACCAATCCAAGTTTGAATTTATATTCTCGATCTTCACATGAATTGAAGGCATCATGGAGCATTCTCATAGAAATCATTTTCACACCATTAAAATATTGGTTTCTAAGTCGAGGATTACTAGAGTCAAGATGAACAGACGTTTGGTGACAAGGTAGTACAGTGATTAAGCAGAATTCTTGCATTCCAAAATGAGCAAGATAGTCATCAAATCTTACCCATACTTCGTTGTTTTTACTGAAATTGACAATCCTCATTACAAATTCACGTATTAACTTACTCCTAAATTGTTGCTCTTTGTCTCTATACATAAATCCATATAGAAATCCATGAAATTACTGAACATTAATAATGTTTGTTCGTTTGCTTGTAACAATTCTATCAAATCTCTAACATATTGATGATTTTGATATTGACAAACAGTAGCACAGAACCATTGGTCTTGAGACAACACATAATCTAGAGATATCTACATGAAATCACAAAAATTATTTACAAACTAATATTTGGATTACAAATAAAAATTAAAACATGTCTTACACAAATATTGTCCTCTTTATCCACATAACTAATATAAAGCAATTTACCTCAGCATATATAATTCTAGATAATCACATGAAATTTGGAAAAAATGGTTGATTTTAAAGAGAAATATGTTTTGGGTTAATAACAAAGACATTGAGGAGTATGCATATTTTGGTGGTATCATTTAACATAACATATTTCACGAAGAAATTTAAAATTCTGTTGGTCCTCTTTATTGAAGTGAACCAACCTTGAAATACAAATATATCCACCGATTAGAAACAGATACTCTGAAGTCTTTCTTTAACAAATATATCCACAAATTAAACTCTTTCTTCTACACCACGTTAACACAACAAAAATCTGTAGAAAATAAATTTTTCACGTTCATAGAAAATAAATTAACTAAAAAATAATAATAAAGAAAAATCCTAAAAATTAAACAATTACCTTGTAATTTGTTTTCCTCAGATTTTGGGATGAAACATGAAGAATGTAGCTGTGAAAGAAAACTTTACTAAAGAAAGTAAAGAAATGAAACAAATGAAAGAATGACCTCTTTTTGTTTTTTTCCTCTTTTATTCACTTTTCAGAAGTTTCACGTGAATTTCTTGACTTTGCCAAAAAATTTACGTGCAATTTTATAAATCATTATTATTTCATTTATTTTTTCATCAATCAAAAGATTTGTTGTTATCTAAAGAATATTTTAAAAAAATAATTAATAGTAATTAATTCTAATTAATAATTTATAAATTAAAAAAATGGTAGGACCTGCGTGCGGAGTATCCCGCACAGTTTTTTTTTTTTTTTGAAGAACTCCACTATATATATATATATATTTTTTTTAATTTTTAAACTAAATAGTAATGATTTTTTTTTTAAAAAAAATCTATAGATGACAAGTTCAAAGAAGGTTATATTGATAATGCATACCACCCAACTTCATATATATTTAATATTTATTTTATTTTGAACAAATAAAAATCTAATTTTTTTTTAAATTCAGCTGGTAAGTGAATTTACGGTGTTTTGCATTCTAGTATTTGTAAGTGCAAAAATACCTGCAAATACGTAAGGTGAAAATACAGTAAATTGTTTGCAAATACGGTAAATTGTAAATAGTAAGGTGCAAATACGATAAATACGGTAAGTTGTCTGCAAATATCGGGCAGCATTTACAAATTCTTCACATTTACAATGAAAAACTAATCAGGAACTACGGGGATGTAGAAAATATTGATTATAACAAATGTCTACTGCAATCTTTCTTCTATATATACTCATCATGTCTGCTTCAACTGTTTCTAATGGATAGTTTAAAACAAAGCATTCTATGTATTTGAGTAAAAATACTGGAGAATTTGCCCTGTATCAAAGAATTGTTTTCTGTTAGACAAAACAAATAGTAGAAGAGTAAAATCGTAAATCAGGAAAGAATAAATGTTGTCAATTTAAATTCACTAAATACATACATGTTGTTTGCGCAAGGTAGGTAAAGTATAATTTTCATATTGAGCCTTTTGTTTCTATGCTTCCTTAAATTCGGTCTCCTAGAAAAAAATTTGCTAGAATTCAATGAAATTTGGACTATTTCAACTAATGACTTTATTTGTTCCCTGATTTCTTCTGGTGTATGAGACTCCTCACTACAATCGTATAATTGAACTTTCCATTCCAGAAAATTAACAAGACAGAGATACCAACTTTTTTCCGAATATGAACACAGAATTAATAAATAGTTGCAAGCTATCCATGAATGCCCAACCACCGGCAAATCACCATTCATGTATTGCTGCAAAGTCACAGTTAATAAATCCTTTTGAGAATGGCTAAAACATTCTGCCATTACATTATGTTGTCACATCAATTGGGCAGCACATTCATGTTCAAATTTGAAGTCTAGAATTGCATATTCTTTGAAAACGGGACTGCAACCTTCATTGATCAACTCTCTCAATAGCTTTAATTTCATTTCTATATGCTAATACAATAAATAGAAATAAATTAGATATGTTGAGCATAATAAATTAATTAAGCCAAAGTTATAAATTTCACTAACCACAATATTGATATCTTCGGTTGCATCCATTATAATTTTTATTATATCTCTTCCATATAAGTTGTCGCTTCCTACGATATTCCAATATGCACTATATATATATATATATATATATAAACAATCAAATTTCTTACCTGGATGAATTCCGCGCCACCCAGTCTTTTATTGTTCTATATCTTTCCATGAGATGGTATTCTAATAGACAACATGAATATTTTATTTTCTTATTTTTCTTTTCTGGATGTTTCCATCGGTTGAATTTCCTGAAATAGTGTTTTCTGGCCACTACTAGAACCAGGAACATCCTGCAGCTATGAACAAGCAATAACTTCCAGTTTTGATTCCAAATCATCTAATCGATTCATCACATTTTCGTTTTTGTCATCAATGTACATCGTCATTGAATCAAAATTACTGTCCATATAAGACTGCATGAAAGCAAAATTGTTCTTCATATAAGACTGCATTCCCAGATACTGATCTTCATGACATTTTTGTTGTTGTTGAAACATTCCTTGATACTGTTGTTCATGCCATTTCTGTTGTTGTTGAAACATTTCTTTCTGTTGATCAATAAATGCTTGATAACGAGCATCTTGTTCTTTTGTTTCTTGGGCAGTATGATAGGAATGCATCCCAGATTGGAAGCCCAAATGCTCGTGTTGATCTTCGTACCATTTTTGATGTTGTTCAAACATTTGTCTCTGGTTTTGAAGGGTTTCTGCTTCCTGTCTTCTTGATTCATCAACTATGTCTGTCTTCAGATTATGACACAAGCCAGACATATCTGACACTACATGCTGCCTATACATACTGAACATTTCTTCTCTTCTTACATAGTTGAAATCAAGGGAAGAACAACCAGACTCCTGAAGTCCAATTGAAATCTGTGCTGTTGAACTATCAGCAACACCTGTTTGTTGCTCGTCCATACGATGTGGAATTTGTTGCTCGTCCATATGTTGTGGAATTTGTTGATGTGCATTCTCAAATTCTCTAATGATGCCATCTAAAATAGTATGTTGGTTATCAGTTGGTAATGATAAAGTCATATACCAAACTTTGTCCAATTCTTCTTCAGTGGGTGCTAACACTGCAAGTACTTTAATCTACAAATATAATAAAAAATTATAAAACTTTCCTCTCCCAATATTAAATAATTAGATAATTAATAGTTATATGTATATCTAAAATTATTGTACCTCTTGGGTAGTGAAAAATTGCTTTACTTTTCTCTCACTTAATATTTTTTTTCGCCTCCATTTATGCATTCTTGGAGTATGTACTGTCTTATACATACGTCGTCCAAATTTGTCTCCAATTTGATGAAATGTTTCATATATCCAAAATTACAACAGAGAATTCAAAATCAATATTAAATACGTATAAAATCAAAATATAGAGTAAATAAATTAAAAAAAATTACTTGAAAGGTAAGGGGATATCCATGTCGTATATATTTACATTCATTTTGGCCAGACTGTTGCATTCTTTCACTATGTGATTGTTGCAACGACTTCAACAAAATAAAGTATGCCTTACAGGCCCAAGGATACAACAAAAAATCATTCAGCTGCTCAACAATGCCTAAAGTTCTGTAATCAATATATCTTTCCATTGGTGTCAAAACACATTCTACCAACATCACCAATCTTAATTTTAATTTATCCTTTGGACCTTCGCACAATTGGAATGCATCGTAAAGCATTCTCATGTTAATTCTTTTTTTGCCTTCAAAATATTGATCTCTAAATCGAGAATTGTTGGGATCTAGATTAACAGATTTTTCATGACAAGGTAATCCTGTGATTAGACAAAATTCTTACAAGTCAAAATGAGCAAAATGATCGTCCAACCTCACCCACACCTCATTCCTTTTACCACAGTCAACAAACCTCATTATAAATTCATGTATTAGTTTACTGCTGAATTATTACTCTTCATCTCTATACATAAATCCATAAAAACTGCTATCGCTAGAGATTAAAAGTGATTGCTTATCTACTTGAAACAATGCTATACAATCTTTTACATATTGGTAATTGGGGTATTGAGTGATAGTATCAGAAAACCATTGGTTCTAGAGACATCTGCACAAGTAATAGAAATGAAAAATGTCATAACATATACCAACATATCTTCCTGATTTCATGTAAGTATATATCATGTAAGCTGAAAAAAAAAATTCACTATCAATGCATATCAATAATCAGTATTTCTAATTCTGAGATTTTGTCTTCAATTTATATAAAAAATATTATAATTTAACTTTAAAAAAAAGAAAAAAAGAGTAAGTTCCAAGTGCGGGGAGTCCAAATTGGTGCAGGGAGTCCCCACACAGTTGTGCGGGGACTCCTCGCACTGGCCTTGCGGGGACTCCTCAGCACTCCGCACATTTTATCTTACACTGCAGCCATCTCCCCCACTTATTTTCCACACCACCAACTTCATTTTCGACACAAACTTCACCTTTCTTTCACAAATATCAACATTAAAAATAGTAAGTTATTCATATAAATAACATTATTCATAAAAATCAACTTACCTTAGAATTTGTTACTTAATTCCAGACTGTAATTAGTTTGAGATTTGAAATGAATGAATTGAAGATGCAGATGAAAAATGAGTTATGAATTTGAGGTGAAGAAATGAAGTAGGTTGGTAAAATAATTACTAACATTAATTACATTTGGCATTTAGCATTCTGCAATATTTTATTTTTTTTTGACATTTATCTTTTGCCTGCAAAAAAGAGACATGTTTGTTTTCATCCTCTATCACAAGTGCAATAATTTGACTATCTCAACTACAAGAATCCACATTCCCACTTACTTTCAAACCAAATCCATTTCTAATATTCAGAGTTATTTAAATGAAATATCTTTAGGAAAGTCTTTAAACATGAGATAATTTCTATAATAAAGAGTCAATCTTTAAAATTATCCTCCAAAAACTCTTTCAATTAACATTTTAATTTAGAAAATTGGAGCCAAACTCACTCTCTCAGTAATTAAATGCATTTAAAATGTTTTCAATTTTCAATGTAAGAAAATAATAAAATAATCTAAAGAAAAGTTGGTTAAAACAAAAGAAAAAAGAAAATTAAATTATTCTTTACTATAGAAAAATTATAAATTATCTTTTACTTATATTTCCACAATTTTAAATCTAATTTTTACTAACTGCTAGAGAAGATTCATGCCAAAAAATTTAATTCAAACTTCAAAAGCATAATCAGCCAAGAAAACTAAAATATCTCTACATCACGCTAATAAAGACACATTAAATACAATAATCGTGCAACGCACGTGGCATCGACTAGTAAGTCAAATAAATTGGTAGAAAGCCACTTAGTCCCAAAACATGCTCATTGGCTGATGAAAGGAAGCTGTTGCTGGGACAAACACCGCACCAAAACAGATAGATAAGCGACCACACAACCTAAGAGAAGATTGAGTTCGACGTCGAAACGATGTGAATAGGTTGAGGATCAAACTCTTTATCTTTCCCTTAATAGTGATATTAATTATCAACCGTCCCTTCCCTTTCAATACCACGTGGAAATGGACTCAAAAGTCCACAACATGGGCCATCTGCCCTTATAAACTACTCCTCTTCTTCCCCAATTTCACATTTCCATTTCTCTCCCACCAAAAATTACAAATAAAAGAGAGAATTGCAGTTACCATTCTTATTGACATTACAATGTCATTAAACCCCACACTCACGAGTCTATCCGTTCCAAACAACTTTATTTATTAGAGAAATCAAAATTTCTTGAAATAAAAAGAAAGATCCATACCCCTCTCACTCTATCACACACTCACAACTCCACCACCATTTTCAAGATTCTTCCATTAAAAATTCAAGAATTTGAGAAGAAATGTCTGCTTCTGTTGGTGGGTTTTTCTGGGTTTTCTCCCTTTTGTTATTCCTGACTAGTCCCCATGAACTTAGAGTGAGTATTCGTAGAACATATAAATCCTTTTCTTGATTCCATGCTTCGTCATTCTTAACCGGTTCTTGATCTTGCAGGCAAATGGGTTCTTAGAAAATGTCACGGCGGCGGAGATGGTGCCTCTAATCGAAGCGGGCAAGACAGAGATGGTGCTGATGTTAAACGAAACCCGGAGAAAGCTTGGGAGTTTTCAGATTTGCTCACTTTGCACTTGCTGTGGAGGTGCCTCCAGAAGGTACTGTTTGCCTTCTCCTTGTTGCTATGCCATCAATTGTAACATACCACACAGGCCCTTCGGTTATTGCTCTTTCACTCCCAGGACCTGTAATTGCTTTGGATGCCATCTCTAAATTGTTCGTCTACATGTTCGATAAGTTAAATTGGACTCGAACTTGATTAGTAAGACGTATCAAACATATTATTTTCTTTATATTTTACTATTTGGGACTTTCAAATGTGAAATGGAAGAAAAGAATATCTGTTTTAGATTGATAGGAGTGAGTAATTGGTTTGAGGGACAGCTATTTCCAGCTAAGTTTTGCTAGTTATTGGGATTTGTCCCCTCCACCTCTCTCTATACAGTTCAAAATTTGCTTGAAATCGCAAAAGTTTAGCGTCGAACTACAGTTTTTGTGATTTCCAGTGTAATAATTTAATGTTGGTTAGTAAGAAGATGTTGGGGGTATGATGTCTGTTTGCAGACAGTTCATGTTCTTATGTGGAATGTGACACTACTGATGACTGAGATTAAGATATTATTTTGTTTCCATTAATTATTTCTATAACGCACCAATTAGTATTTTTATACTTAAAACATGTCGGGTGTGTACGATGAAGGCACTCAAATTTAGGGTCCCGAACTTGTTTTCTTAGTTATTCTCAATGCATTTCGACATATGAGCACATTACATCTTCTTAAAAAATGGGAAGATGCAAGTGTTGTGTGAAAAATGTATTGGGGCAGCCATTTTGGGCTAACATATCTCAACTCGAGTTCTGCCGTTTCATTCGTCTATACTTTGTCTCCAATAAGTAATTTTACTTATTTCCAACTTTGCATTTATCGGAAGATAGTCAAGCAAGCTAAAGGACACTTTGAGATAAATTTAATGTGGTCCATTTCATATTGGATTTGGGATAGACCCTTGCTTACAGCTGTATGCATAGTTAGTACAAACATACAACCTATAGTAGATGCTATTTCGATGTGACGTTACTTTGCCGTGATGCAGAAAAAGAGGAATCGTGAATGACCTGATCTTGAATCCGTGTATCAGATTGTAGATATTTTGACATGACATGGTAAAGAAAGGACTTGTGAATGAAAGGATCCCGAGCCCGTGTATTAAACTTTTACTAATATAATTTTATAAGAAATTTATTTCATTTCGAAAATGAAAAATTAAATAATGTGAAGGGTGTTAAAATAGAGTTTGGTAGGAGCACAAAGTGGTTTAAATGAGCTACAATAATAAATAAATAAAATTAGATGAGTTTCAATTATTGGGGTTGGGGGAGAAGAATATGGATGCGTGGTTATGGCATAATTGGTTCAACCCAAGTTGGAACAACTATTAAGGGGGTGGGTGTAGGTAGTTGGAGACCAGCTACCATTTGATACAATAAAATGCCTTGTATTTATTATTATTATTATTGGGGTTTTTACTATAGGTTTTATTTATTTGTATCTATATCTCAAATAATTTAATGTAGCCAAGAGAAAGTCTTAGCGTTTTGTTTTGTTTTTTTTTTTTTTAATGAACGATATGAAAAGTTGTGAAAGAATGCATTAAATAAGTTGGCATCAGCCATTTTAGAGGAAGAGATGGTCCATTGCGCACGAGTTGAGAGGGTTACCTCCTATAGTAGACCGACTCTGTAAAAGTCATTGGTCAAGAAATATAAATCCCCATAGATAGTGATGGCGATGGGCGGAGCCGGCTCGGCTCGGCCGTTTAACCCACGAGCTCGTGGCTCGTGGAAGATGAGCCGAGCTTGCGGGCCGAGCCGATCCAAGCTCACGATCGGCTAGTAAGCTCGTGATTTTTTTAATTTTTAAATTTTTTTTTTTTGGTAAATTGAATGTTTTGAACATTTTTTGACGAGCTGGCCCACAAGCCACTCGTGGGCTCGACTAGCCGAGTCCTGCTCGGTTCGTGGATTGATTTGAAGCCCTGCTCAGGCTCGTCATTTGATGAGCCCGAGCCGCCCACAAGCCTGGTTTTGACGAATCGAGTTGACAAGCCGCTCGACCGTTTGATATTCCTACCCATAGACGTTCAAATACGGTAGATTGTAAACATTGTAACTTAATTTCAGATTGTGTTGCTGGGGCTCGATTTGTTGACCAAAAATTAGACAACATAATAATTGATTCGCTACAATATTGAGAATTGGACGAAGAATACATGACTAAATTTTTTGTTTAATAATTAATTATTTAGTCGATTTACTTTTAGAATTCTGAATGTAGTCTTAGGCCTAATTTTGTAACATTGTAAAATTAGGGTTATGGCATCGTCTTTGAATTTGAAGGTTTACTTTTACACCTTCATAAAAAAGTTAAATATTATTTGAATTAACCATGTGAAAGTAACTTCCCTTGTCAAATTGTACACACGTACAACTCCAAAGCCAATCTTTAACCACTCATTTCCTGTTTGTTCTATTTTTCTTGTTCTCTTTACATAAAAATCAAAATGTACATGTATAAACTAATTGAATCAGGTTGAAAAACGAATTATGAATTAACGTGTGGTCTGTTTCCCTTGTTTCGTTTCCGAGTATGGATCAACCCAACACTTGTCCTCCTCGGCCGCTTTCTTCCATCGGCTTTTGAATATCATGTACTCATAATACGATTGTCTTCTCACCTGAAACAAAAGTCGTGTTATATGCTAGACTAGATGACACTACGACAAAATTGTCATTTGCAATCGAGCAAACTCATCTCATTTGCCTAAAATCTTTAAGATATAACTTACTTCAATTCTCTTGTCGATTGCTTGGGAATGCGACGTTTCCTTGCTTTCAGCTCGAGAAGTATCCCCACTCGATACTGCTTTACTCTACATCAGATGATGTTAATAACAAAGATTATTATCACACTTGTGCACATGTGCCATATTTGGTACGCTCGACGGGGACAACGTACAAAAGAAGTTAAAATAACGTTCGTTGCACTAAACTTGGGGACTAGAACGTGAGACCTACAAATTTACTTTCTAGTTTCCCACTACATCGCCATTGAAGTTCATGTGTAGAATGCTAACCAATGTAACAGAAAATCATAGAATTTACCTTGTTATCAGATTCTCCTAGTGTTGGGACACCAAGATGAACAATGTATTCTGCATCGACAACTCCTACATTTTTTGTTCGGTCGCCCTATGCACGAGCACGCCAAGTCATCAAATAGAACATTGAGAAACAGAGCGTTTGAAAGAATAATCAGTGGTAGGGAATTACTTGTGCACAATAGCCAAGCTGCATGTCTAATCCCCAAGCATGGATCAAGTCATTCTGTGAAAAATTTCAAACAATCAATCGTCGTCCTTGTGATTAAACATTGTCGTTTATAAGTATCTAAAGCATGTTTAAGACTTGACACTCAACACTACCTGGATCATGTACCATACACAGCGCCAGGCAGCCTTTGAGAACACCGGGGCCATCACTTCTATCCACCTGCAAAATATAGATGAATCTTCATCAAAGTTTTTCTACAGAAATTAATTTGTGCAGAATGAATTCCCCTAAATAGTCCCACAAAGAAAACCAAGATAAAATATCTAAAATGTCAAATGCAAATGAAGTGAAGTTGTTTAACTGGTAAACTCTACCCGGTGCACGGAGGAGCAGAGCTATTTTCATCGCAATGAATTCCTGTAGTTCCAAGCTTGTAAGTTCTCCTGCAATATTTTAGCTAAAGAAATTACAACCAAAAGCTGACTGGAAAAGATAAACTCTTCTAAAAACTTAGGCTCTTAGAGATAAAACATTTTTATTTAAATTTAGTCTTCAATACATAGAAGAAAGAAAAAAGCTAAAACTTGTTCATGATATTGTCCAGTTTTGTCTTCTAGCAAACCAAACGTGCACTAAATGACTTTGAAAATGCTCTCAGCTTGTTGATTTAGCTTTGCAGGTAACAGGCACATTTGGCAAAGTAAATTCTATAAATAAATGAACTAACCTGTGCACATTTTTTCTTCTCCCTCTTGCAGTAATCAGATGATGCACCTCAGATTTGCTGATATCGAGAGCTGGTTGTGATATTTGGAGCCCTTCATCTTTCACAATTGACAAATATCTACACAAAAAACAGATGTTTTTCCTTTTTTCTTAAGCAAAACACATCAAAGCCCAGGCAGGATTTTAGGCCTCTGCCCCCGACCCTCGTTAGAATAATTCAGTTTTGTATACCTGTCAGGATTGAAGTTTTCGACTCCGAGGTCTTCATCCCACAGGAAAATGTAATCATACTCGGCAACTATATCCGGATGCAAGAATCTCTTTGCAAACCACCTAATCAGTAATCAATGAGGAAATCATCAGATTGTCAAAGGAGGTTCAAGTCAAGACATCAAATCTATCTTAAGATAATCCAACTTCTACTTATAAGTAAATATAAACATCAAAGAGAATACTACCATTTAGTTTGATTTCCAGTAGATATGTGTATTACACTGTTGCTCCATTCAAAATCCTGCCACTCATCGACAATACCGTCATAATGGAAAAGCATCACAACAAAATCGCTTGCCAGGAACTGCAAATTGAGGTAGTGAAAACGGTTATCACTGTGAATATCTGCCAAGAATGTCAAGTTCAAAAGAAAAGATAGTTTACCCGTTGAACCATCTCATTTACAGTTTTCTTTTGCTTTATCCCAACAGCAACAGCAAATAAACTTTTAGATGTATTTGTGTTCTGATTGGAAGATTACATTAAATATGGAAAATGTTCAAAAATAAGTATAATTCGGGGGTTACGATAAATTTATTAGTATGACATTGCACTTGGATATTACCTTCGGAGAACCCCATAATGGTCGTTTTTCCAAGTTAGAAGTCGATGCAACTATCCCTTCGGGTAATGGCTCACTTCCGGGTGGCCTGCATCGATTCTAGAACGAGATAAAACAGATTATAATCCATGTTCATCACTATATAAGTTTGCATGTACCAAAAAGTAGATATGAAGTTTAATCATAATCGAATTGTTCCTTTAACCATTGAAGCAAAATGGTTTTTTTCCCTTGAAAAGTGATTACAAGTTTGATTCACCCTTTAACATTTAGATATAGAAGCTGAATTCAGGTCCAACAGAGGATCGGTTTAAGAATATTTTGAGAGACGAACAAACCTTGCATGCACCATATTTAGCATTACTCCCCCTTAAGCCCCATATCAAGAAATTCTGCATAAAAATTCCGAGTTAGCTAAATCTAACATGAACTTGAGTTCTTGAGCAATTACGGCCGAAGAAACCTAAGAGGAACGTCAGTAAAGAACGTCAATAACCTCTTTACTATTTTGAGCTATCAACGCACTCCATATGAAAAGAACAAGACAGAATAGAGAAGCTGCAGGAAGGAAACCGCAGAAACAGAACCTTCTATGTTTTGGATCTCTGAATACCAATGCCTGAGAAGTACAAGGCAGCTGATGGATCAACAAACCAATAACGACAATATCAATCAAATATAATTTTTTTTTCAAATGAATTGCTATACTTAAGTAAAACAAGCTCTAGTCTTACATGAAAATTTTGAAGTGGACGTAAGCGAGCCGTTTATTGTCAAACGAAGAGAATAAACAGAAAACCATGTACTTGTCCAAAATATGCAAGTGATGATAAAATTATCAAGCGCATTGTTGGGGGGACAACCTCGTACAAAGATGTACATATTCATCTTGTTAAGAAAAAGGATCACGAGCAGCGAGTTTAGCATAGTAGTAAGTTTAGCAATTTCTGAGATGTGGATCAGAAACCCATAACTCTAGTTATGTTACACTGCACAGTTCTTCTAGTGCAAAATTGGATATTCACGTTAAACTAAATAGTATTAGCTAAGCAGCTCAACCAGAAAATCTGTGAGAAAATAGGATTAATTTGAGAATCTAATTACCTGAGCATTCCTGAGTCACTGAAATTTCATGATATTGCAAGAACCACAGAAGAAATTAGAGATATCTAATTAATACTAAGATATACTCTCGTCAGCCGAAAACTAAAGGAAGAGGTAGAAAGCAGGTTTAAGCCTTATTTACCATAAATTTGAGTTCGGCTATAAGAATACTATTTGTAAGGCGGATCACACCCTATAGGTGGTGTTAGTTGATTGGTCTAGAGAGTGTGAAGTGGATTGCGCTAGTTTAGGAATAATATGGACCATAGATTAAATCCAATAGTTGGATTTAATTTTGTGGTCAGTTATCCTATACTAGTATTGTTACTTTCTACTTTGCCATAGTAAAATATTTGAATTATTTTGAATTCAAATCGATTGGCTCTATAATTACAAGACTTCTCCATTCTCTTATTTTTGGACTTGGCATAACATTGAAGAGAAAGAATAGAGGTAACTAAGTGGGAGCATTCTACATCTCTGGCGAAATTCTTGGTGGCTTTCAGTGGATTTTTTCTCGGTATATCTATTGCCATTCCCGGACGACAGTGTATGATCCGGTGTGACACAAATTTGAGCTCAACATCATAGGAGACTCCATTAGTGGTGTTGAAAAAGCTTTGGGTTGTTTGGTTCGGTTTTACACTTATAGTTTATATTTTCCGTATTGTAGTTGTAATAATCTTTTGTATACTACACTTTAAACTCTACACTATTCTTCGCCCAATTTGTTCCGATTCTGGGTTTGTGAACACTTTGGACACCCGCCTCTTACAAGCCGATTTTTAGGTGAGTTCTACCCTTCATTACAAGCTCTTTGAGTTTATTTTTCTTGTTACTAAATTGATGTGTACATATAAAATAATTACTCTAGCTTTTAACTTGTTGATGATGGGATCGTAATTGAATCAAAATTCAATAGCTTATACTTTGAACTGATGAACTTATCAGAAACAAAAAAACAGAAATTGGATCCCAAACAACCTGACACAAGCCGATTTTTAGGTGAGTTCTACCCTTCATTACAAGCTCTTTGAGTTTATTTTTCTTGTTACTAAATTGATGTGTACATATAAAATAATTACTCTAGCTTTTAACTTGTTGATGATGGGATCGTAATCGAATCAAAATTCAATAGCTTATACTTTGAACTGATGAACTTATCAGAAACAAAAAAACAGAAATTGGATCCCAAACAACCTGACATGATCGTTAGTACCCATTTAAATCACCTTAAAAACCTCAAAAGAACATCACAGAATCAAAATAATCATCGATTCAAATGTATAAAAGCACAAAACATAATATGACATCCCCAAAAAGATAAGATTAACGGGTGGATACATGCATCTACCGACGTGCATGCACTAAATGGATGCATAGAAAAGAAAGACTTACAAAGTTAGAAGACTTGGTCATCGTCCATGAAAGAATGAAAGATCATACACTGTAAACACCCAACCCACACATTTATCCGATACTCTATATATCTCTCTTTACATTTGTGAGTTTTCAGAAATTATTGAACAATCGTGTTACAGCAAGAACGTAACTGAATCTCCATAATTTAAGTTGTATTAATTCCCAGACAACGTGTACCTTACTATCTTAGAGAGAGAGAGAGAGGGAGGGAGAATGAGAATGAGAGTGAGAGAAAGAAATTGAAGAAGTAGTCAACTGAAAATGAGAAATCGAGGGAGATAATGGTGGAGGAAGTGCGCTCCCACCGTTGGCAGGAAAATGATAAATTCATATATAAATTTAAGCATGTGGCATGATGGCTAGTTTCTTAACTAAAATCATTAGAGAAAGAGAAAAAGGACATACAAATGTATATGAGAATGAGAATGAGAATGAGAATGAGAGAAAGAAATTGAAGAAGTAGTCAACTGAAAATGAGAAATCGAGGGAGATAATGGTGGAGGAAGTGCGCTCCCACCGTTGGCAGGAAAATGATAAATTAATATATAAATTTAAGCATGTGGCATGATGGCTAGTTTCTTAACTAAAATCATTAGAGAAAGAGAAAAAGGACATACAAATGTATGAATTTCGATTGTTGTCGAATATTAGGATCATGATTCAATTATATATATCCTTTTCATAAAATCGAATTTTACGGTGTAATTCTTTCGAGTCTTTGACTTCTTTTTTTGACCTTACAATTTTATCACGACGGTGATATCTATATATTTAATTATTTTGTTGATTGAATTTTATGTAACTGTCTACTAATCTTACCATGTAGGTCGGGGACTATTTCAAGTACGGTAGTGACACACATGGTTTATAGGTTGAGAATGCAAATTTTCCAAATAAATGAGTATGAGAAAAAAAAATTTAAAAATAAGTAAATTCTTATTTAAAAAGGTAAGTTTAAATATGTTCAAAAACAATAAATTAATTACAAATAAATTTTACTTTTGTCGTACTTAGCCAAACAAGTTCAATGTAATAATGGAAAGATAAAATCCTAACAAAGACAGTATCCCACGTGTTTAATAAATTATAAATGTGTTTGGTATGGTTCTGTAAGAATATTATTATTCCCAGCAAGTCATTGACAAGGAATCCGCTCATAAGGTTGTCGGTTTTAGTGTTTTGGGTTTATCTTAATTTAGTGCATGTTTGGAAATACTTAGCCATCGTATAGATTAAAGTTAATAAAAATTAAAGTTTAAGTTAACGATTAATTTTAATCAAATATTTATTGAACCCACAACTTTTTTAACTTTTCAATCACACATTTCTTCAACTTTTATTAATATTTATTATAATTTTTGTTTTTAGCTAACACTAAATGTTGACCTCGCTAATTGGACCCTCCACGTGGCCAATAGATAGCTGCTCCACGAAATCCTCTCCGAGCACAATCAACGCACGGTTAGATGCACACGGCCGGAACCAACGGGGGTGGCGGCAGCCGCATACATTTCGACGGTCAAGTCAACTCCTGGTGATCAAAAAAGTGCCAAGGTTGTGCGAAAAGGGTGGGGAGGAGAATATATATTTACTTGTTATGAAGAGCTAAATTGTAAGAGTTTTATTACATTTACATCTTCTCAAACCTTGAGTATTTATTGTTGAAGAGAACCGTTAGATGTGGGACACGTGTATACATCTGACAGTGTGAGACATCTGCTCATAGGCGTCAATCAATCGCGTCTATAGAGCGGGCGGATAATAACTTCTCCCGAGTTGAGTTGACATAAAGTTGATATGTCACATCAACTAGGCCCATAGAGACGTCAAATCAATTAAACTTTGGGGGAATAGAGTATCTTGACACAAATCTTTTTCTGAAATTGGCGACGGATCTTCTGACAGAGGTCGTCGGAGTGCATTGTACTTCGAG
The DNA here is from genome assembly GCF_002742605.1 of Olea europaea var. sylvestris. NCBI lineage: Eukaryota > Viridiplantae > Streptophyta > Magnoliopsida > Lamiales > Oleaceae > Olea > Olea europaea. Next base: position 37,796,899 of record NC_036246.1, on the reverse strand, counting down.
GTCAAAGCCAAGAACGCTTCAGTTGGCTCAGTACAATTGTTCATGCCTCGCAGCATGTTAGCAGCTCGCCAACATCGGTGATGGAGTCACTTCCAATGGATGTTGGACACCTTGTATGACACAGTGGAAAACTTTCTGAAGTGGTTCAGATAGGGGAATAACACTAAAAAGGGGCTAAATATAATTTATACTTTATTCAAATATTTCGTGAAATCCATAATAATTACATGCTTCTTATTCACATATTTCGCAGAACCATCGGCTTAAAATCACTCCTAGTCGAACACCATAAGTGGCACTTTTTTTTCAATAATCAAATCTAATTTCTCGTGGTACTAATTTTTTTTTTTAATTAATAGAATGTGTAATCTAATGTGTCAATTTATTCAGTGCTAATGTTATATGCTGGCTTTTTAGTTTGAAATTATATGCATAATAATTAGTTGTTGATTTGGCAGCGGAAATCGGTGCAAAATGGGACAGCTGATATGCGTTTCTCTTTTATAATCTAAACAAGTGGGAAAAGGCTATCCCCACTTTCAATATAATTAACATCATATTTATATATTAGTTCCTTAACTTTAGACATATTCAGAAATTGTCTCTAAATTTTAAATTGTCTATATTTAGTCATTGGATTTTATAATTTTTATCCTGCACAAACTAACAGCGAAGTTGATTTGACTTACAATACGCTTATGTAGTATAATCGTAGATATTAACCGTCCAACTAGATGGTGTTTATTACAAAAATTTATTTATCCCGAGTTCCGACCTTATCTATTTTATGTTGTTTGATGATTCTGATGGATAACAGATAGGGGTATCAATTTGGCTCATCGACTTGGGTGTCCTGATGGATAATAGATAGAGGTGTCAATTTAGCTTGCTGACTTAGGCGGCCCATGTTTCAGGTCAGGAAAAGTTAGAGTCGACTCTCTGCCCGAACCAGCCAATGTTACGGGTAATTTTCGGCCCGTAACAAACTGAGCCTTAAAAAAATAATAAATAAATAAAATCTGCAAAACTTAAAAATAATAATAATAATTGCCTTGTTGTACCGCTGTCTTAGTGTAGCTACTTACTACTTATAGCTGGCAGCTATAATAAAAAAAGAAGAAGAATAAGAAGAAAAAAAGCAAGCTGGCTCTGCTCGATAAAGTCCAAGCCGAAAGTTCGGGTTAAACCTAGATTTTTTGCTTGGGCCAAAAAAATTTCGAACCATTTTTACAAATTCGAAACTCGAGTTCGATTCAATTCGTTGACATCCCTAATAATGTGTTATGTTTAAAGGAGTCACATATGGATTCTTTGAACAATTAACGTTCATGCTCAAGCAACAAAAGCATGTTGCAAGCTAAATCTGACTCGACACTAGTTTATGTGGACAGAATTGATAGTATTATAAAAGTTTAGTGGTTAAGTATTGATGATTTGAAGTTTACCTACCTTTTGCCAGCTTGTCAATGAATTGAGGTACGAACCAATCCTTTAACCCTGTTTACATATAATGTTACTAATATTCAATTACATTCACGACAGATTAATGGCTGACATTCTAAATAGGATAGATATTGTGGAATATTACGTATTTATGCAATCAAACAGGCTGTCATCAAAGCTGAGATTTATTTAAATTCTTATTCAACTGCATTTTTGTGTCAAACATGATTCATTTTTGTGCTACTTAAAATATGAATTTAATTTCTATTATTCATTTACGCAGTCAATCAATCATTTGAGACAATTTTAAAAAAGAATCATGGAGAAGAAAAAGAAATTTCAGAATGCCCAGAACAAAAAGAAAAAGATGAAGCCAGTAATTCCAGACTTTCAGATGGAGACGAAGATCCACAAGATGAAGGATACAATAATTCAGACAGTGGAATATCATTTTCATCAGTGACACGCCACAATCTTAATATGTGATATAGATCTTCAATGATGCATAACAAAACAAAACTGAAGAAAGAAAAGATAGAAGACCTTTTATCATTATACTGTAGACTTTTAGAAAAAAGCTCTATTATTAGAGAAGGTGTCGGGACTTTAACATGTAATAAGATGTTTAGAAAATAAATGTGTAGAATTACAAATTCAAAAACAACTTAAAAAGACAGATTATAAATTCTGTAAAGATATTTTTATCTCACAAACTTATAGAGCCTCTAGTTCAAGAAAAAACAAATATAGTAATAAAGAAAGAAAGAATAAAAGACTTTTTAAAAAAAGATATTTTCTTAGAAAATCCAATAAAAGAAAACCATATTTAGATGAAAAAAGACATGTGAGGAAATTTAAACCAGAAAGAACTTATAAAAATAGACTTAGTTATTATGTTTGCAATAGTAATGAACATTTATCTAAGATTTGTCCAAAAAGAATAAATAATTATGATAAGAAAAGTACATTAATAGAATGCATTAATGAAGATCTAATACAATTAGATGAATATATCTCAAATAAAGAATCCATTTATAGCATTATATCAATAGAAGATAAAAATTTAGAAGAAAATAAAGAATCTGATTATGAAATAATAGATGAATTCTCTAATATAAGATTACAAGAAAAATCAGAATCAGAAGAAGAACTAAATTTAATGAATAACGTAATTATAGAATGTTTACATAATTGACAAAAATATAAAGGAGCAGATAATATAGCTTGCTATTTATGTAATTGGTATCCGGTAAGAAAACTTATAGCCAAATGCTTAGAATGCTATAAAGAAGCATGTATAAAATGTTTAGAAGAAAAGAATCTTATTGAAAAAGAAGAAGTCAATTCAGAAATTTTAAAAGAAAAAATTGAAATTTCAGAGATAAAAATTCTTATAAAAAGAATTGAAAGCTTAGAAGAAATGCAAAAATTTATAATAAATAAGATAGAAATGTTAGAATATAATAATAAAGGAAAAACAAAAGAAATAGAAGAACAAAGTGAAGGTATAGAATATAAAGAAAAAGAATATGTTTAGGTAATATGTAATTTAGAAAAATTTAAAAGTATTAAGGTAAAATGTTATATAAGAATAGAACAATATAAAATAAAATGTCTAGGTTTAATAGACTCAGGATGTAGCAATTGTATCATTAATAAAAAATTAATTCCAAAACAATATATAACATATTCGGATAAACCAATAGAAGCACAACAAATGGATGGAGAACTTTATACTTATACAGAATTATTACAATCAAATAGTAAGATTAGTTTTGAGACAAATTGTGGTAGAAGTATAGAATATACCCTACCAAAAGAATACATACATTATTTACGCCAACACAAACTACTTATTTTCCATCAGAGTGCGTAGAGAAGCGTGGTGGTAGTAGCAGCAGTAACAGTTGTAAGTGTGAAAAAGAAAGAGAATGTCAACTAATAGAAGACAATCTAGAGGAAATAAATTCTAAAATTCCAGAAGAAGAAGAAGATAATTTAGATTTTGGAACTATAGAATTAATTGATAATGAAAAGATTTATGATATGTTAATAACAGAACAAGAAATAGAAAATTTAATTTCTAGATTAGAAAAGATGAAAATAATAGGAAAAAATGTTTTAAAATACTGGGAGAAAGATAAAATATTATGTGAATTAAAAATCAAGAATTCAGAATACATAATTAAAACTAGAAAATAGAAGCAACAAATTTATATTTAGAAGATTTTAAAACACATATAAAAGAACTCTTGGAATTAGGGGTAATCAGAAAATCAGATAGTCTTCATAGATTAGCAGCCTCTATAGTTAGAAAACATTCAGAAATAGTCAAAGGAAAAAGTAGAATGGTCATTAATTATAAAAGACTTAATGATAATACTATAGATGATACTTATAATATACCAGATAAGACAATTTTAATAAATAAAATCCAAAACTGTAAAATTTTTAGTAAATTTGATTTAAAGTCAGGATTTTGGCAAGTAAAAATGCATCCAGAAAGTATTAAGTGGACAGCTTTTACCTGTCCAGAAGGACATTTTGAATGGCTAGTAATGCCATTTGGAATTAAGAATGCACCAAGTATTTTCCAAAGAAAAATGGAAAGTATTTTTAATAGACATAGTAAGTTTGTAATAGTATACATAGATGATATTTTAGTATTCAATAAAAATAAACAAGAACATAGAGGACATTTACAAATAGTATTCTCAGAATTCATTAAACATGGTTTAATAATTAGTAAAAAAAAATGATTTTATTTAAAAAATTTATAGATTTCTTAGGAGTTAATATAGGAGAAGGTAAGATTACGTTACAACCACATATTGCTAAGAAAGCTTTAGAATTTTCAGATAAACTAGAAGATTTGAAACAAATCCAGAAATTTTTAGGATTAGTAAATTATGCTAGACCATTTATAAAAGATTTAGGAAAAGTAGCAGGACCTTTATATGCAAAGACATCTCCTACAGGACAAAGATTTTTTAATCAAGAAGATATAAAATTAGTCTAACAAATAAAAGAAAAGATAAAAACTCTACCAGAACTGGCTATGTCATTAGATTCAGAATATCTAATTATAGAAACAGATGGAAGTATGACAGGATGGGGAGCTATATTAATATGCAAACCTAATAAATATACTGATAAAAGTACAGAAAGAATTTGTAGGTATAATAGTGGAAACTATAAAGAAAAAAGAAAATTTAAGTAGCATAGATGCATAATTATTAGCTATAAATTATGCATTAGATAGCTTTGAATTGTTTATTATATCTAAGAAAGAAATAACTATAAGAATAGACTGTGTAGCCATAGTTTCTTTTGTTAATAAAATGAAAATAGACTAAAAAAGAAGTAGTAGAAGAAAGTGGTTAAACTTTATAGATAGAATCACAAATACATGAATTAATATAGAATTTGAGCATATTAAAGGTAGTGATAATAAGGCGGCAGATATATTAAGTAAAATAATAATAGATAGAAATTATTAAATTTTTTTAACATAATTTCTTTATACAGATGACAAGACCAAGGCCTATAAGATCAGGAATTCTACCTGGGAATTCATTTGCATCAAGACTTTTACCACAAACTCCATTTAATTAAAACAGACCAATGTTACAAGACAGACTAAGGTTTGGAAACCAAGAACTTATAGTTTTTCCCAATAGTAATATTTCTTTTAAAATTTTACCTCATATTTTTCTATCTAAAGAAGAAAAATGTATTTTAGATAACTTATGGATTTCTTATAATAAGAACCCAAAAGATCAAAAATATTTTCTTGCATGTATGAATGCATTGTCAGAACATTTTAGTCAGAACAAGCAAATATTTAAATTTTATGTTGTTATTAAAGGAAAGACTCCGAGAATTTTTCATTCTTGGATAGAAGTTTTAGACTGTATTAAAAATTTTTCAGACCCTTTTTATAAAGGTTTCACGAATTTTCAAGAAGCATTAGATGTAGCAAGACAACAGATAGGAATAAATTTTTATTTATCTTCTTCTCTAAAGAATTACTCTGATCCTTCATTAGACTTCTCTCCAAGTAAAAACCAGAATATTTTCTGCCAACATTGTGAGTGTATGCAGAGAAATTACAAAGTTATCAATGAAACCAACCAGAATCTTTCACTAGAAAGAACCCAACTCCAAAAGAAAGTGGCTCAATTGGAAAAAGAGATTTTGGATCTAAAAGTCCATTATCCAACAGGTACTATGGAGCCCAAGAAGTCCATAGCTAGTCCAGCCCAAACGGTAGCTGGTAAAGACTTATCAAATCCGTTAAAGGCTGTGGACTTAACAAAAGCCCAACAGACTCAGGGGACTGTTGATTCCTCTACTAAATTAGATAATCAGACTCAGTAGATTGATAAATCTGCTACAGAAAAGGGTAAAGAAATTTGGGATCTTTTAGGACAGCCCAGTGGAAAATTTGATTATCTAGTCAAATACAGTCCACCAGATCATTTTTCTCCAGAACATTTTTCAAATAATCCAGAATTTTCACAAGCCCAAGAAATTCAATCCAGTAAAGGAAAAGAAAAAATGTTAGCCCAAGATAGTCAAGACTGTTTATTTCTTCAAGAATCACAAGATCCTAATCCAGATACTGTTTCTTTAGAAAATATTTTTGAAAAAATTGAAGAATTTCAGAAGCAATCCAAAAAAGATGAAGGAACTTCTTCCAGAAAAAAGAAAAAGATTAAGAAGAAGAAAAATGATGAAGGATTGAAAGAACAAATTAGAGAAGCAGTCAATCAAGCATTTGAGACAATTTTAAAAAAGAATCATGGAGAAGAAAAAGAAATTTTAGAATGCCCAGAACAAAAAGAAAAAGATGAAGCCAGTAATTCCAGACTTTCAGATGAAGACGAAGATCCACAAGATGAAGAATACAATAATTCAGACAGTGGAATGTCATTTTCATCAGTGGCACGCCACAATCTTGATACGTGATACAGATCTTCAATGATGCATAACAAGACAGAACTGAAAAAAGAAAAGAAGAAAAGATAAAAGACCTTTTATCATTATACTGTAGACATTTAGAAAAAAGCTCTATTATTAGAGAAGGTGTCGGGACTTTTTGAAAAAGAAAAGATTCCCATTTGAATTTTTAGACATTTGATAGGCTTTTTTGTAAAGTTGATGGAAATCTTGTAAAATAAAAATTTCCAACTGTAGACCTTTAGAAATTTTAGCAAAAAGACATAGAAATTTTTACCATTTGTCAGAATGGCTAGAAGTTTCTCGGTGAAACGAGTGCCTTCCTCAGGGGTAGTTTAGACCTTTTGCTCCCAAAAATTTTTCTATTTAAGGAATGAGTTTCATTTGGTATAGGCAGAAGTTTACAACCTGTGTACTCTCTGCTATCCAAAAAACTTTTAAAACCCTTTCTTCAGAAAAATTCTCAATCCAAAAAATATTGTATAGCTGAAGCATCTTTGTGAATATTTAAGGTATTCTTGTATTATATTAAGTTTATTTTAGAACTTTAGGGACTTCCCGAAAGGGAAATCCTTAGTTGTAAATCTCTTTAAAGATGAATTTATAAATCCCTGATTTATATTTTACTCTTTTATGTTTATATTTTTTAAGTAAATATTTGTTATGTTCATCATTTCATCCTATACATATAATAAAAGCATAACTTGATTTCTAGAAGCCATACTGCTTTTAGGTTAATCCTGAGTGACCCAAATGAGTGAAAATTTTTGGTCGGAGTGAGCCTTTTGATGTTTTCTAGAGATGCTGGGGAAAGAGAAAAAATTAATCTAAGAATTTTGTAAGGGAGTGCCACGGGTAACCTTATAAAAAGAAATCAGGTTCAAGTTTATATGTCATAGGTGATGGAAAAAAAAGGAGGGATTTATATATGACTCTTAAGAAGGATTTATAGAAAACTAAGGAGAGTACTGAGTAGGATTAAAGTTATTAAAAGTTAAAAGTTTGAACAAAACAGCCTATTAAAACAACAGTCCATTAACAACAGCTTATTAAAACAGCATAACCCCCCCCATTTGGTATCAGAGCAAAAAAGGAAGTAGTGATCGGGATAGGAAAAAATAGCTTATGATATTAGAACTAACTGGTATAAGAGATAACTTGTTAACTTACCAAGTAAAATATAGTATAGATATTTGTGGTTATTTTGAAGAAGATAATATTGTAGGAACATATTATAAAGAGTAAACTGAAATTTTAGAAACTTTAAGAATTATTAAAGATTTACCTGTTGAATGAAGAGAAAATATTATGAAGAAAATTTTAGTAGAAGAATATAGTCATATTTTTATAACAGAGAGAATCTCTTACGATTTAGAACTCTGGATATAAATAGAAAGCTTGAATATTTAGACTTAGATTTAAGGAACACTAGTAAAAAAGTACAAACTATTGATAATAATATAATCAAGTGTAATTTAAACAATAAGCATAAATTACATAGTTTATTTTCAGAAGATCCAAGTCAGAATTGTTTATTAGATCTAATTATAAATTTATCAAAAAATTTAGAATTAGAAAATAAAAAGCAAAATAGTTATCTAGAAATTATAAAAGAAAATATTATAACCAGAAATCAAGAGATTAAAAATATAAAAGAATCTTTAGATTATATTAAAAATCAAAATTTAAGTATTCTAGAAAAACTTGTTAAATTAGAAAAAATACCATCTAAAGTAGATTTAACAGAAATAAAAAGAATTTTAGATTCTAATAAATCTAAAGAAATAGAAATAGGATCTACATCAAGTGTAGAAAAAGACCTAAAATCATTAACAAATACATTAGAAAAATTAAGTTTTAAAGAAACAGGAAAAGAAAAGGTAACTAGGAAATTACCTAAAGAATACAAATTTCTAAGATGAATACAAATCCTTTCCTAGGAAGATCTAGAACAATAAATGAAGAAGCATCTACATCTAGACATAATATTTCAAGTATAAGCAGAAATATAATAGAAAGAGTTTTAAATAGACCAGTACAATATAAACAAAATATAGAAGAAATTATAGATCCTCAACAAGATTATTTAAAATTTCAGACTAATGGATTAAGAATTCTTAACCCATAAATATTATATAATAGAGGAATTTTTGAAACAAAAACACAATTTTTCAGACATAGTAGAGAAGTATCTGTTCAGTGTATAGGAAACCAAGTAAGAAAATTAAATTTAATATCAGAAGATTCTAAGAGAGAATTAAAAAAGAAAAACTTTAGATTTATGCATTTAGGATTAATAGTTATAGGAATAAAAAGATTAATGAGAAAAAAATTAGGATGTAAGGTTTTAGTTACTATATATGATGAAAGAATTAATAATATAGATAAAAGCATAATTGCTAGTACAGAAGTAGATATGAATAATAATAATGGTATAATTTATTGTAATCCAGATTTTTTATTAACTATTAAAGATTTTTCAGATAAAATTAAAATAGGAATTCAAACAAAAAGATATGAAGAAGTAGAAAGTGGTGATAATTTATTAATTAGTATATGATTTTTAGGAAGATGTTCAACTAATTCTCAGACAAAATATAAAATTTATATAGATAAAAGTAGTGAATCTAATGAGTAGTAAAGGAATTAATATGCTTAAATCTAAAGAATATTCATCAGAACAACTAGCAGGATTAGAATGGGATATGGATAAATTTTTAGAAAATCAAGAAACAATTATAGCACAACAGGAAGCATTAACTTATAAAGATATCCATAGAAGAACTATTTTAAGATTTTTAGATTACAATCAAGTACAAAGGCAGAATGATTTTGAAGAAGAAACCAATCCTGAGGAAGAACAAAATAAACCATTTCAAAATAAGTTCATATAGAACTAATAGATGAAGAAATTGATAGAATAATTTATCCAAAAGAATTAGGAATGAATTTAGATAATAAAAAATTATTAGAATTAGAAGACCAAATGTATCTTAATAAGACAATTACAAAATCTGAATACTTATATTATGATCAAGAACAAAATATAAGAATAGGAATTATTAAAGAAGATAATAATTCAGATAATTCGGATCTTGGCTATATAAAAGAACTTATGGAAGATTCTAATACATATAGAACCTTTAGTGATACTCCTTTTGATAGAACAATTAAACATGAAGCAATGGTTTATGGTGGAGGATTTCCCCCAAGAGGAGCTTATCCTTTATATAATAATACAGAAGGAAAATATATAGTAAGAGGAAGTGAATGACCCTTAGAAAAGAAAATAGAATTCCAATCAGATCATAAAGCACAAATTTTAAATATTACAACACATGACCCACAAACATGGAATAATGTAATAGATGTATGGAATAATACTATAATAGGACATTATATTAGAAATTTTCAAGAAATGGAAGCTTTAGATATGTATAGATACTTAGAAACATTTTTAGGAGAAAGTGTAAAAGTTATGTGGGAAGCATTTAAATTAGAAAAGAAAGAAGAATTTGAACAATTAGTTAATATGAGAAGTAATCCTTATAATTTTGTTAATAAAATACAAATATTAATAACAGGTGTAGACCCAAATTCAGGACATATGAGTATACAAAGAAAAACTATGAGAGATTTAGAACAACTTAGTCTTTATATATGGACTAAAGGAAGATATGTTAAGAATTTTTTAAATGAATATCATTATTTAACCTCAATATCAGGAAATACATTTAATCAAGAAATTGGTAATAAATTGTTTCATAAATTACCAGGACAATTAGGACTAGAAATCACAGATAAATGGAATAATCTACTAGCAATAAAGGAAGAACCAGAAAAACAATGGAGTATATATATATATATATATATATATATATATATATATCTTTCAAGGTGAAACTTCAAAAGATTTCAAGTCTCATCACAAAATCGCTCATCACTATCTTAAAAATTGAGATAAATTAAGGAAATACAAGGGATAATAGGACATGATTAACTAGTCATATTTCAAATAGGAAACAATAAATTACTCCATTTTCTTAATTTATCTCAATTTTGAAGATAGTAATGAGCGATTTTGTGCTGAGAACTTGAAATCTTTAGAAGATTCAACTCGAACAAATTTTATTTTATTTTATTATTACTATTATTTTTATTTTTATTTATTTATTTATTTATTTATTTTGATTCGTTGAGAGGTTTGGGGTGCGTGATAGTTTATTTATGATTGTAATATTTTTTTTATAGTGGAATATTGGTTTTCTTAGATTTTGGAGTTTTTTCGTATTTTTTTTATTCTATATTTATATTTCTCTATTCTATTTGATATTTTTGTCGGAAGAATATCTTGAGGAGTGGATCAAACATTTAGTCTAGACTCCAAACACGAAGTTTTAAAGTTGTTAGAGGCAATTTTACAATAATGTCATGTTGGGATAGTATATAAAAAATCAAAGATGGAAATTACATAGTGAAATTAACGTAGAAGCCTACTTTTAAAGATTGCATTTCAAAAATTAGAATGGTAGTTTACATATAAAAAAATCAGATGATAATATAATTTTTGATATTAAATAATATTATAATAAAATTCGATTAATTATATACTCACACCCCAAACCCTAATATCCATTTTTCTTTCATTATTTTCTGGTCAATTCTCTACTCTCTACTCTACCTCTCCTTCTCTCTATCTCTCTACCACACCGAGCAACATCGTCGACAGTTGTCAGCACAAATCGAGCAGCGCGCCACCGTTGCGATGGCATCCCTGTAGTGATATGCTATTGGGGTTAGATTGTTGGTGCAGTTGGACTCGATGCGTTTGTGGGTGGTGGCAGTGTTATGATGGCAAAGGCGCCTCGAGCAGTGATTCGTGGTGGTGATGGTTTTTGCTAGTGGTGGTAGTGGATTTGGCGGCTACGGGTTTTGTTGGACCGACAATGGATTTGACGGTGGTGTGCAATACGATGTGGTGGTTGTGTGCGTTGGGGAGAGAGTTTATGATGTAATACATTACAACTACAATTAATAGTTTCTCACTACAATTATGTTTTATCTTTTCAATTATGTTATCTTTTTATTTTTTTGTATAGTTGTGATAGGACTTTTATCTTTTATTTGATTAGGATTATAGTTTCAATTTCATAATACTATTGCAAGTAGGGAATAACCTTACCTATAAATATAAGAGTACTATACAATTTTTACAAGAATCAATCATTATTTAATCAATATGAAAGCAAGTTATTCCAATATTCTTTATAGTTTATTACATACTTCTTATTACAAGAATTTCATAATGCTTCCGCACCAAAATTGGTATCAGAGCAAGGAAATTGCTTTAATCTGATAGCTGACAATGGTCCTGGTGACAGTTGAACTGTTGATGACAAACGGAGGTTCGACAAACTCGAACAACGAATCAAGAGGATCGACGAAACCCTTCATAACATCAAGCAGATGATGGTAGCGTTGAGTCTTGAAGGAGTCGCGAGCCCATGAGGAAGCAAGCTGGTAAGAATTTGCAGACTTTAACAGCTATAAATGGTGGTTGCTTCAACTATCTTAAAACACGACAATAGGTGGCTAGAGAATTTTCTTGAGTCCTTGTTAAGTTTGAATACACGCAAGTTATTAAGGATTCTATGACGATTTATGGAGAAGATATAAAAGAGTCCAGTTTGAAGTGTAAGAAGATTTTTAGAACACGATGTACCATCAACAATAAAGTATGCAAAGTGATAATAAATCATGAAAATAGTGAGAACTTGGTATCCAAAGCATTAGTGGAAGTTTTAATTTAAAGACTGAAAAATATTCATCTTCCTATCAAGTTTCACATGGTAAAAGGGGGCAAGAAATGCAATACATGGAGGTACACAAAATTTCACTTTCTCTTGGAAAAATACTACAAAGATGAGATTGTATGTAACTTAGTAGAGATGGACGATTGTCATGTACTCTGAGGACAACCATGATACTGTAATGTAGATGCCACTTACAAACGTTGAGATAATAAGTATATATTTTGATGGTATGATAAGAAGATTGTTTTGGTAGCATATGAAAAGCAATTTGTGAGTACTAGTGTAAATAATGAGAAAAAGGTCCACAAGGTAGATGATGAGGTTAAATAAGCCATAATTCAAGATAATCGAAATGTTACTATCAGTAATACTACAACAGAAAAAGAAAAGCATGTGCAAGTTGAAAACTCAAAACCTAGTGATCCCTTATACATGGAAATTAACAACAAAAATAAGCGTAAAGATGAAAAACATTCATGTGAAATTACAATTGAAAATCCCAAGATTGAGCTGCACTTTGATGATGAACTAGTTGAAGTTCAGAATTTTCCAACAAGAGATGAGAGAATTAAAATTTTCCACCACGGAGGAATCAAAGGTGAGGCGTGTCAAATTGATAATAAAAATTTTGTTGACCTTTTCTACAATTTCAGTGCCAATAAATTGCATGAGAATAAGGAAAATACTGACAATGAGGATTGAGTTTTTGTACCAATTTTTTTATATTGAAGAAAGTATCACTAGATATTATAGTAAAAGATGAAAAGTGTGAAGAATCGAAAATAACATCAATGGTTTTTATGAAGATGGACTCAAGGATGAGAAATCAAACCATGCTTCATTTATGAAGCAATATTGCATAGGGATTATCTGTGCTTCAAACAATGGAATTGGAGAATATAACATTTATCGAGCACATCAAAAAATAGAAATTCCTTCAATATCAGTACTTGAATATTTTCCTCCCGGTTGATTGATTTTCTTTTCTTCAACCAAACTCGAGGACGAGTTTTTCTTCGAGTGGAGGGGATTGATGCAGTACATCATAACTACAATTAATAGTTCCTTACTATAATTATGTTTTTATCTTTTCTAGGTGTTTATTGTCTCAATTATGTTTATCTTTTTAGTTTTCTTGTATAGTTGTGATAAGACTTTTATATTCTATTTGATTAGAATTATAGTTTAAATTAGTTTCAATTTTCTGATACTATTGGAAGTAGGAAATAATATTGTCTATATATATAAGACTATTGTACACTTTTTACAACAATTAATCATTATTCAATCAATATCAAAGCAAGTTATTCTAATATTCTTCTTAGTTTATTATATAATTCTTATTACAAGAATTTTATAACGCTTTCGCACCAGTTTATGACCATTTATTTTGGCGGCCATGGTGGTCCAGTCAATAGTGTTCAATGGTGGCACAAGCGACGGTGTTCAACGATGGTGCAGGTGATGGTATAGATGGTGGTGTAGGTGTTGTGGAAATGGTGGTTGTAGTGGTCACGGTGGTGCAATTGATTTGTTTGAGATGGTGAAATTCGTGGTGTTGATATCGGTTGTCGAGAGCCAGTGGTGGTGGTGGTCTAGTGGCTGTGGTTTGTCGAAGAAGTGTTCACAAATTATTTGGCTGATTGTAACCAATAAATTAATTAATGTATGTCCAATAAATAATATGTAACCAATATCAGCAAATAATGTGTGACCTAAAAATGTGTTATATTGTGACCAATAATTTAATAACTTGTTACTTAAAATTATTGCGACTTATTAATTTGATATTGTGTGACCATTAAAGAAGTTGACTTATAAAAAAAAAATTGTGACCAAAGAATAATATGTCAAATGTTAATTTGATAAATTTTTGATCGAGAAATAAGTTTGTGACCTATAAAATTTGTAATTTGTGACGAGTAAAAATTTATGACCAATTAATTTGATAATTTGCAACCAAATTATGCAAAATTGTGACCTCAATATGTTTAATTAATAAGATATACTTTTATTTAATTATTTCATAAATAAAATTTAATAAATGTATGATTTTTGAAGTTTTAAACCTTGTTTCTTAATTTTGAAATAACTTATACTTACTCTCTTAGATATGAAATTTTCCCAATTACATATTAAGAGCTTGTTTGTCACCTATTATTTAGAAACTAAGAGTTTTGAATAATATTTTTTGGAGAATGTGTGGTTAAAAAATAAAGAAACTTTATTGATCTGTGCATAAAATATTTTATTGTATGAATGTATGATGAAAAGTATTCCTATAGCAAATAATTTAAAATTTTTAAATGGCGACAAACAGGTGCAAAGAAATCATGGACGTCACTTAGATCAAGGAAAAAGCCAAACGACCCGTAAGGATGACCGCGCCCTCACATGCCCCAACGTGGATCCCCTAGAATAAAATAATCTCGACCTCCATGTATGTGTGTTGTGTCAACCTCGTGGTCATCCTCGCTAACACTGTAGCGCGGCTCCTCAGATCAAATGGGCATCCAGAGCCCCTTACTTGGGCTTCATTTTGACGCAAGCACATGCTAGGTGACACATATGCATGTCAACCCAATGCCTCTTTGATGAGTGAATGTGCCAACAATTTGTTTTTAGTGCATATTTTTTTATCAACACTGGACACTCCCCTCACAAGAAGATGGGAGTGTATATCGGAGTGATAATCATGGTATACAAATAATATTTTTCTACTTGATTTTGCTCGTTTCTTTTGGATTTTTCTTTTTCTTCTTTTTTTTTTTTTCAATTTAGTTCATTAGTGATTTCACATGCATATGTATCTTTTTATGGTTTTGAATTCTGGAAAATGTTGAATCTATAAATAGGCTTGAAGTTGAATGAATGCTCAACGTGAACTTAATAATGGCAATTTAATGGAAATTAATGGTTTAGATTCATATTTGTAAATTGTACAAAAATGGGTTGACTATTTCTTTCTTAAAGTTGAATAAAAATATAATACAGTGGGATCAATAGCCAACAGGACACTATTGAAATATGTAAATATAATGTTGATAGAATTGTCATAAAGTGAATCTCAATTTTTGGGGGAAAAAAGTCTTGTAATAGTGATTTTTTGGTAAAATGCGTGGTTAAAAATGAGTTGGAGGAAAAATGAGTTTTTATAGAAAGAAGATCAAATAGGGACTTAATAGATATTGTTGACTCCAAAAAGTGTTGCCAACAGATGTTGGATCCACCCGCTCACATGTGAGCGAAGGTCCTACACGCTAAAACATGTGAACGGTCTAGAACGAAAGAATCAGGGGCGTGGGAGTAGTTCAACGATGCGGGACGAGAACGTTCGGAGTCCGACGGGAAGTTCGTAACCCGATTGTTCAATAATTACCAATCAGTGCTCATGAATGTGAATGTAAATATGTATGAACTCGTATTATGTTGTAAGCTAATATGAAAGAGAGAGTAAAGTGTGGTTTCTTGTATTGATTCTTATATTAGTCCTTCAATGTTATACAAGGGAAGTATTTATAGTGTTATTTGTGAAATGGCAACCCTTAGATAATGTGGCACGTGGCCTCATCTCTTTAATTCAAACATCCAATCCTATACATCATCCTTGACTTGCTAGCTTGCTTCGCATTTATTATTTATGCAGAACCCTCATGCTAATGACAAGATTTGACATGTATACTTATGACAAACGTTTCATCAATCATTCTAACAAGATCTTTACATAGAAGATCTCTTGGGAGAAGTGATCATGGAAGATGTTCCTTCATGGTTCAGGGGCTTCTGCTTCTGCTTCTGCTTCAGCTTCAGATTCGGGACTTCTGCTACTCATGTAGTACTTCCGCTTTAGGGCTTCGACTATCTTTACAGGCCTTGGCTTGAAGGGCCTCAGATATACAAACCACCTCGACTGGAGTGCTATGTGGTTCAGATTGAGTGGGCCATAGGCCCACGTAGGTTGGCTACGTATGACAACACGTAACAGATATATGTTTTAAATATATATTTGAATTGGCCTAGTTTGGAGATGTTGTAGAAGATAGAATGGGATGACATTGCAACTAACCTGATAAGTGAAGGACGAATAGAGAAATATGTTTTTGAAAAGAAATTCCGGAATATAGGTTTTTAAATTTCTCCAATCGCATCCAATTTCAACTAAAATCGCTAGTCTTGATTAGCGACTCTAACGCATAGAAGTCGCATTTATTCATAATTAGCGATTTCGTTCCAAAAATATCGGCACTCCCAACTGTCAACTCCAACAACTTGAATTGGGGCTCTCCGTTAATCCTCTCCTGTCATAAATCATTTCAGTTTATAGCCATTCTTAATTATTGATATTCTTGTTCGGGAAAACTAGCCGCTAACTATTGCTATTGGAATAATTTGCGAGGTGATGATATCGCCTCTTATACGTCGCCCACAAAGTGTTTGATCATATGTCCAACTGGAACTTTGTGGGACTTATTATCGAACCTTGATAAGTATTCGCAAATGACACCATTATTGGCTCCACCGGGTGCCATTCAATCCCAAATTCATGCAACACTGTTTGTTTCACTTCAATCCCATCTCATCCC
Source organism: Olea europaea var. sylvestris (assembly GCF_002742605.1). Classification (NCBI taxonomy): domain Eukaryota; kingdom Viridiplantae; phylum Streptophyta; class Magnoliopsida; order Lamiales; family Oleaceae; genus Olea; species Olea europaea. The sequence goes on along the minus strand of NC_036246.1, from coordinate 37,780,098 downwards.
ACCATTGCCCATCACCATAAAACGAAACAATTGTCCTAAAAACAAAAAGTCTTCGCTTTCTGCTCCTGTAGCTATTACATGTTCTTCATCTTCTCACAAACTAGTCCGTGATCCAAGGTTGGACAAGCATGTTGTAAAGCAAAACAAGATACGGTTTGTTCAGAAGCTCAAGACTCTCCTCCTTTCCAAGCCTAAACACTTTATGCCCATCCAAATTCTCTACAAATGCCGTGCTTACTTGTCATTGCCTAGTCCACGTTCTATCATATCGATGATCCGTCGTTACCCCACCATTTTCGAGCTCTTCTCAGTCCCGACTCCTCCCACACCGTTCAATGCCACTGGACCGTTATCCCAACTCTGTGTTCGCCTTACCCCAGCTGCTACAGCTCTTGCAAAAAAAGAAATCAATCTTAAGAAACGTATGTCCATTTCTTTGGCCAAAAAGCTCCAAAAGCTTCTAATGCTCGCCTCACCACACAACAGGCTTTTGTTGTCCAAGCTTGTTCATTTGGCTCCTGACCTTGGCATGCCCGTTAACTTCCGTTCTCGCCTTTGTAATGATCATCCAGATAAATTTAAGGTCGTGGATACTTCTTATGGACGTGCACTTGAGCTTGTTTCGTGGGATAATGAACTGGCTAAGTGTTTACCCTCGCATGATGAAGTAGAGGCACTTGGATTGATAGTAGACAGGCCGTTGAAATTTAAGCATTTAAGACTTCGTAAGGGACTTAACATCAAGAGGCGTCATCATGATTATCTCATAAAGTTCAAGGAAATCCAAGATGTGTGTCCGTACAAGACTAAAGCAGGAGATTTTTTAAAAGAATCCATTGAAGCGGAGAAGCGGGCTTGTGCTTTGGTGAGAGAAGTATTGGGAATGACAGTCGAGAAGAGAACATTGGTGGACCATTTGACACATTTCAGGAAGGAGTTTGGATTGCCGAATAAGTTAAGAGGAATGTTAGTGAGGCACCCGGAGTTGTTTTACGTGAGCTTAAAGGGGCTAAGGGACTCTGTCTTTCTGGTGGAGGGATATGATGATAAGGGAGCACTTTTGGAGAAGGATGAGATATTGGCTATAAAAGATCAGCTGATGGAGCTGGTTAGGGAAGGGAAGAAATTGAGAAGAGAGAAGAGAAAGGAGTATCTTTCAGTTGATGTCTCGAAAAGTAATGCTAGTCAATTGAACGATGAAGTTGATGATGACAAATATGATGATTACGATGATGGTTTAGATGATCTATTCCAATTTGAGGATTTCAGTTCCGAGGATGACTTAGATGATAATGACAGTCAAGAGTCAATAAGGTGGAACAAGAAAGGTGAGTTTTGGACAGCCGAGACAACTTTTGTTTTAGAAAATGAGACTGGCTTAGGTTCCGAACCTTGGTAGGAACATCAGATGAACATAACTTGGATTAGCTAAGAGTATTTGTTTTTGGGTGTTGTGATCTATCAAAGGAGATGCTTATTCTATCAAATATCAAGCCGACCTCTCCGCAGATTAGGTATATGACGAAGAAAAAATTAGTTGGAGGTTATTAAGACATCAAACTGATATTCGAGCCATTACTTGTCATGTGAGCCCTAAAACTCCATGGCACACAGCAGCATTCTATGCGTTGAATTGGCAGAATTCATTGCCAAACTCGTATAGCATGCAGTATGATGCATAATGTGGTGAACTGGATGCACTGGGTAAGCGTTGTGCATGTAAATTGTCAAATTTTAGAACTCGAAGATTAACAGTTAAAATAACAAAAATGTTACTTATAGTGATGTGTTTAATAAGTTTCTTCAACACCCCCCTACTCCCGCCCCCCACACCCCTTGAGAAATAAAAATCTAAGCAATCGAAAACAAAAAAACTTGAACTAGCCTATTTTAAAGGATATTAAAGAATCAATTAAAAGGAAAGTTAATTTTTTATTAAAACTTAAATTAAAAATTTTTAGTTGTTTCAAAAAATCTTGAAACAGAGGAATGATGATAGCAATAATATTGAAATGATCAAAATAAATTGAATGGAGTTCGATAATTGGTGAGCAAATGATTGATTCGCATATTTGCAATAATTCAGGAAATTGATCAATATTATTAGATTTGGAATTGAAATAAAGCGTCTTTGATGTTAACTTTAAACCTTTCTAAAACTGAGTTAATTAAATCAATGCTCATTGAACTTCATCTTAGATTACTACTTGCTTGGGGTGACTCTTTGTTGGCAAGTACGTGTTTATTATGAAAATTGTGATTAATTCTATGTTGATTGTAATTGATTGTGACTTGATCACATATCGTCACAGTTAATACTGATTTGGTTACAGTCACGCTGAATACAAATTTGATTACAATTAATCACATTGAATACAAACTTGGTCACGGTTAATCACAGATAGCACATGTCAGTGACTTGGTTATATACGGAGACTTGAAATTTTTCTGGATGGATGTGGTAGGGTGGGTTGTTGTGGGGATGGTATAATGGTTTCATAAGATGGGATGTAACCTCCAGTTTTTTTTTTTTTTTTTGGAAATTTCTTGGGAGGTCGGGGTGGGGTAGGTGGTTCCGTAAGGTGGGATGTGATTCCAATTTTTAATTTTTGGAAATTTTTTGGGATGTAGGGATAGGTTGCATGGGGTGGGGTGGGATTTCTAGAAAGGGTTTTCAAGTTCTGAAAATTTTGTACTGGTAGGATTGGGTTGGATGGGTAGAGAGGGGTGGCCTGAGGTGGGGCATATGGTGGTGGAGAAGGGTGGGGATAATTAATTTCAATTAATTATATATTATATATATTATTAATTAGAATTAATATATGAATTTTGAAATAATTTGACAAGTTCGTTAATTTTGAAATGCGAATTTTTTATATAAGAATTATGTATTGGTCCTTTAAAAAGGGTAAGTTTCAAAAACCTTCCTTATGGCTAATGATATTTTCAAAAACATTTTCTAAAAGTATAATGAGCAATGAAAAACATTTTTTTATGTGGTAAAGGTGATGTGATGCCAACTGAACATTTCGTCGACCACGTCATCACTTCAGTTAGAGGTTATAAACGAAAGTTAAGCTAATGAGTAACATCCACTGTTTGGATAAGTTCATCAGTCAAATTTTAATATTTTTAACTTTAGTAAACAATTGAAAATATAGATATAAGTTCAATGATTATTGGGACAATTAACTAAATTCGGATCATGCTACATGTACAAACTCCTTACTCACTACTCAAAATTGAGATGTGGACCACAAGTCGACATTTTTTAAATTCACGCAGGGTCCGCTAATTTTGTCAGAGTGGGTATACTATTTTGTCAACAAAATTTTGTACAAATATCTTTATCCAACTCAAAAATACCATACCTCAACTCGTCACGTATTAGCCTTCACAAACCTACGTCGATTATTATACTTATTTTATTATTTTAAAGTTAAATTATATTAAAAATTAAAGTAAATGAAATGGTAAACGAGGATATTTTAAATACCATTCGCCCCACCTTAACCTTGCCCCATCCCACATATATAAAAGTGCGAATGAATGGGTTCGACACATGTCAAAATTATACATCATTATGTATAGATTTCCCTCTTTCATTTTCAGTTTTTTTTACACAAAATTAATAAAATCACGATTTTTCAACACGGTCATACCTTCACATTTTCTTAATTCAAGTCAATCTGACAAAGAAACACCCTTTTTCCATTTTCCTATACTACCAACCATGCCTCTTCAAAAAATCCGCCATTCCAAACGAGATGGCTCTTAAAGAAAGCATCAACGAAATTGTCGAAAGCTTGTAGGAGAAGAATTTTTTCCGTGCACGTCTGTAAGTTAACTGTCCGGTGTTATGGTTATCCAAAAATTTACAGAATAATACATAAAATGTTGTTTATCAATCACTAAGTGTGTGTTGTGTGTGATTCGTCATCTGATTTTGAATTAATCACCATTTTTCTTAAATTTTTATTCAATTATCGTGTTTCGTTTTAAGTTTGCATAAATGGGCATGATATTTGTTTTGTTCAAAGATAGCTCTGAGATGATGGTGAATTGTAGCTTTTGAGATAATTTTGTAAGAACTATACTATTGAGATTAATTTATCTTACGTAGAAATTATTCAACGGCGAGAAATGTTTGTAAATTTCACACTTGCTTTCGTATTAAAGGGATATAGAAGGCCAATCTCGAAGATTGAATAGTGATTATTGGACAAGAGTAGGAGAAAATGGTAGACCGTGTTGGTTTTGGGTGGACTCAAAGAGAGAGATTCATTTGGGGTAAAATTCGTCGATAGAGTAATTAGTCCAATAACCAGGTTTGTGCACTTCTCCCACTTCATTTTAAATTTTAAAATCTCTTTTTGCTTACATATTTCATGGAAAAACATGTGTCTTCTTAGATCTAGAAATGATGGAAATTTTGTGAATTTTGTACATGTTTTATTAGGTAGATCGGATGAACAATGTTGAGAAAGGAAAAAATAATTTATAATCTTGTTTATGTACAATGGCGTTTTGTAGGATTTAGAGCATTGCGCTGGTCCGTGCTGCGTGGAGAGTGACGCAGCACTCTCCGTGCAACACGGATCACTGGCACTCTCTGTGCACAGAGAGTGCACTTTGTGCTGCACGGAGTATGCAAGATTTTTGGAGATTTCTTTTTTAGATTAATTGTAATTTTCATTTACAAATTTATAAATGGATTAATTTGTTGTAATCTCGCGCTAAGTGGAGTCCTTAAAATACATCAAATTACAATCACTACAAATGGAAAATTTCTCCATGGTCCATCCTGGATCCCACGGACATCAGAGATTTTATTTTTCATTTTTCTTTTTCTGTTTTTTTCATTTATTTTTCTTTTTTTAATTTGTTTTGTTCATGTTATAAATAATTTTTTTCGATTTAATATTCTTTTTAATTCTTTTCTCTTAATAATAAACTTAATTTTTCAATTTTAATTAAATAATTTTTATATATTCTTTATTTAATTTTCGTAACTTTCTTTTGTTTAATTTGTTTTATTTTTATTATATATTTTTTGAAATTTGTTTTAAAATTTCATTTGTCTTCATATTATAAATATTTTCTTTGATTTAAAATTCTTTTTAATTTTTTTGTTTTATCATAAAACATAATTTTTTTCAATTTCATTTAAAAAATAATATTTATTTTTAATTTTCATTATTTCAATTTAATTAAAAAAGTTCATAATAATATTTTTTTTGTTTGCAATTCTTTTTTTCGTTCTTTAATTTGTTAAATTATTTAGTTTCTTTTCTTTATAGGTATTGGATTGGATGAAGTGAAGTGGTGTGTGAAATGGAGAAATATTGCAATGGAAGAGATGGTTGCAGTAAAGTGAATGTGAAAATGGAGAAATAATTGAAGACAACACGACGTAGTTTTTGCTCTCGTGATAAAAAATGAAATTCTTTTCTATTTATATGATAAAACTTAATTTTTTTCAATTTCAATTAAATAAGATTTATATATTCTTTATTTATTTTTCGTAACTTTCTTTTATTTAATTTGTTTTGTTTTTATTATATTTTTTGAAAATTGTTTTAAATTTTCATTTTTCTTCATATTATATATAATTTTTTGTTCAATTTAAAATCTCTTTTTAATTAAACTTTAAAAAGTTTGAAGAGGTTTTCTTCATTTATGGTTATGCCATGTTTACATTATTTTCTAATATTCTAATGACATTTTTGCAATCTTACAGTTAAGCTCCAATGACAACAAAATCAGGTCATTGGAAGAAAATTAATACTTGAAATTGCATATAACATTTAAGCTATAATTTAAAATTCTGTATGGTGCCTGTCGACATGAAAAACCATTTTTAATGCAACAGTGTAGATATTGTTATGTTATATATCTTGATGATATTTAATTATTATAATCATAGTATGGATTAGGGACAAAGCTTGAGTGGGCTAAATCATATTTTAGGCTCAGCTAATATATATAGAAAAATATATTCCGCATAAAAAAAAATTCTACAAGATTTTGTACATGGAAATGCCTTGTACAAATATATGCAAATTCTCAAATGTTCGTATGAAGAATAAAAAAATATATAGAGATAATTGACGAAAAATAAGTCAATTTCAACAAATTTATGAATACTTTTCAAATTTATAAATGATTTTTTCTAAAATTTACATAAATTTATTTTAAACATTAACCAATTAATATGTAACGCACATTCACTCACTAGTTATCTAAAAACTTTGATAGAGTGAGGGACGGCCACCTTAACCGGTCGTCCCATGAGCATCCCAATAATTGCTATGAATGCAAAAAATAAAGATAAAATAAGATATAATTTTCTTAGATATTATTATATATTATAAATATTCTATGATAAAATAAGAAATAAAAATACACTTTTGGCCAACAATGGGATTCATTTTTTAAAAATAAACCTTATGGGATATATTTGTAATTTTTGAAATAAGATGGGTATCTGTAGAAGGGTGATTGCATTGACCCCACGATGTTAATTTGTTGCCCCCACATTTTTATTGTACTTATATTTGTCATCTTTGTTTGTTGTAGTGTATCTCTAATTTTTTATTTTTTTTTTTAGTTTATAATCTTATTTTCAACTTCCCATTAATGAATAGATTTTGTTCGGATGATAATTTTTGTCAAAATGTTTTATTTTCATTCTTAAATTAGGAAAATATATTTATAGCATTTTTGTATTAATTTATTTTATAAAAATATGATGGAAAGTAAGATGTTTTATGCCCTTCGACATATTTTTGGATAGAAATGCAATGAAAAATTGAGGATAAGAATGATATGAAAAATTTCAGGAATATAAGTACTCTAATGAATAAAGATCGAAAACTTTAAGTATTTGAATGTAATTAAAATGTGCTGAAAAAATAAAAACATAAATATAATTACCCTCCCTAGAATTGTATTTTATTTCTAATAAATTCTACTTTTAAGACGCTTCTTATATTTCACTTTTCACAAGCATTAATATTTCATCGGGTACTTTTTAGTTTGGCCCAGTCAAACTAATCATTTTTCACATTGACCAATTTTTTTTGTCATTCATCACAATGGCCTTTTGAAGTTTACATGACGTTTTTACACATATTATGTTTTGTAATTACAAAAATATCTTACTGTTCAAAAAACAATAATACCTTTTTTAAGTTATAAATAAATTCAAACATTTTCCACTTGAATTTTAAAACCAAATCAGTTTCTCCAACACAGATATAAAAAAATCGTTTTAGTTAGATAAAAAAAATCCAAACCCTTTTTTTAATTTCATTTTAGTTAAATTAGTATATTGTTCGAATATTTAAATCTTATTTCGAGGTAGACAGATAATTTTCTACAATCTTAAAAGGATTTATACTTTTTTAAGCAAAAACGAGAAAAAATTTCATCTGCATGCATATTATTTCAGAAAAAATTCATGGTCGTCTATGAAATCGTCAAATAAAGCAGATGGGCACAATAACGGCCGGCTTGGATAATTTTTTTTAAATGCTGTGTAGTTAAATAAATATTAATTAAATAATTGAAATAATAAATAACTAATTGAAATGAATTAAATGATTAATTAAATATTAAACAAATAATACACATAAACAATTCAAATAATTATTTAAAAATCCAATAAACAATTAAAAAGGATTTGAAATAAATAAATTAAAATAAAATAAATAATTAAAATAAATAATTGAATAGAGTAAATAAATAGTATAAAAATAATTAAAATAATTGATGAAATATTTAAAAAAATGAAACTAAATATGAAATAAACAATTAAAATAAGTAATTGAAATAAATAAATTAAATAACTAATTAAATACTAAGCCCTTGTTTAAGCCCAATTATTTCTATCAAAAGATATTCTTCAACAGTGATTTAACTCCATTTCAATCACATATTTTTTATTAAAATAATATTAGACGCAAATCTAAAAATTTTCTTTATTTTTTAACCACACATTTCTCATCAATACACTATTCAAAATTACATTTTTTTGGCAAGATATAGCTCAAACAAGGGCTAAGTAAATAATATACATCAACAAATTAAAATGTATGTGTACAAGAAAAGTATGTGTGGAAGATAAACTCCAGTGGTTATGCATTCAGGATTTCCACCACACACCTTATGCAGTGTTTATTACATGACTGATTATTGGAGATCAGCGTATGTCGAAACAATATTTCATGTACCAAACGAAGCCAAGAGGGAAATTATTGACCACATTCTCTATCTAAATAATTTGTTGCCACCAAAAGTCGGACCACGTACTCCTGGACGTAGACGTACGTCTAAAATACCATCTATCATAATAAGACATGATATTTAATTATTTATTTTAAAGACCTACTTAAATAAAAAAATAATATTTAATTTAATTTATTCTTTTTTATATTTCATTAATTAATTATCTTAATTGGTTATGTATATTATTTATTTAATATTTGATCACTTTATCCAATCACTTATTTGAATAGAAAATTAAAATTTAATTTAATTTATTCTTTATATATTTCATTAATTAATTATCTTAATTGGTTCTTGTGATGACACCTCAGTATGCTCTCCAACATAAACACAATTTGTCAGGCATATCGTTGCATTCCTTGAATACGTCTCCTAACTATGCCAAAGTTACCGTCGGAAGTAGGATCGACGTAATATATTTGCGTGCTTTTCATCCAACAAATCTAAGACTAATACGAAGTTGACAAAGTTATAATTCGATGTAACTTTGTTGGGAATTTGTCACATGGTGGAGTCCAAATGGTAATCCATCCTGTAAAATTTTAAATGTTAGGATTTTGTGCAAAAGACAATGGATGAAGCATAATATTTGAAAATTAAATTGCTTATTGAATATTTAATTGTTAATTATTTATTTAAATTGTTTATTTACTTATTTAAATTATTATTTAAAATGTGTATTTTAATTATTTAGTTGTGTATTTAATATTTATTTTACTTGTTAATTGAATGTTTAATTGTTTATTTTAAATGTAAATTATTTATTTCAATTTTTTATTTAATATTTAATTACTTATTTTTATTATTTATAGTTATGGTTCATTTAAATTATTTATTCAATACTTAAATGTTAATTATTTATTGAAATTGTTTATTTAATATTTAATTACTTATTTAAATTACTTATTTTTATTATTTATATTTATTGTTCATTTAAATTATTTATTTAATATTTAAATGCTAATTATTTATTTCAATCGTTTGTTTAAATTATTTATTTAATATTTAATTACTTACATAAATTATTTTTTATTATTTATGTTAATTAATTATTTTTATTGCTTAACTAATATTTAATTTACTCGTTTATTGAATTCTAATTATTTAAATTATTTTATTAATATTTATTTCAATTAGTTTATTATTTCAATTAGTAATTTATTATTTACTTAAATAAACAATTAACATAATTCATGAAATATTTAAATAAACAAATAAAGTGTAAAATAAATAATTATATATTAAAAAAATAACGTACATAAACAATTAAAGTAATCACTTAAATATTTAAATAAACAATTAAATTAAATATTGATTTATTAAATTATTTATTTAATATTAAATAAATTTTTATTTAAATCATTTATTATTTTAATTGGTTATGTATATTGTTTGTTTAATATTTAATTACTCCATTTAATTAATTATTTTAATTACTTAATTTTAATTGTTTATTTCATATTTATTTACTTTATTTCATTATTTATATTAATTTCTTATTTATTTTAATTGTTTATTATATTTATTTAAATTGTTTATTTCATTATTTAAATAAAATGAAATAAAAAATTTAATTATTTTACTTAAATAAACAATTTACATAATTCATGAAATATTTATAAACAATTAAATTCAATATTTAAAAAAATGGCTGGGCTTGTAGGCCCAATGTATGGGTATGCTAGCTGTCTGGCTCATCTTGATCTAGACGGTGACATCGTTGCTGCCTACTTTATCGCAGGCACTGGAAAAAATAGTAGAGATTGCCATTTTCGACGATCTCTACTACCGAAACAAGTCACAATTCACTTTTTATGCATACAATGATCATATACTATTATTTTTGCATACATTTTTGAACAAATTCAAGAATAAGCATGATTTATTTGAAAAATTGATTATCCACAATGGTTGCAAGAAAATTTCCAATTTCATTGGCTTTTGATCGGCGTCAAGTGATGATCAGCATCTGGAGGTCGATTTCTCTCCTTTTTTCGACGTCTAGATTCCAATCAAATGAACAGTGTATTTTCTCTCTTTTTCTTTTTTTAAGTTTGGAGGCTATAAATGGACTTCATTGATTTTTAAAGTTCTAAACATTTTTGCATTTTTCATTTTTTTTTTAAAGGCCAGATGGCTGGCCATCTTCTACTAATTCCTCATATTTCAGAAGTACAACTTAAGGGGCTTAAAGTGTTTTTGAAAGAGTACCATACTTTAATTTGTCAATCTGTAATCCCTATGGTTTCGCGAGAGCCACCGAGCGATCGTTGACAGTTGATTATTGGCAATATAATGAGTCTCACTGAATTTGCGATGGTCAGTTAATTCCTAACAAAATTCGATTTGCTGCTTTCATTTGATTTTTCTTTTTTATTTATTTTATATTTCTCTTTTACCCCTTTGTCTGTATTTCACGTGGATGAATTTGGAAAGGGGAAAGCGACGGCGAATTGAAATTTAGATTATAATTTATTTCTTTACACCTATTTGGTAGTAATTTTTCACCTTAAAAAATCAATTTTTTCCAGTTATTTCACTATTCCAACCATATTTTAACTTCTTCATACAAAGGCAGGACCCACTTTTTCCCTCAAACGGTTAAAAAATCAATTCTCATAATTACTACATAACAACCATTAGTTTATGCAGTTTCTGTAATTAACTTGAATTTGCTTGTCTTCTTAGAGAAATTAGTTTGGCCCTGCTTGAATCTTTATGTTTCGCGTGGGTTAGTCGCTAACAATTAAAAGGGATCAGACGATTGTGTAAGGGACAAACCTCTTGAGACAAA
>NC_036246.1:37758266-37761775 GCF_002742605.1 Olea europaea var. sylvestris | reverse complement strand
CTTGATTATTCTTTTGCCAATCACTGGCTCTTCCAGGGCCACTATATTTGGCCTCATCTGTTTGAACATCTCAGTGAGTGCATTTACTGAGAACGGTTCTTCGTTTTGTGCGACAACCTGAGTTTCTTCCCCATCTTGTACTACCCTGACAGGTCCATAGTTTCCTTCATACATGAACTTTTCCACCGAGTTTGCTTCTGCGATAAAAGGCCTATGATCGGCCTGTACCATCTCTACTTCGCCTTTGTTATTCTAAAAGATCAGGCATTGATGGAGCGATGAGGGTATACAGCGACTTCCGTGTATCCAATCTCTCCCTAGTAGCATGTTGTAACTAGTAGGACCATCTATTACAAAGAAGACAGTGGTCCTAGTGGTCGTCCCTATAGTTATGTCCAATGGCATAACTCCCTTAGCTGAAGTTGCTCCTCCATTGAAGCTAGTGAGGATGACTTCTGTAGGAATCATGTCACCCTCTATCTTTGCGAACTTCCTCATCATCCTAGATGGAATGGTGTTTATAGCTGCTCCATTGTCGACAAGCACTTTTGCCACTGGGACGCCGTTAACTAGAGCTTTAACGTATAATGGCTTCAAATGTTTAGTCAATTTCATGGCTGGCCGTTTAAAAATAACATTTTCGACAGCCTCTATTTCTACTTCCTGCTTGTTTTCTATCGAATCATCCCCCTGTGATAAGTCGACGTGTAGTATATCACGCGGATCTTCTGTCTCCTGAACTTCCTTCTTACTTCTTTCTAATGCTTCCTCATCAGTTACCCAACCTGTGGGAGGGGACATTATTCTTGGAGGTGACCCATATTTTTCAGAGCGAGGCACTCTCTTCTTCCTTTTGGGTGTCCCGTACAGTACATAGAAATCGAAAGGATGCCCAGATGGTTTCCCCAACAAGTCTACTTCGCGATGTAGTTGTTTCAACAGAGTATTGCGCGACACTCCTCTCTTTTTTCTTTCTGCTTCTAGGTCGATTTCTTCTTCAATGTCTGTCATCCCATCATCCTCTCCATCGTTGTAGGCCTCTCTAGAAGTCTGGCTTTCTTCACATACCAGCACGCAAGCTTCTCCTTCGTTGTCCTCCCTCTCTTCTTCTTTTTCTTTATTCTTGAATTCATTGGCCAATAAGTAATTATTGGCCACGACAGGAGGTAACGTGCCAAACTGGATGGTAAGGGGCTGATCTTGATCTTCTCCATCTCTTCTGTCTCGCTCGAACTTTGATCTCCCAGAAGAAGTTTCTGGCAGTTCCTTCATTGATTCATCTGTACCGGTCTCTTCACTATTTTTGAGGACATTTTGATTGGTTACCTTGAGTAATTTAAGCGCTTTAGGATGTGGCACTCCCTGTTGCTGCCTCATCATCCGTCCGTAGTTTCGTTGGAAACGTCTTTGTTGGGTCCTAGTCATCTCATTCTTCCAGTATCTGCTGGCCTGAACTGCCTTTCAAAAGGCGATCCTCTACAGATCTCCCAGAAGAAGTTTCTGACAGTTCTTTCATTGATTCATCTGTACCGGTCTCTTCACTATTTTTGAGGACATTTTGATTGGTTACCTTGAGTAATTTAAGCGCTTTAGGATGTGGCACTCCCTGTTGCTGCCTCATCATCCGTCCGTAGTTTCGTTGGAAACGTCTTTGTTGGGTCCTAGTCATCTCATTCTTTCAGTATCTGCTAGCCTGAACTGCCTTTCAAAAGGCGATCCTCTACAGAATGATGTACCTCGCCCTCTACCAGGTTGAGTGTTTGGGAAGAAGGTAGGGGGATGAGGATGCTGCCATGTCCCTGGTTTCTCCATATTTTCATTCACTTCTCTTTTACACCTTGCACACAGGACGTCTTCGTCCTTTTTTGGTTCTTTCCCCTTGATTCGTTCAAAGACGCTGGGATGTGGTCTAGGATCCTCTTTTCCATCATCTACGACCAACTTGAATTTTGGCAACTTGTTTTTGAATCCAGATGTCACCATGTTTACTCCAAGTGGCTGTGGGAAAGGATTTTCATCCACTGCCATCTTCTTCTTATCATCGAACGTAATTCGTCCTGATTCAATGGCATCCTGCAATACATGGAAAAACCAAGCAATTGTTAGTCAAATGTGACCATGCATTATGCCACTTAAAATATTTTTTACCCTTAATTTGTTCAGGGTTTGACAATTTGTGCTTATCGCTCAACTTTATCTGCTTATCCCTATATAATTTATCAAATATAAGGTCAGCTTTGGTCACGTCGATCGAGAACGTTCTAGCCTTTATGTTTCCATCTTTTATGGGCTCATCTTTGCCCGATGGTCTAGGCTTGGCCATTATGGAACAAGTATATGTATCCCCTTTGACCAATTCGGCCAAACACATTTCGGCCTGATCGTATGACTCGTCGTCGATGGTATGAACGTCAAAATTTGGGTCTTTGTAATAAGTCCCTTTACTAGAATTTTTCATTTGTTCTTCCTCTCTTATCAGTCGCTCATACCTAATCACATTCGCACTCAACTGGAAAAGATCAGGAAATTCCTTGTCCTGAAATTTCTTCTTTAAATCAAAGCTCAAGCAGCCCTGAGCGATTTTGACAAATTCTTTTTCGGGCAGAGGTACAAAACACTTGCTTCTTGCTGTCTTGAACCTTTGGAGAAAACTTTCTGCCCATTCGTTTGGCATTTAACGTAGATTCGCCAAATCAGCCAAAGTGACTTCAGACTCAATTTTATAAAACTGAGCGTGAAATAACTGTTCCAATTGTTGCCATGTTGGAACAGAGTTCGCTGGCAAGTTAATGAACCAGGAGAAAGCTACTCCTGTTAACGAACTAGGGAAAAGCTTCATTTTATGGTAATCAGTTACATCACCACTTTGCAATGTGAATCGCCCTATGTGTTCTAGAGTAGACACCTCTCCTAAATCGGTAAACAGTGAGAACTCTCGCACTTTGTACCCTCTAGGCCATGGACATGCTTGGTCTACCCAATCAGGATATGGCTTTGTGTACGTCGGCCTAATGACGAGACGCACCCCAAAAGCCATATGATCCTGTACGATTTCCATAATCTGATTCCTCAACATGACGTTGGGATCATATGGAATTCCTACAGGCTGATTAACCGGTTGATTTGCATGAGACCTAATGTTTGGTCCTTGATTGACAACAAAATTACCATAACATCTATTCCCTCATTAACACGTTGGGTGTGCTGTCCATTGTTTAGGACATTATCTCTTAAGTTTGGATTACCCCCCAAGTTAGGCGTACCACTACCATTGTTTTGATTTGGCACTGCAGTACCTCCTTGGTTTGAAGTAGAGGGACCAGAAAGTGGTTCTACCCCTTGATTCGGATTTAGGACTGAGGGATTATGTCCCACAATTGTCCTAATTTGAAAATGATTTGCAAAGGGTATAGCCGGTTGACATAATTGGCCTACTAACTTATTCATTGTTTCGTTCAAAGTATTTAGTTGTTTGGCCATATTGTCATAGTGTGCATTTCCATTTTGGG
>NC_036246.1:37752251-37756013 GCF_002742605.1 Olea europaea var. sylvestris | reverse complement strand
AAACAGTCAGTAGAGTATTCTCACTTTAGAAATTTGTTTTGTCACTCTTTGTTGGTTCTTCATGCATATTACATATGCAGGTTGAAGAGTTGGCTTTTCTTATTAAAGACAACCTTCCTTGCAAGCACCTCGTTCTGTCCATGGAAGAGGCACTGATCAATTTCCTTCAGGATGATACAAGGTATCTTATGTGAATGTTTTGAAATAGATGTTTGGAGAGAACTATGTAGTTATTCACCAGCATAGGTTTCTAATTTTTGACATGTAACTAAATTCCAGTGAGAGTAGGAAGATGCATCTGATAACACTATATCGAGCACCATAGGTTTCTAGATATCATTTGGAGCAAAGACTTTGAAGTAAAAGAGGAAGAGTTACTGGTTTTGCTCTTACAGATTTCACTTCTCTTATTCATAAATTCAGTGCAACTGGTTGCCCCTGGTTCCTGCCCTGGGCAAATTTTCTTTCATTTCCTTTTCCTCTGAAACATCAAATAACTTCTTACTATACTAGACTGTCATGTTTCTAAACCAAATCTTTTGTGATCACGTCTGCTATATGTCATCCTAACCATGAAGTTTTATATTTTCTTTATCCATCATAACAGAAAATACACACTTGCATATTGCAATAGCTACTCTTCTCAATCCATATATGAGCGATCACTTGACCAAATTCTCAATCTTTTAGCTTGCAATGTAGAAATACTTAGTACCGTTAAATATGCTTTTAACATGCATAATTGCATTCTACGCAGATTAGATGGGGAGCTGGAACTTGAACCAATGAATCCTTATAACCGCCTGCTCATACATCGCCTTGCTGACATTTTTGGGTATTTGTGCTTCAGAAGTTATTACTGGCTTTATCGATATCTTTCACTGCATATGTGCTGGGACGTCTATTGAAAATAGTATATAAAGCACATCATTGGTTCAGTGACATATGATAGATATAATGATTGTGTTGTCATGCTAGATTTTCTCATCATTCAGTTGGTGAAGGAGATGAGAGACACTTAATTTTGAAGCGTTGCTCAGAGACGTCAATGTAAGTGAAAGCCAATTATTTATTGCTGAAACTTTATCTATACATCTATAGTTCGTGTCAGATAAATTGGTGTATTTATTGGATCCTTGCATATTTTATCTTTATATTTATTAATTAAAATTATGCATGAAGAATTAAACCTAAACTAAAATTTACTTTTCTTAAATATCTCATAAAAAGGACCTGATAAATTCTGTTTCTGTTAAAATTAAGAAAAAAATTTCTTTAAAATTGTGAGGTCTGAATTTCATTAATGGCTTTGATGGGACAGTTGTTTAAGTTATTTTATACATTGGATTGAACTGCAGACCTTCGATCTTTGTGAGCGATCTCCTATGGCAGTACGATGACGTGCAATTTCCCATGAATATTGTTGTATTAAGACGGAAAGAAGTTCAACCAGGTAAATTATATTTTCCGGCAAAGTAATGCTAAGTGATGTAAAGTGAATTTTTCTTTTTATTGTATGGAATCAGTCACTGGTGGTATCAAGAATTCATAATACTATTGGAACATATAACTGACATCCTCTCTGCTGTTCAAGTGATTCTGATCTTCAAAAATATAAGCTAACTTTTTATCTGCCAAAGAACTCTTGGGAAGTTAGTAATGATATTATGCTTTGGAACCACCTTCCTAGGTAAGTGAAGAAGAATTCTAAAATGGAAAAAAGAAAGGGGGTGGGGGTGACTTAAACATCCATGTTTGGTCATTTTCACTAGAGGAATTAAGTCATTAAGCCCTTGTTTGAGCCACATTATTTTCCTTAGAATGCATTTTTGAATAGTGTATTGATGGGAAATGTGTAGTTAAAAAATAAAGAAAAGTTTTGGATTTGTGGGTAATATTATTTTATTAAAGAATGTGTGGTTAAAATGATGTCAAATTACTGTTTAAGAATGTATTTTTTTGAAAAAAAATGCGGTTCCAACATGGCCTAAGATTGCTTCTCTTGGTGAAGCAGATATATTGATAGATTTCAGAAAAAGCGTTGGATCCAGAATCTCTTTTGTTGTTTTCCACGAAGTAGCTTTGTCTAGCACCCCAAATATTGGAAGCTAAGGTCACTTCACGATGCTAAACAAAGGTGTACGAAATGGATGAATGATCAGAGCATTGATAAGAGAATTGATAAAAACTCTCAAAGGCAAATGTGTATTGGGTAAAATGATTAGTAACTTGTAAGGAGTAGTAGTGGGTCCCACGGCATGTGTGGACAACAAAAGGGTAGTATTTATGAATGTGGACTTGAAATTAATATTTGACTTGAATTTATAAGTTACTTATTAGTATACCCAAACATAGGCCAAGTCTTGTGTTCACGAAATATTCCTTTTCGATTTTAAAACTCACCGCAAGTGTACGGTTCGTTAACAAGTAATAAAATGGATTATGAGTCTAAGTATCGTTCCCACGAGGATTGAATTAGCTCTAATTAGACTAATGTGACCTTAACCGAATCTAATTGAATGAAAATTTGGTTTAAATGTGAAAAGCCCTAATTCTGGAAGAAATCCCCAATTTGAAACCCTAATTGCAAAGAAAACCCTAATTTCGAAATTTCACTAATCGAATTAAATAAACACGCAATTAAAATGTAAATATGCAATTTTATCACAAATATATTGAAATGAATCGAAATGAAATCATTAAGAACTTGAATCCCCAATTGACTATTAAAAACCCTAATTTCACAAATTCAACGAATCGATGGAACAAAATGCCAATTCAATGTTCCTAAATTATCCAATACACTCTCTCGATATATATTGAATCTACTCTTACACACCACCAGCCTATATTTCTATGGATGATACAATGTATAAGAATGCATGACTTTTTATGAACATCTTCATGAATTGCATAAAGCATAGAGATAAGTTTCCATCCCCTATCGGATCCTATGTCAATTTATATTCTATCGAATTTATTCCCCTTCTTTCGAATGCAAAGAACAAATCATCTACAATCACATAACAATTGGCCAAATAATTATGGAAGCATTCAAATCATATAAATCAAACATTTGTCCAACGAAACTATTGTTGAATTAATGAAATAATGGAAATTTAAATCATCAAAAGGTTCATCAAATTCCTAATGAACAAAAATCCTAGCCTATCATATTTTGAAGAAAATTACAAAAGTTCAATAAAGGAGAAGACATCACCCTATTATAATTGTTGCTTGGAATCTTCAATCTTGATGAAACCCTCCTTCTTCTTGCATAAATTCTTGGATCTTGATGTTCTTGTGTGCCTCTTTTCTCCCAAAAATGTCTACTCTCGTTCTGGACGTGTTTTAGGGTATATATAGCGTGTCCAATTTAGGTAAGAAAGGAGTTAGAGTCGAAAAAGGAAACTGCAGAAAACCTCCCGAAGTTTCTTCTATGCGACCGCATAGAAGAAACCTATGCGGTCGCATAGGTCATTTGAGTTGCCCAATTTTTTTCCCTGTATCCATCTATGCGACCGCATAGATGGTTACACTATGCGGTCGCATAGATGTAACAAACTATGTGGTTTTTACATTTTGGTCCCTGAACTTCCTTGTTGCTTCTCTTGACTTCTTTCTTCGATTTCTTCATCTTTTCAACAAATTTTATCTTCCAATTGATGATTGATACCATCAATTCTCATGCCCCTCATTCAGCACATCTTTTGAGTATTTGCGCTTTAGTCCTCCAACTTTCAATTGTCTTCATTTCAGTCC
>NC_036246.1:37751515-37752155 GCF_002742605.1 Olea europaea var. sylvestris | reverse complement strand
TTGTTTGTCCTCAAACAATGCAGTGACTCAATGCTAAACAAACATGGCTTAACACCTTGCCTTGGCTCAGGATTGGACTAAGTAATTGATTTTATAAAAATTTATCAGTGCAAAATGACATCAACCTTTACTTGTTAAGTGCATACTTGACGTGTGTGTGTGGATTCATGCTAACATATCAAATTCATGATGAGTTTGAGTCCCGACCCCAAGTGGTCAAATATATCCTTACTCGCTCGAGAGATACACAACCCCCAAACTTATTCTTTTCGCTCAATAATCTCGGGGTTGTGTTTTAAATTTGGAGTCTACATAGCTCTATTTCTCACCCTCTCGTAGTTTGGCTTAATCTCACTATCACAAATTTACATGTCAACCAGTGAAGGCTCTCCTAAGTTTTGATTGCTTCGACACTCAAGATTAAACTAGGCTACTTGTCTTGCCTCAAAAGTATAGTTTCTTCCACCAAATGTCTAAAAGGGCTTTTCTTCATGTTTTTGTCTCTATTTTTTTTTTTCATCTTCTCATTTGCTTTCTATATAACCCATGTAACGAGCTTTAGGCCGATGACTCCCAAACCAGTTAGCTTTAGGGCACCAGGTTTTTAAACCCTTACAGGCTTATTCACTCGAGTTATAAA
>NC_036246.1:37744581-37745293 GCF_002742605.1 Olea europaea var. sylvestris | reverse complement strand
GAAATTTGGGTGTTTTCTCCAGCCTTGATTGAAGGTTTCTGAATGTGGATTATTCTGCTGGGGCTGACCCCATTGTGCGAATTCTACATGTTCTACTCCTTGTGCCAAAATTGGGCAAGTAGCAATACTGTGATCTGCTCCACATTCTTCACAACTCTGCTTCATAACTTGCTTAGCAGTGGCGGTTTGTGAAATGCTTTCAACCTTATGGAATAAGGAATCTATTTTTTTCCGACAGTGCTGAGTAAGTATCTACTTTATACACCCTAGGTGCTCTTTTCTGAACTACTCGATCTGTAGGCCACATAGCTGAAGTTGTAGCCATCCTTTCAAACAACTCCCAGGCTCCGTCAATTGTTCTTGTAGAGATAGACCCGTCAGATGATGCATCCACCATACTCTTAAATGATGGGAGTAATCCAGTGTAGAAAAATCTGATCTGAGTCTTCTTGTCAAAGCCATGTTGTGGGCACCTCCTTAACATGTTCTTGAAACGGTTCCAAGCCTCTTCAAATGACTCTGACTCGATCTGGTTGAATATTGAGATGTCATGCCGCATTTTAGCTACTTTAGCTGGCGAGAAGAACTTGGTGCAGAATTTATGAGCTAGCTCGTTCCAAGTAGTGATGCTTCCGACAAGGAGTGAATCCAGCCATTCAAGTGCTTTATCTCTCAAGGTGTGCGGGAACAAGCGCAGTCTTATAGCATCATC
>NC_036246.1:37672737-37743709 GCF_002742605.1 Olea europaea var. sylvestris | reverse complement strand
AATGCAAAGAACAAATCATCTACAATCACATAACAATTGGCCAAATAATTATGGAAGCATTCAAATCATATAAATCAAACATTTGTCCAACGAAACTATTGTTGAATTAATGAAATAATGGAAATTTAAATCATCAAAAGGTTCATCAAATTCCTAATGAACAAAAACCCTAGCCTATCATATTTTGAAGAAAATTACAAAAGTTCAATAAAAGAGAAGACATCACCCTATTATAATTGTTGCTTGGAATCTTCAATCTTAATGAAATCCTCCTTCTTCTTGCATAAATTCTTGGATTTTGATGTTCTTGTGTGCCTCTTTTCTCCCAAAAATGTCTACCCTCGTTCTGGACGTGTTTTAGGGTATATATAGCGTGTCCAATTTAGGTAAGAAAGTAGTTGGAGTCGAAAAAGGAAACTGCAGAAAACCTCCCGAAGTTTTTTCTATGCGACCGCATAGAAGAAACCTATGCGGTCGCATAGGTCATTTGAGTTGCCCAATTTTTTTCCCTGTATCCATCTATGCGACCGCATAGATGGTTACACTATGCGGTCGCATAGATGTAACCAACTATGTGGTTTTTACATTTTGGTCCCTGAACTTCCTTGTTGCTTCTCTTGACTTCTTTCTTCGATTTCTTCATCTTTTCAACAAATTTTATCTTCCAATTGATGATTGACACCATCAGTTCTCATGCCCCTCGTTCGGCACATCTTTTGAGTATTTGCGCTTTAGTCCTCCAACTTTCAATTGTCTTCATTTCAGTCTATCTTCAATACTTTCTTCTTCCATTTGTTTTGCTTTGTCATTGAGCTCATACTTGGCATGTTTTCACTCTCGTTTTGCATTTAGCTCAACTTCTCAATATTTGCACCTTCCGTCCTTGAACTATCAAATTATTGCGTTTTGGTCCTTCTTCGGCTCTTTTCTCCTGAATTCCACAATTTCCATTGAATTACCTACAATGCATGAATTTAATTGGATTAAGTCACAATTCAACCATTTTATTCATGTTTAAGTCATGTTTATGAACCAATTAAGTGTGTAAAAACACACTTATCATCTTGTCAACTTTAAAGTGCTATCAGAATTGGAGATTGTGAACCATAGTTATTAAGCATAGCCAGAGCACTGACCTTTTGAATAAAGTCAATAACTAACTAGTGGAACTACCTATTCGCGTAAACAAATAAATTTGTAATTTAAAAGCCTATTTGGGAGTGATTTTGAGAATTAATTTTTTTTACCGTTAGAAGAAAAGTGAGGTCCACCTTTGAGAAAAAATCAAATATGACGGCTGAAATAGTGAAATAAAGGTTAAAAAATCAATTTTTTTGGGGGGAAAAATCACTTCCAAACAGGCTCTAAAAATTTTTGAAATTATTAAGCTCCTGTTTGGTCCTCATTAAAATTACAAACTGAAGTTTGTGGTTGGAAATGGTAATGAGATTAAATTTTGGGATGATTGTTGGTGCGGAGATCAGCTGCTAAAGGAGAGATTCCCTTCTTTGCATCGCATTGCCTCAGTGTCCACTACTATGGTGAGTGATCTCTTAGACATTCATAATGGGAGTTATAGCTGGAATATTACTTTTGGGAGGGATCTTCAAGATTGGGAATTGGAAGATTATTCGCTGTTTATGACCATTTTACATGAGGCTCAAATTTGGGTTGGAGAGAGGGATTGCATCAGGTGGAGGACAGCACAGGATGACATTTTTTCAGTTCGCTCGTACTTTGGTTCCCTCATGGGATGTGTGAATAATTCATTCCCCTGGAAGTTGGTATGGCAGTGTAAATTGCCTTCTCGGGTGGCATTCCTATTGTGGACAGTTGTGAGGGGACAGGTCTCAACGGTGGATAATCTTCGTCGTAAAGGCTTTTACGCAACCGAGTAGTGTTATATGTGCAAGAAGGATGGGGAGACGATCGATCATTTGTTCATTCATTGTGATGGTGTACGTTGGATTTGGAATAGTATACTCAGTTCACAATCTATGGATTTGGTAATGCCTCGTCGTATAGAGGACGTGATACGAGCATGGCGTAGAAAACTTCGGGATAAGGATAGCAAACTAGCATGGCACCTTATCCCGGGCTGCATTGTTTGGTGCGTGTGGAGAGAAAGGAACAACCGTTGTTTCAAAGACCAAACAAAGACAAGAGAGCAGATAAGAGAAATATTTTATTTTACCTTGTATTCTTGGTTTAATGCTGTGGCTAGAAATCCTGTAGATGGGTTGCCTAATTTCATGTTTTTCCTTAATGACTTAAAGTGATTGTACATCCCCCATGTATTCTCTTTTAAGTAATAAAATTATTTGATTACCTATCAAAAAAAAATTATAATTCATTTTTCTCTCTTTTTATCAACTTCACATTCTCCAATAAAATAATATTAAGTGTAAATCCAAAAATTTTTCTTCTTCTTTAACTACACATTTTTCAGAAAAATACTATTCCAAAAATTATCATCTCAAATAATGTGGCCCAAATAGGGGCTAAATATGCCAAACAAACAATTACGTTGTAAAACAATAATAAAAAAATACCAAAAATTGTAATCTATCATACAACAATATTAAATACCACCACGGCTGTGGAAGTTAAATTAGCAGACATTATGTAAAAGAAAAAGTAGTAAGATGATGTAACGTGCCCATACATTTAATACTATAGTAGTAAATGATCATTCTTATAAGCCCTTTTACTTTTGAGTTTTTAGATAAATAATTTTAGAATGAATCAGTATCATATCTTGAAATGATATGCGATTACTTAATAAATGAAATGGGAATGATTATGATTGACAAAAATGTGGTATCCTGGTGGTTAAATACCTCTGCATTTCATTCAGGTCTGCAGTTCTAATCTTGTTTGAGGCCTTTAAATCTTAATTTCAGTTAACAGAATGAACCTCGCCCACCCCCCAGTTTGGTCTCCCTAGAAGGTAAACGGATTTAACCAAAACCAGCATGCACCATCTGGCCCCAACTGGTTTGGTGTTGATATACTCTGACAGCATTACTAGCCTGTCCTAGTGATTAGTTTTGCCACTTCTGACTAACTTTAGTCACTATTTGTGAACGCCAGGTTATTTTGCAATTTGTTGTTTTGTTTCAAAATGAGATCAAAGGAGGAGATAAGAATATCCTGAGTAGTAGGTTTTATATAAAATCTGCCAACTTCAGCAGCAGTAAGAGTTTGCATTCACAATGCTTAGTTTTGCACTATGGACCACAAGTTTTCCATGTGTGCTTTAATTGTCTCAACGTATTCAAAGCTTACTTAGGGGTGGTGTGGGTTATATTTCTTCTTCCTTCATATGGGATGTTCATTGCATGGAAAACCATCAGATTTCCATCTTTTTGATCTGACAAAATGAAAATTAAGTTACAGTATATACTTGCATGTAACGAAGATAAAATCTGATAATTCAAAGTGGATAATTAGATAATTGGCTTTATTTATATGAAATGCTTTATGAATCTGATGTAGGGCAATCCTATTACAAATATCTAACTTCTATCCCATATATAATCGGATTGTCCTACATCATTATCAGTGAATGTTATTGTGTTGGCCTTGTAGCTTTACATAAGTGGATAGATAGTTTAATTATTTGTAATGATTACCCTGAATAGGAGCTGAACATATATATGTAAATATGTTTGTTTTCCTAACAATGCCAAAATAAGCAGTGTGACTCTTGCAGGCCTGAGGGAAAACTCTGCGACTGAATCATCACATGAGAGAAAAATAACTCCTCCTACTTCCAGGGAACGGATCTTTTTCAGAGACGAATGTGAGACAGGGCTGGTAAAGCAGAGGCCACAAAATGATCCTATGGTTGCTGGACGATGATAACCCATGCTCTTGGCCGTAGAATCAAGTCGACAAATCATGAACTTAGCTCAAGAGATAACGAAATGTATGGACATCATGTGAAGGATGTGAAAGAACAATCTGAGGAAGGGTCCATAAAATCGAGCAGTTGTACAGAGACAGAAGTCCCATCTACCACATTTTCTGAGACTGCTAGGTGTAAGGTACACGAGCAAAGGAGTCGAAGAACATCTTCTAAGATAAATTTATCTGCAGAAGAAAGAGATGATAATAACATTCAGAATGACTCTTCTAGAAAAGAGCTTAAGGGAGCTGCAAAGAGATTGTTTGCTCATGCCTTGGGGATTCATCAAAGAGAGGGTAACCCAGCTAAGTGCAACGAAACAAGGCTAATAACCAAACTAAATTGAGGAAGCATCCCATTATTCAATATGTTTGGGAATATGAAGTTGAGTTTGATGAGATTTTAAGAAGCCACTTCCATTTGATTGTTGACTGATTCTATGGTGGTGGTCTTGTGTCTAATAACATAATTTGGCAGAAGCTTTGGTAGCTTTGTGTCCATTCTGGGTAACGAAATTGGAATATTCATCCGTGGAAACTGGCTCGGCTATATTAAGGATGGATTTTAGCAGACCAGTGGCCTTACAACTTTCTTATCCTGGGCCTAACAGGATGGTGTTTATTAAGTCAAATCTAGGTCATATAATTCTTGTATGATAGCTTATCTCTGCCCTCCTTCCAACAATCATGCTGAATCTTTTCTTTCTTCTTCTATAATTTGAGAGCTCCAGAACACTCCTATATCCACACTATCTAACGTACCGTATGCGTTACTATATGTTTTAAAGTAATCTTTTCAATGTAATATGGTTCATTCTATAGCATTATATGTTATGAACATAGATTTCTGTTTGATGGCCATTATTGAGAATAAAATGATATTTCGAACAGTGATTATTTGAAAAATGTGGAGTTAAAAAGTAGTGAAAAGTTTTGTATTTATATGCAAAATATTTTATTTTGTGAATATAGGATTGAAAATACAAGAATTAAAGAATTTTGTTTTAAAAAGGTATAAACAATAGCAAAGTTTGATTGTTCAATTTGTTTGGGAATTGGTGATTGACATCTATTCATACAATTCCATGTCCATTACTCTTTTTCTGTGTTTCGGTCTTCCAAATGAATTTCACAAGACTACAAATCAAACACCAGACCTACGAAACATAAAAATATCAGGACATGCGCCAATATTACAAGCTTGAAAATTAATTGATGATTAGCTGTACATTCTGTTTTAGGGGAAGAAAAAATAGAAACAAATACAAAGAATATCAAGTTATTCAGCCGTCAACTTCTCTATGATATATGCCTATTTGACACTGACTAATTACATTCAGAAAGGTATTTCCCACGGAACGTGATAATATTGCATCACTTCTCTGCATTGCTACAATATTCCTGCCTAAAACATTGGGTGCAGTTACCACAGCCCTCGAATGGTGAATTCTGGTACAAGATAAGCTTTCATACAAGACGCCTTTAATACTTCTAGGGGACACCTCCAGGGATAACCCCAAAATTTTTGAAACACATTCTGGAGATTTGACAGAAATCTGAGTGTTCTGATGCTCAGCTGCTACTTTTACTCACAATATACAGCTTTTAACACTATTTCTGGCTTTGAAACGTGGATGCCTCCTTTTTAGCTGAAGCACGAACCATTGACTCGGTAGCTACTAACTTTTCCCTCAGTATGAAACTATATTCATACAACTTTTGGAGGTTATTTTGAAGATCAATCATACTGATTTCATTAGAAGCCTTCAGTTCTGCAGAAGAAAAGAAACAACGGCAATGTGAAGAACAACTAAGAGGTCTCAATAACAGAAGAATTTTTAAGAACGATTGTACAGGTTATAATATTTTGATGTCCAAAGCAGATTTGCTCTCCATATCCTATATTTATCTGTTTCTTCTCAATTAGGTGATTTGCTCAGTATCTGAACTAACATGAGATGCTGCTAGACAGCTGTGAGCAATCTTCCACTCCCTGCTTCACCCCCAGGTGGGTGACACCCCACATGGTTAAAATAAGAAAATATGAAAAGGAGGAACTGTTGAAGTTGAAAGCCTTAATCAATCAATCACAATCAGAAAAACATGATTGGGAAAATACTCGAACCAAAACAAAAGATTTATTTATTTATTATTATTTTTTTTTTTCAAGTAGCATAATGAAATTTCAAGTTATTCTGCAAAATCAACTGGATAGTATTTGCTCCTTTTCTCAATGTAGTACTTAAAAGTGCACGGGATAGTAACATGTGCCAAGAGCGATGAAGATCCGAGCTTTTAGGTCCTAATACAACTGATCCTAGTGCCAGACATTAAGTGAGATCTGCTTCCGAAATCACTCTTCTTTTCTCTCCATTCCCCTCTGTTGAAATTTCATCTTGAAATAGTTAAATGATGCCTAAGGTTCTAATTACCTTTTTGTAAAGAGAAGCTCTAGGACTACACACGCACTCCATACCCGAAGTCGCAGATATACTCAATAAAGAAGATGGATAGAGATGAACAATCAATTTATCAATTTTTCTCCATTTCACACTCCACGCAGCACAACTCCCTTACCATCACATAGCGTCTTCAATAATCCTGCCATGCTCCACGTCTCTGTTCTCTTCCATTAAGTTTCCATCCATTTGGCTGGTGCTAAATTCGATTTTTCATTTTCCTTCTAATAATGGAAGCAGTCTACCTTTAATGATTATTTGGCTATCATGTAGCATGTCAGTAACACAGTGTAATTAATAATGGTAATTCCAGCCACTCCTCATACTTTCAAAGTACTGAAAAGTGAAACAAATATCTTAAAATCAAAAAGCGAATTTGAAAACTGTTAGGTTGGCATCTAACCATCCTGTTCTTTTCTTCGCTTGGTAAGTAGTTATTATTGGTGTTGGAAACATCTATATATGTATGATTTCATATCTGATCACTTAATGAAGCAAGGAAAACGCGAGGGGTGGGGGTCGTAACTTGTAAACATACATCTCACTTCAAACATGGAAAACCTGAACTTTTGAATCTAGCACTCACCTAATGGTGGAGGTGGTGGAAGATTAACATCAACCACTGGAGATGCTTGGTTACAGAAGAAATCTACCTGACATGAACCAACAATAAGCTCATCTTTTCCAACTTCTAAGTTTCCATGGACCAGATCTTCCTGAATTTAGAGATCACAAAAACATAAGCGGAGCCCAATAGCTTCACATTTGAGAAGAAACTTTCAATCAAAACATTACCTTGCAAAGAAACAAACAAAATTAAAAACATTGCAATAACATTAAACCATCTTCCAGTTGTGCCCCAGTAGCAAAGTACACCAGCTAAAATTGTTGCGCCAGTTTAAACCCTTGGCAGATGATCCAGGATGTTCAAGGACAATTCACTAAGTGCTAACTATGAATATAAATGTCCATAATACACAGAACTCTAACTACGAATCTAGCTCTAATCATCAGAGCTTTGATTACAAGGATCGATTAGGTCCCCTGGATAACACCATTTAGTCATAAGCGGCACTTGTATGTTCAAGAAGAATTCACTAAGTGATAAACTCATTGCACTTGATGATAATGGTATAAATGTCCATAATACACAGAATTCTAACTACGAATCTTACTCTAATCATCAGAGCTTTGATTACAAGGGTCCATTAGGTCCCCTGGATAACACCATTTAGTTATGAGCTGCAATGGTATTTCCTTGTGTTAGGGCTACACGTGGGAGATTGAATTCGATAGGTCTAAGAAGACTAGAGTTTTCAAGAGATTGAATCCTATTTATTCTAGGGTTAGGGGCCCAACACGACAATTTTTTGACCTCTCTCTCTCTCTCAAACATGCACTAAACTATCAGTGTGCGTTTTCTCCTGTCCTGTCCAAGATCCAGTCCAAGCTCTATTTTGAAGGTGTGCACGCCCAACAGTAATTCTACTTGGAGAATATCTGAGAAGATCTAGCAGTTGGAGGCTCGTAGCAAGGCAATATAAACAAAATGGATAAGATCTTCATGGTTCGAAAACTATGCTTCTGCCTTGTTAAGTCTCACAGTTTTAATTCCAACAAAACTGATAAGAATATTATATTTTCTGTCTTTTCACTCAATAATCCTTATTGTGAGGGTTCCTTTGTATAAATAGGAGCAATAGCCCTTGTTACAATGCTGAAAGTCAGCCATCACTGTACATGTATAGAAAGAAAATAAATTCCTACCAATTACAGTGGAAATCTACAACTAATGTGCAAGGTATCTTTTCTCAATTGTTGGCTGTAAATTAGTTACCTTAAATATGTTCGTACAGCACATGTTCATACCCAATTGACATCCCCCCTCAAATTGATGCTAGGTGGTCAACAAGCATCAATTTGCTCATAAGAAAGAGATGGCGTTGTCGTGTCAAGGCTTTGGTGAATACATTGACAATCTGAATATTAGTCGAGATGTGGAAGAGAAATACTATCAGTGTCGAAAGCCTCTCTAATAAAGTAACAATCCACTTCAATATGTTTTGTACGCTCATGAAATACCGAATCAGTAATCTAAATAGCACTTGTGTTGTTCGTATGAAGAGAAGTAAGTTCAGACTGAGGGAAGCCAAGTTCAGCTAACAATCCACGAAGCCAAACAATCTCAAAACAAGCAGTGAACATGGCACGATATTCTGTTTCAGCCAATGATTTGGACACCCGGGCCTGCTTTTTACTTTTCCAGGAAATTAAAGAATCACCCAGAAACATACACCACCCTGTAACAGAACGACGAGTATTAAGGCACCCAAAAACATACACCACCCAATGAACATGGCACGATATTCGGATTCAGCCAATGATTTGGACACCCGGGCCTGCTTTTTACTTTTCCAGGAAATTAAAGAATCACCCAGAAACATACACTACCCTGTAACAGAACGACGAGTATTAAGGCACCCGGCCCAATCCACATCACTAAATGCCATAAGACAAATAGGAGAGCCAGCAAGAAAAAAAATCCGTGACGAGAAGTACCCCAAAGATACCGAATGATGCAGCTAACAGCCCCGAGATGGAGATGTCGCGGAGCTTGCATAAATTGACTGACTTGCTGGACAGCGAATGATATATCGGGTAGGGTGATGGTCAAGTAATTGAGGCTCCCAACTAATTGCCGAAAGATAGTGGGATCGAGAAGATCACCCTCCTTACGATGTTATTTCACAATCGATCAAGATAGTTACCGACTACTCCCCAACCCCACCTTTAAGGTTAATGATCCTTGGAGTAGCCAACCCGACCATTGAGTTCAAGGATAACTCTACTTTTTTTGCCACGATTTCTAGTTGTTCCTTCGCCAGTGGCTCCTCCCCCTTGCCGTCACCCTCCTCTTCTTGTTGCACTAACAAAATCCTTAACTCCCTATTTTTGCACTGATGTCCGTAGGTGTACTCCTCATCACACTGAAAGCATAACCCCTTCTCCCGTCGTAGCTTTAATTCTGTGTCTGTCATAAGGCGGGTGGTGTATTCTCGCTTGGGTGCAGTCAGCTGTTCTTCTACCATCACCAATCTCATAAGAAAGGCCTCGCCCCTTTTTCCCTCCATGCGATTTGGGTTAAAACCCATTTTAACATTATAGGCTGGGTTCTTTTTCATGGGCTGAGTAATCAAATTCCTGTCCTCTATTCTTTGGGCCATCTCCATTAATTGGGCCAGACCATTTGCACAGAGTAACCAGACCTCAACCAGAATCTCTAGCTTTAATCCGTTGATGAACATGCCTTCCAACACTTCTTTTGACATTCTCGACAATGGTGCGGCCAACGCCTCGAACAACTTCCTGAATTCGGCCACAGAGCTCCCTGCTTAACGGCGAGAACTTTCTTGCATAGGCTGCCCTCCTAGGTGGAGCGGAATCCCGACAGGAGCTGTTGCAGGAATTGTCCCTAATTGGCAAACGGGGTCCTAGTTTCTGTCCTTTGGAGCTAAGATAACGCATCTCCTTCCATACTCACCCTAATTGCTCCGAGCTTCTCCTTCTCTATTAACTCATTTACTTTAAAGTGTTGTTCAGCCCGAAATAACCACCCATCGGGATTCTCCCCAATAAATATGGGCATTTCTAGCTTCCTTACCCGCCTCCAATTACTCCCAGTAATGAGTCATACCCACTGTTATTACTTGCTTCCCCAGACCCTTCTGATGCCTTTCCCGTCTAAGGTGTTTGATGATTATTTTGGAATTGATTTGTAGGTGCTGATTTCCCTATAATACATCCGGTTCCATGAAGATAGTAGGTGCCTTGATAAGGCAGCACACTCTAATGAACTCCTCGCTCCCTCTCTAAAATTGCCTACCTTGTCTACTCTTCCTCTTCCTAGTTATAACCCTTTTCTAACCAACTCTGCCAGTCACCCCTACTATAACACCTTTTGTTATTTTCCCCCAATAGCTCCTCCTTCCCACTTTTGAATTCTTCTAGAATAGGTAAACCATATAGGAGGCCTATCAAAGAATAAGGGCATGATCGTTGAGATACAATACCTTTCTGGTTTAAGAAATCATGAAATATATATATATATATATACACACACACACACACACGAGATGTATTCCCCACCAGAATGAAATCGTAAAATTTTTATATTGGTAGAAAATTAGGTCTCAACATATGTCACAAAAGTTTTGAAGATTGAAAGTACATCAAATTTAAAACGGAAAAAGTAGATCCATGTGTATCTACTATAATAATCAATAAAAGTCATGAAATATTTATACTGAGCATGAGCGGTTATAGGCGTAATACCCCAGACATCACTATGCACAATGTTAAAGCTCTTTTCAGCATGACTACCATGAGAAGGAAAAGGAAGAATCTTACTCTTTCCAAATTTGCATGTAGAACAATCAAAGCACAGATTATGAGAAGAATTATTTTTATTGCCCAACAAACCAGAATTTAATAAATAAGACAAAATAGTAGAGTTTGGAATGCCCAAGCGTTTGTGCCGGAGTTCACTTTTTTTGTTAACAGTCATTTAAGCCAAAGATAAGCAACTAGGAATAGAAAAATGTACTGGAAGCAATCTTTCAACTTTAGGCCCCTTCGCGAGTATCTTCCCCGATACCTGATCCTACACAAAACAACCATTATGAGAGAAATGAACATCACAGTTGTTATCAACGAGTTGGCCAACTGAAATAAGACTTTTAGACAAACCAAGAGATATGAAAACATCTTGAAAAACAGAATTAATGTTATCAATAGCTAAATGACTCCCATTAGCTACTTGAATATGAGACGAGCCTTGATACGGGCGGAGGCACCAAATTCAACTAGCCAAGACCAAGATGAAGTATTATGCTTACCTTGAAGTCCTAAAGCAGAAAAAGCAGATACAATCATTTGTTGCACCATTTCAGGCTTTGATGCTCGGACTCTTCGAAATGGTTGGAGTACCCGAGTTGGACACGACACGACGTGGGTATGAGTATGGGATATGTGTCGGATCCTTTAAATTTAAACCGGACATTTCGCCCTTTTTTACTTCTTTTTTCTTTTCCTTTTCTTTCCCGTTTCCTATAATTGAAAACTAAACCCCAAAATTGTATTTTATTAATCTTAACATCTTATTTAATACTCATTTCCTTTTTTGTGAACTATTGATTTTAACCTATTCAAAGTGACATCTTAGGTTAATAAAAAAAATTGAAGCTTCAAAGACGTACCCACGTACCTGTGTCCGAAATTTGGATTCTTTTTAATCATGTCCCCGTATCCTACATTTTAGAAAATAAAAGATCCGACACTTAGATATGTACGCGTACCCATACCCGATACCCGTACCCAAGTCCGAGCATCATAGATTTCAGGAGTAACAACGGATTGTGCAACAGCAGAGGATGCCTCAGGAGGCAGTGTGTTGACGATACTTGATATGCATTTGTCCAACGATTTCGAGGTCGAGTAGGAGTCTTTGATAATATGTCCCGACTTCTTACAATAATTGCAAGACTTCTTAGTACAATGAGTAGCAATAGGTCCATAGTCCTTGCAGCTGAAGCGTGACCTTTTGCATATCCCTTCCCTTGCTTTTCCCGTGAGCTACGTAAGTGACAACATTAGGAGTCATGTGATGCTGCTGAAAAATGGACTGTGTTGTGAGACGTTGCTCTTCACGGAATAACTCCCCAAAGCATACATCCAAAGAAGGATGCGGATCACGATTAATCAAATTTGAGCGAGTTGCCTCAAGTTTCGTTCGTAATTTCATCATAAACTGATCTTGCTTGCTCTGTTCATGAACAACCTGAATGGCAGCTTGTGATTCAGCTGGTACCTTAGCATAAATAATGTTAGTAAATTCACCCCCATAAGTTTTGAAACCCAAAAAAGTAATCCAGGAGGTGAGATTGCCCTTGAGTGTGTAATTTGCAATTCATACTCCAATTGAAATCATCAGGCTGTTTGTTCTTAATTGTAAATCTTTTTTAAATTCTCCCCCACATATCCTTAGCAGTTTTATCCTGTCTCAAATTTAGGACAATCATAGGATCAACATATCCTAAAATCGATGTCATAACTCTAGCATTTTTCACTGTCCATTGAGCCAATTTGGTGGCCTCAGTAGGAGCTGGGTCAGTTCCATCAATGTGTCCCCATAACTCTTTTCCCATAACAAATAATCAAAATTGAAATTCCCATGCAAAATAATTTTTAAATTAAAGCGCACTCCAAAAGAGTCGGACATGTTGATTGACATGATACTCATAATAGTAATACTAATAATTAATTATTTTTCCAGCAAGCCTACGCTATTGTAAGACCAAATTAATCATTCATGAACCTAGAATAGATCCTCAGCAGTCCACAAAATTCACAAAACCAATTCAAGTTAAAATTTCAAGGCCCAAATAAATCAACTATTGCAGGCCCAGATTTTAAGTCACGCAATTTTAAAATATCAAAGTTCAATCCTAGAGCCCAATTATCCAAGGCACGCAGGTCTCATTTATACCTTTTTCACAAAAGTGTTGTATTCACCGATTCCTCGCCCTCTGGTCACCACAGATTCCGGCTAGCATTCGACCACCCGAAGATGATTTGGCAAGCGTCGGCCACTACAGTGCACACCGACCAGAGAGCAACCAAAATCTGCTGCCCTAGAAATTCGCAAGCAAGCTCCGACTGTCCCAGGATCACGAACAAATTCCGACTACCACATGAAGATATCGGAATATCCCAGAAGGCTATCGAAATAGCCTGAAACTCAAAATTGAATCCTAATTCAAATAACTTAGCAGTGATACCATGACAAAAATCTTATATTTTCTGTCTTTTCCCTCGATAATCCTCATTGTGAGGGTTTCTTTGTATAAATAGGAGCAATAGCCCTCGTTACAATGCCGAAAGTCAGCCATCACTGTACATGTATAGAAAGAAAATAAATTCCTACCAATTGCAGTGGAAATCTACCGCTAATATACAATGTATCTTTTCTTAATGTTGACTGTAAATTAGTTGCCTTAAATATGTTCGTACAATACGTCCATATCCAATTGACACCCCCCCCCCTCTCAAATTGATCCTAGGTGGTCAACAAGTGATCTAAAACATAGAACATTCTCATTGGAAAAAGAAACAAAAATAACTGTAACTCACTGGTTCATTTCTTGAACATGGTTTCCTCGGTTCCAGGTCTGGTGCATGATGAGTTGAGCAAGATTTAAACTCTTGAGTTTGAACATTGTCTGGCACACCAACCTGAAGTGATCCATTTATAAAATTAAGGGCATAAGATAAATTCATAACATCAATACAAGATGATATCATGACCATATACTAGTATTGCTCAGACACAAATTTTCACCATATCCGCACTGGAAAAACTTACCTTTCTGCTCAAACTAACACCATCAATCCTGCTTGACAGCCTTCGTCTATGGGAAGGCCCACCTGGGTGGAATGATTCCATCCCAACAGCAGGGAGACATGCCATATTTTTCTCAGTACCAAATTTGTCATCCAATGAGCTAGATCCCCATGTGAACATCACATATTTTCTCAACTATATAAAGATATAATCAAGTTAAAGTTACTTTAGCAGATTCAATCAGAACAATAATAAGAATAAAATCCAAAAATCGAAGAGCGTTAAAGTGAAATCAGGCCCTTAATTCTTCACCATTTTTGAGGAATATAAGAAAACTCACTTTCTCCCAACGTTCTTGAGCTTTACGACGATTTCTGATCTTTCGCATTATGCTATCCTCATTGCGAAGCCTCTTGATTCTATGCTCACACTATAAATGAAAACTAGCAGGAGAATCAGAGAAGTACACAACTCAGTATGCTACTCTAACACTTAGACTTGAATTTTTTATTCACTAGGTTGAAAGAGTATATGCTTCAGAAGATAGATCACTATTCCCAGACACTTTAATTTGGATTGAAAAGGTTTGACATCTTAGCCCATTTGGCTCATGTTTATAAATTATTTATAAACACTAAAACCACTTCTTATACAGACATTTCGAGGACCCACTTATCCACCATTCATTTCTATCTGTTTATAATTAAAACCGTTTTTAAAGACTTCCCAAACATGCTTTTAATTTAATTACTTTTGAGAGATTGTCCTCAAGCTGAGGAATGCCCCTTCTTGGTTTCATTTGATTTTGACGTTTGAAGAGAAGTTTCACGGCTCGAACTAGGTTTAACTTAATTTCTCAAGACTGAAAGCATAATACATATTGGATTCAATATAACAAAATTAGCAAACATGTGAACATCAAAATCAAATAAACCAACGGAAAAACCAAATCAGTTTCAATGGGATCAGCCAAGTTGAGTTGTTTATATCAATTTTTTTCTCTCTATAAGGACATGCATAACTGACACTAGCTATTAGCACTCACCTATTTTGCAATGATGGATATGCTCGCTCTTCATAATTGTAAACCAAAAGAATCAAATGTTGGAAAAAGTGCCATGTGAGGCCTCTTGTTTTCAACTTTTTCACAGACAATAAACCGTGTTCTTTTTCCCCATTTGTGTAACAACGTGCAGGATATTCAGGCCTTTATTGGCTTTTCAATTTGACATAGGATAATCCTATTTTAAGTAGGATAGAAGTTAGTTATTTTATTTATTATAGGATTTCTTGTTGTAATATGGTTTTATCTCTTTTTCTTCTTTCTTATTTAGAATAGAATCCTTTTTCTTTTAGGATTTTCGTTTCTTTCCTTACACTAGTAAAATTAGGGAATTATTTTGCTTATATAAGCAAAGGAGTCGTTCACCATTCAAGCAACCAATTTGTTATCATCAACTTATGCTCTACAAATTTTCGAGTTTTCAACTTTATTCTTGTTTCAAGAATTTTAAGTCCGCCTTTGCACTAAAATTGATATCAGAGCAACATTTTCCCTTAGCTCATGGCCGCCTATGGTGGTAGTGATATGCATCCTCGTAATGAGGATCGATAGATTGCAAATTACCAAACCTGATCTAAAATCTGGAGCAAAGGATTAATAAGTTTGAAGATGCTGTGAACAAACATTTGCAGATTCTGACTGCTATGAATGTTGATTGTTTCAACGAATCCAGAACATGACAACAGGTGGCTAGAGATTTTCCACAAGTCCAAGCTAGGTTCGAATTCTTACAATGTGACGTAGAAATTTTGGATATCTTTCTTCCTAAATTAAATTTTTCCTGTTCAACCGAACTCGAGAATGAGGTTTTTCCAAGCGAAGGTGATTGAAGTATGACAATCCTATTTTAAAAAGGATAGAAGTTAGTTATTTATAAAAATATTTCTTTATTTAATAAAGCTTTATCTCATTTTCTTCTCCTTTCTTATTTATAATAGGATTTCTTTTGTTTTTAGGATTTTAGTTTTCTTTCTTATATTGGTGAAATAATTAATAATTATAAAAAATAAAATTTGTTCCTATATAAACAAAAAATTTGTACACTTTCCAAGCTACCAATTCATTATTATCAGTTATTTTCTACATATTTTCGAGTTTTTCAACTTTATCCTTGTTTCAAGAATTTTAATTTCGCTTCCGAACCACAATTGATCTGAATCTCAACTTTTTTGAAGTAATATTTTTGCAACATGTTGACCGCAAGTTGTATTGTACACCAAAATGGCAATGACTTTGGCCACTATTGATGCATTTTCCTTCAGATACATATCATCACACATATGCCAACACATAATCAAACACCTGTTGCATTCTTCCAAGGCTATCAAAGCAAGAGTAAAAAGTTACCTCACTCGATAATGAGAATATTTATTGAAAAATCCGAAGGTTGCAATTTCGACTAGTATCCTCTTTGGCTTGAAAAGATCAGTAGTAACTGCTTATTTCTCATTAGAATTTGAAGTCAACAGTTATTAGTAGTAGTTAGACTCTCTTCAAATTAAACGAGCTAAAGAAGTTATTGAGTGCTTTGAGTCCTTTGCGCTTATTCTTTTCTGTTTTTCAAGTAACATCCGCGTGCCTACGTGGGAGGTTTGGCATCAACCTGTACCTTGTCTAATGTCCATTGACAGGAATATTATTAGTACAAAACGAGGGAGACATACCAGTTACATTCTCTAAATCACAACTAGGGGATCTATACATATTCTTGTGTGCACAAGACTATATCCAAGCTAGTAAGAAGTGCCTGTAGAACTCCATGACAAAAGAAGATAACTTTACCAGAGAGGATCAAGTGAATAGCAAGCAAGCTAAGATAAAGTAATTGCTGAAAAAAAATATTCATGAGCTAAATATGGACAAGTTGGCAATGCAAGAAAAATTATACAGAACATTGCAGATAATCAATTATAACTGGAGAAAAAGAAAAAACCAATGGAACAGGAAAATATAAGATTAGAAACGTACTTGGACCAAGAAGAAGAAAAAAATACCAATACAAGTGCAATAAAGGCCACCCAAATCAGCAAGGAAGCTAACTGCATTGTTGGTAAGAAAAATGTAAGTCAAATTACTGACTACAGAAAATAGAACTCAAAGGTAATGAAATTAGGAGTCAAAACCGGAATGACAAACTTATAAAGTCCTCAGCCAAATAATTTAGCAAGTTTATAATTTCCAAAGATGAAATACTCCAAGCGAAGCCTGATTCTCATGATAAAGAAAGCAAATAAAGCCTTAAAAACAAAAGAAACAATAATTAAATTACATTCAAAATATCTACAGAGCAGAATCAGAATGGCCTTTCCTTGAAGCTGATGAGGTAGGTAAACATTACTCCCCCTTTAGCTGATAAGACAATGCTGCAGCTTTCAGAACGAGGAAGATAGAAAGAAGATTAATGCATGGGCAGATGCTCTTATTATTAGAGCGAGAGGTTTGACAGATGGCTATATTCCACCAGTTATGGAGTTCCTGT
The DNA here is from genome assembly GCF_002742605.1 of Olea europaea var. sylvestris. NCBI lineage: Eukaryota > Viridiplantae > Streptophyta > Magnoliopsida > Lamiales > Oleaceae > Olea > Olea europaea. Next base: position 37,726,400 of record NC_036246.1, on the reverse strand, counting down.
GTGGAAACAAAAGAATCAAGCTGGGTTTTTCCCCTTGGACAAAAATGCATCCACCAGAGACAGAGTTGAGGAAAACAATGGTAGGGAGAGTCCTATTGTAGTAGGTGACATGAGATCAGAGAAGAAAAGGGTGGCAGCTTTGGATAATATGAAGCTGGAAGGTCAGAATTTCAAAACGTACAAGCTCCCAGGAAGCACGTAATTTTCAGAGTCAGTTATCTGAGCTGGAGTTAATTAAAGAACATGCGAAGCATGAGGAATCAAGAATTTGGAGCAGCAGATTAGCAATAGTAAGGCAATGGAATTGGTGCGGTACAGTAATGGACTTCCTATGGTGGCAACTTCTAACAAGGAAAGAAGTGGGCTTTTCAGAATTGCAGGCTGAATTGATCTGGGAATAATTTGTTGTCCAAAGCTTACTCTGTATTTATATCTAGTCAAATTTTCAATTCCAGCCATTTTCCTAATTTTAACCATTGTAAGAACAAGAAAAAACCAGTCAAACTAGTTCAGAATTGCAGGCTGAATTGATCTAGAAATAATTTGTTGTCCAAAGCTTACTCTGAATTTAAATCTAGTCGAATTTTCAATTCCAGCCATTTTCCTAATTTTAACCATTGTAAGAACAAGAAAAAAACCAGTCAAACTAGTTTAGAAAATGATCTTAAATTTGACAAAAACAAAAGTTTCAGTGGTGGCTTTCATGTGTCTATGGTCACAACGGTTAGAGAGTGCTATGTCTATTTTGGGCTGAATTGATCGGTATAACATCCGTACGTTGTAAGTTTTGGTGTTTAGCAGAGATTTCAATGTAGCAATGGCGTGCCAACTGCATTTTAATAAAACCATGCAGAAGTTTGATAAATTTATCATAGCAAAAGAATTGATAGACCTGCCAACGAAAGAATGAAAACTTCACAATCATTGTCTGGTGGAAACTGGTTATTCAACTTTAAGTCAGGGTCGACTCCATTTTGATGGGCAAACAAGCGGCTTGATCATAAGCTATGCAATTTCATACTGGTGGTCGAAGGGCATCCTTCATGTTTGGCAGGGGTACAAATTTATGTAGATGCTTAAAAATTGCAAAGAATAAATTAAAAAGAAAGTCAATGTTTCTAAGAAGGATTCAGTTGGACGAAGATGAAACACATTTGACTTCAGTCAGGATTTTAAAGAAGAAATATGCTCTTTAAAATGAAAATTTGAAGATCTTTTAGCGAGAGAGGAAATGTCTTTGAGACAAAACACAAAAATCAAGCAACCAAAAAAAGTGATACCAGTTCTAGATTATTTCATTTTGAGGTAGTCAAAGAAGGGTTATAAATTGCATTATTAACCTGCAAAAGCAGGATGAAAGTTTGTAACGTAGGGAGTTGATTGAATGGTAGGACTTGGTCAAAAGATTTTGTTCAGCTCAAGGTGATGCATCTTGTGTAGTAAATGATATTACACTTGCAAATAACATCTTTCATATGAGTGGTGCTGAAAAAATACTACAATAAATTTATAAGCTTTCAGTTAGTTATCTGGCTTAATAATTAATTAGACTTGAGAAACTTTGACCAGAGTGAGTGTTTAAAGAGGGCAAGGTAGTGGCAGAGTAGAATTGTGGAGTGAGGAGATGTCCATTAAAGTTCCTTGAGTGTTTAAAGAGGGCAAGATAGTGGCAGAATAGAATTGTGGACTGAGGAGACGTCCATTAAAGTTCCTTGAATTCCGTTGAGGGGTGAACCAATTAAAATAGAACTTTGGGATTTTGTCTTCCAAAGCGGAGATCCCGGATTTGGATGCTTCACGTAGCACCTTGCCAGATAAAAAAACCATCACCCTTGTTTGCCCTCCTATATTTTAAAACTCATTTTTACTCAAGCTCATTTTCAACCACAAATTTTTTGGGATCCACAACTTTCATCAACTTTTTAACCACATGTTTCATCAAATTTTATCAAAATCTAATAAAAACATATTTAGCCAAATTGTTCAGGGGCTAAATGTCATGAAGAGGTTGGATGGGTGACACATTGGCAGAGTTGAAGAATCAAGCATTATTTTTTTCTCTTTCTGAGAGTAGGAAAGGGTTATGTTTCTAGCAAATTGTTTAGAGCCATTTTGTGAAAAGCAAGGAAGATATGACAAAAGGGCATTTCATTGCTTGGAATTTTCAAAATCGACAAGTAAATATGGTTTAGGTACGGGGAACTTGAAACACAAAAGATATAGCAAATATAGGAAATTGCCAAGTGGAAGGAGATTCCCTTTGGTACAAAATCCAATTAATTTACGGGGCTTAAGAGTAAGTATAAGTTGCATAGCAATGTACCAGACACAAAAGAAGCAGATGGATTTTCAACTAGGTATCCTTGGAAAAATATTTCACATTTTACACAGCATTTCTTTAATGAACGAGATTGAAACAGTAGCTGGGAGAAGATCGAATTTTGGAAAGTGGTGTGGAATTAGAGGGGGAAGCCTTTGCTCTTCTCTTTCTGTTGCTATTTCATCTGAATTCCATTGAAGAGTTCCTATTTCTCTTTTTTCTTGAGATGGGAAAACGATAATGTACTAGGGTCAAGCATGACAATTCTAATCAGTTGAAAAGAAGTGAGCAAAATCAAACCATATAACCTAAGCGTCAGCTTTTATCCCTTTAAATGGCTAAGGAGAAAATGGAACAGAAAGTTTTCACTGGGAGAGCAGTTTACAGTGTCTAAGTATGCTTATTTCTTTACTTTTACATCTCTTGTCATGTTCTTCCACCACAGTACTAAAAAAAATAAGAATATGATGTTCTTCAACAAACCAATGTAATGTTGAACAAGTGGACCTCTTAAGCTTCTAGATCAAATTCATTAGGTCAGCAAGATCAAGAGGCTTTTATTACAAACTTACGCACTATCCTGGGATTCAAACATTTACAAGGGTAATTGGTTTCAAGGGGCCAAGGATCAGAAGAAGTTTAAGCTCAGGTAATGTAAACAGTGGCGTGCACAATAAAACACAATTACTGTTGTTTTAAAACACAATTACTGTTGATTTAGAGCAGAGAAAGTTGGAACTTTGTAAAGCCTTCTGGATAAGGAAGTAATTGTTTGAAACATGAAGAACAATAAGAAGAGAGGGAACAAACACTAGCAATGTCATCTAAATTTTAAAATCAAGAACCTTGACTTATACCACTTCATTGAATGAAGGTTACGTTGATGTTGTGCTAGAGGAAAACAAAAATAAGACACACACCTTGACATGCCAAATATTGAAAAATGTAAAACTCCATCAGCATATTCATTACAGCCACTGAGTTATTTGGAGGTAAACCTATTGATAAATGCACTGAGGCTTTCTCAAACTGAATTTGGGGTTCTACCATTCTTCATGTGAATCTGTCAAAAGAAGCTTTCGAAGCTTCCTTTTTGCATTCTTAGGCAAGCATATGACTATGTTCTTGCTGTCTTTTGTGGACTTTGCTCCTTACAGTAATTAACTAGCTGCTTCTTGTTATAAATTCAATTTTGTAATAAGAAAAGGTAGTTTTTAAAAAATATTGCATTGCAAAGAAAGCCTGCCAAAACTGCCACTAGCATGTAGTTTCAATAATCCCATGTTTGTGATATTGATAACTGAGAAGGGAAATTACAAAGGAAGCATGCACGTCAACTCTGAGAACCATAAAAGCAGATAATGAATTAAAACAGATAATTATAAGGACTTCATTTAAACACAAAGTCACAAACATATAATTCACGTAATCTCAACAAAGTTCAACAATTGATGCAAAGTGAATTTTTTTCTCCAAATAATATGAAACCCGCACTTCAGTTAACATGATAATGCACTGCACAAGGTAGTAGGATTTAAAATCTGCAAGGCAAGGAATAAAATTCAGAGAATATATAAATAAGAGAGCATATAAGTTTATGGAAATTACTCACCAGGTCCTAAAATATTTTGATCATCAATCTCAACAATATATGAAGAGAGGAAATTCACATACAATGTAGTGTTGATAAATCCATCATTGGAGTTTTCAAGAGACGTTTGAAGCTGATTTATCTCACTAAAAGATGAACCGGGGAGAAACTCATGAAAAAGAGGTTGGATGAGCTTTAGATCTCGTAAATTATGGTATATTCTAGGACATAAATTGAATTTCAGTATATTTGGGAAGGCCCCTCTGAAGGTAACAGGTTTGTCATCAAAGTTGCTGGCATTTTTTAGCGTTCCACTGACAAAACTCAAATGCTTCTTATCTGCATGGCTCTTTGCAGTAAGGTTGAACTGAAAGCCAATGGCAGCTGCTGGATTATTGGGAAGATCAATGAACTGCCAGGAGACGTACAAAATGTCTCGAGTAAGCTGGCAGTTGTTGCACTTAAGAGTAATTGTAGGCCCCTTGGTGGTGTTTAGACAAGAATAGTTAGCAAAGTTTGACAAAGAAGTGACTCTGTAATCAATGAAGCCAGGATTCCCTGTAACTAAAGTCCCGAGACCTCGCAATTGAGCACAGCTCATACTAGAAATAGTAGTAATATTGAACTCTAGGTCATTCAAGAATGCCGCTAGATCAGGTCCATTTGTGGCTCTAACATTATGAACCTCAACGCTCCTCTTCGATAAGATCTGGTAGAGCAACCTGTAGGTTAAAAATAACACAAACCATAAATATAACAAGCAGAGGTAGGTCCCTCAAGATGGATAAAAAGCAGTAGAAAAGTAAACTGCGCAACAAAATTAACCATGATAATATTACTCACGCAGCGAACAAACCAATAAAGAGCATCCAACTAGCAATCGAGAAAGTCCCACCAAGCTCTGTTTTCCTTTTCTTCACCACCTGCTGGTCTTCCTACCCAAACCCATAAATAGTACCATCAATTGGATAAGCAAATTGACAATATCAGTAACTGAGGAATTGATTAGTAGACGACTTACAAGCCAGTGCCGAGTAGCGAAGGAGATGTCAAGACGGCTAATCCACCAGCGAATCTTGAACCAGGGTGAGCGGCCATCGTTTCCAAGGGGAAAGAGGCGGAGGAGGAGGCAGAAGCCGAGCCAGAAGAGGAGCATAGCAAGAGTGGCCTCTAAGAAAACAGCCTGCGACTGGGTAAACTTCTTGATGGAGTTAAAGGAGAATATGGTCTCAGGGAATGCCAGAGTAGATTCAGAATCGACGCCGCTGTTCTGCTCCACTGCCGAGCCCAACTCAGCCAATAGCCCACAGCTGTTGCTGCTGAGATTGTAGAAAAAGCCAGGGTCGCATGCACAGAGAGTGCCGTTATAGCGGAAGCCATGTCTTGGGCATTGCACTGCTTGCATTGATGACTGAACTTAGATACTTAACGATTTATTACCAAATTGACAGTGAAATTTATGGAATTTGTCTGTAAGAAAAGGAGGTGAAAGGGAAAGTGGAAAGAAATTCTAGAAAATGAATATGATTGAGGTTGCGTAGAGCGTTGGACAGAGGGTCAAATCAGTCCCCAGTGTACCCTTCGCGTCGACCGCCAACTTGTCCGATTTGCCCGCAGATCAAAAGTATTTGGAGTTGGGTTAATTTCAGAAACGGTCACTGAACTTATCAAAAAATTACAAAACGGTCACTAAAGTTTAAAATTTTCAGCAATGGTCACTGAACTTCCGGGTGGTTACACTAATGGTCACTTAAGTTCAAAAAATTTCACAAATGGTCATTGAAGTTACCAAAATGATTCTACTTCAAACTTATGGACCAAAACACGTGACCAATAAATATTGAGGACCTCAAGGGCAAATTTTCGGCCAAAATGAATTTCCCAATCGTCCAAAACTGCCCCGACTTTTCTCCAAATTCGTCCAACTCCATTGACGCCCATGTTAATCACACAACACATATCGCTCAAGCTCATCTAGACGCATCAATCCATGTTCATTTAACAACAAACAACCAAGAAAATCGAAATATAGAGCCTTTTTTCGAAACAGCGAACTCGCGGCCGACTAACTCGTTTTTCGGCGACGGTGGTGGTTCCCATGATCGCGGAACACCTATCTTAGCATCCTCTTTCCATGAAGCACCTATTCCAGCCATGGGGTCATCACCAATTTGGGTGCAAAGTGGATGAACAGGTCGGACATTTCATACGCAAGGCAGCCCGGTTTGTCCACCTTCAATTGAGGTTTCTACACCGTCCCAATCATCAAATTCACCCTTAATATCTTCAATTCAGGTTGGCAGTATGCTGGGTCATAAATCAATTGCACCAATTAACCATCAAATTGAGCCAGTTTCTGGATTATTTGCACCAAGTCCGCTCGCGAGAAAATGAATTTCATCCATCAATTGGAGGCTCCAAGGTGACCCAATATGCAAATCAACTTGGGGAAACTGACATTCAGGTTCAAAAGAGGCTGGGTAACCGCTCAATTACAGAAATTACGGCTCTAATTTACCAAATTTTGGAATTAAAAGTCGCCGGGTTTGGGGGTTTTTTGGTCGAAAATTTGCACCTGCGGTCCTCAATATTCTTTGGTCACGTGTTTTGGTCCTTAAGTTTGACGTAGAATCATTTTGGTAACTTCAGTGACCATTTGGAAAATTCTGTAAACTTAAGTGACCATTAGTGTAACCACCCAGAAGTTCAGTGACCGTTGCTGAAAATTTTAAACTTCAGTGACCGTTTTGTAATTTTTTGATAAGTTCAGTGACCGTTTCTGAAATTAACCCATTTGGAGATAGAGATTATTAAACGGTTAAATTCTTTTTGAGTTTTCACCTCATTCATTGTCCCATTACTATCTTAATTTTTAAGAGACTGTTTATGGGATAAATTATAAAATTTTGAATAGTATTTTTTTTTAAAATGTGTGGTTAAAATTTCATAAAATTTTATTAATTTGTGTGTAAAATATTTTATTGTGTAAATATATGATAAAGAATATTATTGTAGCAAACAATTTAATTTGTTAAAGTAGACAAACTGAGGCTGAGAATGAACTTACCAAAACATCATTACATCTGTTATTTTATAAAAATGATGAGTTGGATGTGATGATTGTTTTTCGTGGAGTATATGTTTTTCCTTTAAACAATCTAAAAATAATACACCGATAGAATTTTCGTATTATAATTTGCATAGTGTGATGAGATAATCAATAAAATCATAATATTAATTCAAGCCCACCTACTTCATGATATTTATTTAAAACGAATTTGCTACCTCTGCATGTGCTAAAGGTGTTTAGCAATAGTTCCCAAAAATAGAACAAATTTCTTCGCCTACAGAAGCAAGAAAGCAATCTGCAGGAGTTTCAACGAACTCAATAAAGTGTTTTTACTTCAAAAACAATATCGAAGGGGAGAGAATGAGATTTAAAGTAAAGAATGTTTGCAATGAAAATTGTGTAATTATTCTGACAGTGGGGCAGGCCATTTACAAACTCTTTCGTGTCCATTCGAACATCCTTCAAACGTTTTCAAAATAGTCGTCACTATTCACACAGCTTCCAAACTCGAATAGATAGTATTGTTCAATACTACGTCTGTTAAATCGATTAACAAATGACTGTTACATCAGTTAACAAGCCATCCAAACAAAAAAAAACCTGAAATAAGACAATCAAAATTAATTTCATTTAGTACCCCAAGAATTTGATTAATTACAATTTGACCCAAATAATTTAAATAAATTTATCTAAAAAATTAATATAGTACAATGACACATCTGCACCCGAACTCGAACTGGACTAGACTCGGACATGAGCACTTGCACGTGCTCATGTTAAGCCAAGCCTAGCTAAGTCGACCGACAAGACGAACAACGGAGGTGCACATGTGGATTAGGATCGAACCTGATAGAATATAGGTCTCCTCGAAGACTATTGGAGTCAAAACCCAATTCCTAAACTTTCACTATACAAACAACACCAAACTTTTTTAACTATCCTGCGTGGGATAAAGTGTTTAGCAATTTTCAATAAATCAAATTCTTCACTAGTTTATTTGTTTCTAGTGGGTTATTTTGACATCAATTATTTCATTTAATTCTAAATGATTTTCAATAAATAAATATATCGCTTTAGTTACCTCGCGAAGTATAACGTGAATATGCTTGATCTCGTTAAAACTAAAGTACAGGTCACACTGAAAATGAGGCTTAAAGTTGACCCATTTCTTTAATAATGAACTATTTTTCAACAATCTAATATAATTTTCGAAGTATAAATGAAAAAAACTACATCGGATAAGTAGTCAAAGACATTGAATTTTTTCTAGTAAAATCTATCGGATTTACTTGGTCAATCAGTAGCAAAATGTTTTGAACAGTCAGCTGTTCGTGTAAACCTAGACAATATAAGTCACACATTTCCCTTTAAACACAATTGGTTCTCGCGTTTGTGTCCATTTAGGCATTGGACACCTCCTAGTTCATGAATGGTTTTTGGAGAATCAATCTTCACATAACTCTCTTAGAAGTCACCCCTTCACATTCACACAGGTGATTTCCATAAAGAGTATTCTGCTTTCCTTCAATTGAACGAATCAAGATATAGATATCATTAAAAGCATAACCTATTTCGTAGCAGTTAGACACTGGCTTATCATAAGAATGAGTAGGATGTAGACCTTCCTAGTGCACATTGAGTTTTTCACAATTCGGTTATCCAATTGAACCTAGATTTTGGAATCTCCAATCAACTAGGTTGGGTTGCCACCATGAAAACTCTTGGTTATTTTATCAATTTTAACCCTATCCCATTGATGAAACTTTCAATTTTCTCTCTCATTGAACCTTTGGTTAACAGATCGACAATATTCTCTTTTGATTTCACATGGTCTCTAGAGATAATATCAGTAAAGAGCAATTGTCTAATGGTATTGTATCTACGATGTATATGTCAAAATTTATCATTATACATAGTATTTTGTGACCTTCCAATTGTCGATTGACTATCGCAATGGATACATATATCAGGCACATATTTTACCCAATATGGAATATCTTTTAAAAGATTTCTTTGCCATCCTGCTTCCTTTTCATCTTTATCTAGAGCAATGGATTCGGATTATATTGTTGATCTAGCTATATATGTTTGTTTTGGAGATTTATGTGACACTGCAACATCTCCAAGTGTAAAGACATATCCAGTTGTTGACTTAGGATCTTTAGTATCTGATATCCGACTTGCATTACAGTATCCTTCAAGTACTGCTCGATATCTCAAATAATACAATCCAAAGTTTTTTGTATGTTTTAAAACCCTAAAACTCTATACAATTGCCTTCCCGTGCTCAGTGCTCGAATTACTCATATATCAACTTAGCCTATTAATTGAATAAACAATATCAGGTCGAGAGTTCATGACATACATTAAATTATCAATAATACAAGAGTAATCCAATTGAGACTTATTATCGTCGGTGTTCGAAACATGATGCATACTAGCATCAATATGTGTTTTCATAGGAATAATATTATATATTTCTTGAATTTATCAATAATCTTTTCAATGTAGTGTGATTGAGATAATATGAGACCATCACATATGTTAGAAATTTTAATTCCTAATATAACATCGACCACACATAAATCCTTCATTTCAAATTTACTTGTTAACGTCATTTTAGTAGATTGTATTATGGTATCACTGTTATCCATAATCAACATGTCATTTTACGTATAAACATATCATGACATATCCATTTTGAGCGCTCTTGACATAAATACATTTGTCATGCTCTTTAATTTCGAAATCATTTGACACCATAACCATGTCAAATTTTTCATGTCATTTCTTAGGAGCCTACTTTAACCCATAAAGTGATTTAACAAATCAATACGCTTTCTTTTCTTGTCTTGAGGCCACAAATCCTTCATATTGTTTCATATAAATTTCTTCATCTAATTCATTGTTCAAATAATTCTTTTTTAACATCCTTTGATGTATATCCAAACTATTTAACGTTGCTATCGCAATAAGAATACGTATGGAATTCATTCTTGTTACAGGAGAATAGGTATCAAAATAATCACGACTTTCTTTTTGCTTGTAGTTTTTAGCAATAAGTCTAGCTTTATATTTGTCAATTAATCCATCTATTTTCATTTTCTTTTTTAAAATCTATTTATGTCCAATGGCTTATTGACGTTGAGAAGGTATACTAATTTCTATGTATAATTTTGTAGCATGGATTCAATTTAATTATGAATAGTTTCTTTCCAATATGAAGACTTTGATGTTCATTTTCTAACAAATATATTAAAAAATAAGGCCCAAAGGAGGTTGACGTCCTAGCCCTCATACTGTGTCTAGATTATTCATTTATAGATTCTTGACTATAACCTCTTTATTTTTCACGAGGTCTTCTTCTGTGAATTTAATTTACTTTGCATATTATAAGGAAAAATATTTTTGAAAAATGTAACATCCCTCGATCAATAATTATATTAACATGCACATTAGGTGTTTCAGATTTATATAAGATAAGTCTGTACGCACTACTATGGTAAGCATAACCAATAAATACACTATCGGTAGATTTAGGTCTTAACTTTTTTAGGTTTAGAAACTGATAACTTAACCAAACATTCCCATATCTTTAAATATTTATAGTTAGGCTTGTAAAATTTCCATAATTCATAAGATATCTTATGTGTTTTTCGATGGGTATTTTATTGAGAATATAATTGGTAGAAAACAAAGCTTCTTCTCACAAGTTCTACTGTAATTTAGAGCTTATCAATTTAGCATTCATCATCTCCTTCAATATTTGATTCTTGCATTTATCAATACCGTTCGATTAAGAAGAATAAGATGCCGTAGTTTGATGAATAATCTCATGTTCTGAACAGAATTTTTCAAATGGAGAGTCATATTTACCGTCTCTATCACTTCTTATTGCCTTAATCTTTTTACTAAACTGATTTTCAACCTCTAACTAATAGTATTTAAACACTTCGTTTGGTTTGTCTTTGCTTTTGAGTAAATACACATAACAATATTGAGTTCAATCATAGATAAAAATGATAAACTACTTTTTACCATCTCTAGTTTGAACAAACTTTAAATCACAAATATAAATGTGAATTAAATCTAAGGAGTTCGATATTTCTTTCAATATAACGAAAGGTAAACAAGCCATTTTAGTTTCTACACATATTGCATTTGTAAAGATCTAAATAGCACTTTGGTAATAAGTCCAATTTGATCAATGATAAGTGTATTTTATACACTTATTCGAGGCCTTAAAATGATAATATTTAGTGTTTCTCTAATAAATTATGGTCTAAATTGTTGCAATTGATGTTGAATAGGTAAAAGTCAATATTGGTACAAGAAAGTGGAAGAAACAAGAGGAAACCCCAGAAAAAAAGCTAAATCCAAAAGTTGGGGACCAAATTGTAACAATTCAATAGTTGATCCGAACCATGAATCAAAGGTTGAAAATGTTTGGAGGTCAAATTAAATATTTTGGAAAGTGAAGGGCTTGAATTGAATCAAAGAAGACGTGTTGCAAGAGTAAAAAAAACTCAAGGATTGAATTGCATTATCTTGAAAGATTGAGGACTTGAGGGCTAATATATATATTAGTCTATGTTACGTGCGATGCACGAGTTGTGCATGAATTATGATTTGGTTAGCGTATGTATTGAATATGTTTGAAAATATATTGGAAGATGAAATTATTGGCAAGGAACTAACCAGTGAATAATTGAGATAATAGTATACATATTGATGTGTTTGATTGTGATTTGTAAATTTGTAAATTTATCGTAATTAATCATGTGTTTGTATTACAGTCAATGATAGATAAGAGAAAATAAAAATTAACTTCATTACCATCGTTAATTAAAGAGTATAGCCAAGATAAAAATAATAATGACTGGTTTTCGAGATGGATGACGTAGGGATTACATATACATCATTTGTCATAACTTTTTTTGTTTGGCAATTTTTGATCAGGAAATTATACGTACTTAACAAAATAGAACTTCAAGATCAAATTTACAATAAAGACAAATTTCACAAATCGAAATAGCAAAAAATTTACAAAACCACACAGCACTCTTGTCAAAAGGTTGGTTTTACAGAAAAATATTTCAACTACCATTTACTCCAGTTTTTCTTTTTTAGTAAGTGGATTTGAGTCTGGACTTATGTTTTCGTCACAAGCCATTTTTGAGTTGGAACTCTTATTGGAAGATTTGAAAAGGGCTTTTTTCGCTGGAGGTGACCAATCTTCTTGATAGTTTGTACTAACGTTTTTCCCAACATTTTTTCCAACTGTTGTAACCACAACCTGACTATCAACGTTTGTTTGGATTTTTGGTTCAAGACTTGCATGATCAATATTTGCTTGAATTTCTTGTCCTGGACTTGGATGGTCAAGGTCTGTTACAGAGATGATATCAAATCTGTAACTTGATGAATTATGTTCATTTTGATGCTTTCAAGTAGAAAGCTCGTTCAGTATCCTGCATTTTTTTAATGGTTGCTTCAAAATTTGTCTTTGAACCTTGTGTTAATTTTAAATTGTATTAATATTATTCTACTAAAATATGTACTGACTGGTAAAATGTTTGAGACAAGTTGAATTGCTTACAAATTTGGTTTCCTCTATCAAAGACTCTGAAGTTGTAAATAATAGTTTCTCAGCTGGTTCACCAATTGCACTTGCACTAATTGATCCCGTGACATCTGAAAGCTGCACATATGCTCTAGCCCTAAAGTGAAAAAGAAATTAGTATTAATAGATACAAGAGTAATAAAAAGAAGTAGAAAGGTGTAAAAAATGAAAAGTAATTAATCGTTAGTGTATTTTACCGAGGAATGGCTTTGGAATTGGGATTTTTGCAAAAAATACAAAGATATGTTTCTCCAAAATCAATATTTCGACCGTCTAAAACAGTTGTTGCAGGCCATGTACCAAGATTTGCTATCAATTTTATCTATTGTTGCTGTGCCGGTTACCCAATAAAACTTTCGTTGTTACAGTATGGATATACTTAGAGAAATTACAAGGAAAAATAAATAATATGATTGAGTGTATCTTGTAATATATATCTCTATCTTAGGAAATAAATACATAATGAATAGCATACATAACCTTAATATTACCGCTAGAAGGCATCCCTGAAGATTTTGAATAGGAGTGAATTTACTTCGTACATGTGGAGAAAGATTCGTGGGGCTTTTGTCCATATATGATTTTTTGAATACAAAATCATTTATTTTAATGGAATTTGTTCTTACCCTAATCAAAAGACATGAAGATAATTAGTAACTCCAATAGTAATGTGTCGAAAAATAATAGAGAGGGAGAAAAAAAAAGAATAATAAAATATAGCACTTTGTACATACCATTCTGTCATTTGTTTTACTGCATTGAAAGGCATATTTATGAAGAAAGTAGAACGGACTTTCGTGGACAATTTTAAACATATATAATATCAATATGGAAAATGTGTAAATGATGTAATATATACCTTAAGAGAAGTTTAAATAATACAATAGAACATACCAAAGAATGATGTAACCTTTAGACGGGTTACGAAGATCACTGGCTTTTTGTCAATAATGTCTGCTATCAGTAAGTATTCTCTGTCAACAAATGAATCCCAAAGTGTAAGCACCATTGTTTTGAAATTCATGTCTAGAAGTATGATATCTTGCAACCAAGTTTGGTTGCCATCTTTGGATTGAATCAATCGTTTGGGTGTCATATCAACTGGAACTGCAAGTATATCTGCAAATTTGAAATAAGCTATCAAATTTTCCTTTTTTTTTTTAACATAAGAAGTACGAATTTGAAGGAAACTGTATTTCTGTAGAATCAGTAAATGATTATTTAATATCTATGAAATTTTGTCTTACTTAAATCAGCATCTGTATTCATGTATTGTTCGAGTTCATGAAACTGTGTCAGTTGATATGTTGAAAATACAAACTCTAGATTATCTTCATTCAATTCTTCAATACGAGTTTCTCCAGATATTGTCCATTGTAGAGAGCCAGTGGAATATCTGTAGTTTGTCGTATTGTTCTTCACGTAAGCTTTCGAAATAGTATAAGTTTTTCCCAGAACAAGTTGATCCTCAAAAGCAGTGATATTGGAATCATATAAGCTTGCCTGAATAGTATTACCCTGAAAAATGATGAGGAACCATATAAATAACTGTAATATATGTGATCTTAGATTAAGAAAAAACCAAAACAAAAAACAAAAAGAAATGAAGAAAAAAATATATGAAGAAGAGTTACCTGAGTATCCATTAACATCAAATGTTGGTACCTTCCATTGCCTTGTCTCGAAGGCTTTGCTGATTGTTTTTCAACTACAATCACTTTAACTTTTCACTTTTGATTGTTGAAAATAATTTCTGGTAAAAGTTGGTATTGTTCTTTCATGGTGACAATTTCGTAACAGAATAATAGAGGCAAAATACACACAAAAGAAAGATTTCTATGGCAAACGATTTTGAGATATCCAATTGACAAATAAAAGAAGATATATATAGACATGTAAAATTATATCATATTTGGTTTTCCGTACTTTATCTTCTATTCTTAATTTTATTTTTTTATAAAAAGTAATACAAGTATGTACTAAGTAAAATCTTATTCTTAGCCATATACTGTCATAACTTGTTGTCTGCATGAGATATGGAGATTACTTGTAATATTCATTTATTGATAGTACATAAATAACGTGAGTTCAATGATTTACACTTAGAGCATACGTAAAACTATATTTTATTCGTTCTCCCTATTATAAATATAATAAAAGGACGTCAAAATTTGGATTATCATACCCATACTCTATTGGTTTATAATGACTGAATATAGACATGAGCTGACAAATGTTTAAACATGGTACAAGAATGGCTCTGAATTAAATTAAGTTGTATTCACCGGGGAAAAAGTATTCATGCTACAAACCTTTATTGTAATGGAAGGAAAATTTGATTCAATTATTTATTTAGCTTAAATAAATTGAATTGTAATAAATATCTAAATACACGTGAATATGTTGATGTATGATTTTGTGTATGAAATTAAAGAATTCAAACAAAGACGTATATTTGAGATTCTATAAAAGGTGTGAGTAGTTTGTATTTCATAACACAACAAAAATACTTCATTGATTGTTGACGAAATGCATAAAACAACAATAATATACAGCTCATATGTGACAGCCTTTTATTTCGTGGTTGGTTTATGCTCATTTATTATACTTTTAGTCTCATAAATCTCTACATTTTCAAGAGAAACTCCTTGCAAATTTAAACTGGAGAAGCTCTGAAATTGGCTGGAAAAGATAACAATTTTACTTAAAAATTTACAATTGAAGAAACTTGCATATATCTGCACAGATCTGTATATGGGTAACAATTTTACCCATAAAAACTCCGTGATTATGGAGACCCAAGCCTTAATGGGTCTCCATTATTACGGAGGCCACAACAAGGCCTCCGTATGATGGAGGCCTGCTTCCGTAATCACGGAGGCCTTGTCGAGGCCTCCATCATATGGAGGCCAGTGTTGGCCTCCGTAATCCGGAGGCTTGGCCTCCATAATTACGGAGGCCTTGCCTCCGTAATTATAGAGGTCAAGACCTCCGTGATTATGGAGGCCAAGTCTCCATAATCACAGAGGCGAGGCATAATTTTGATGTCATGAATTGTCTAGACACGAACATAAGATATTTTATTATTGATTTTAAAATATTTATGTATGTATAGGTTATGAAGATATAATGTTTATTTGGAACTCTTAAAAAATGTTTCTCTATTTTTAATTTTTAGATTCATTCATAAATAAGATGTGATTTTTGGAATAATTATGCAGATGTCTCTAGAATACATAATTTCTCCGGATCAATGATTTTCTACTACAATTGTCCAGTATCCAAATTTCGAATATCTTTGAGACTTTGTACAATTTTTAGATTCGAATGAGCAATTTTCGTTGATGTGTAGTAATTTTTATGGATTTCTTTATGAAGCTTTCTACAAAAGAAAAAATGTACAATTTAGTAGTAGGTTGGTGCATGAATTTATATTGAGGCTTGTGAATTGTGGAAAAAATAATGAAATTTGGGTAAGGTTAGATGATCGTGTAGCCAGATTTGGTATGCAAGAATTTTGCATTATTACCGGATTACCTTGCCATGAACCATCCATGGATATTAATGATACAAATGATCGTCTTAGAAATCAATATTTTAATGGTACATATCGAATTAGTATGAAGATGCTTTATGAAGCATTCCATGCGTGCGGACATGAAGAAGATAAATTGAAGCTTGTTTTAGTCATATTGGTCGAATGTGTGTTGACGCCCACTTCAAGACAAATTGATAATAGAGCTCTTTGTATGGTTGAGCATCTGGATGAGTTCCTTGCATATTCATGGGGTCGCAAAGCATATTTAATCTTGTTATATTCATTGAAAGCATCACAATTTGAAAGAATACAAAGGTTGCAACGAAATGAACAAACAGAATGCAAGTATGCGTTACATGGGTATCTACTTGCATTCCAGGTAATTAGTCTCTATTCTTGTATTGACTTATTATATACAATATATTCCCATGAAATTTTTTTATACATATAATGTTTATTTTTTATTATTTTGCAGTATTAGATATATGAAGTATTTCCAAAGATCGGAAAGAAATTTGAACATCGTAGACATAAAAAATCACAGTGTACAAGAATATACAAGTGGAAACCCAACCAATTTGTAACTGAAAAAGAGATAAATCTTTTTTTGTCTACTCGTAATGTATGTGTTTATGAATGTACAATTAATCTCACATTCAATTATCTTAAAATAAAATTAAACTCAAAATAAACGATTTTGATATTTCAATTTGATTACAAATTCAAGTGATTACTGTGCTACAGCTTAATGAAGAAGAATTACAAAGTCTTTGGTACGAAACTCTTTCATTGCTAGTGGATAATGGACACAGCAGATTAGATGAGATTGTAAATGGAGTATTGGATAATGCAGTAAAATAAATCCCAGACAATATACATGTGAAAGAAACGACGATTCCCAGTACTTCTACGTCTTCACCTGTATTTGGGTCTAGCTCTATTCCCAGTGGCTCCAACTCCTTAGGTGAAGATAAAATGGAAGAATTGTTGGGTATCTACAAGCAACACATAACATCAGACGTGTCTGATGTATATAGCAACTTGAAGGTAGAATTTGCTGATGAATCAAGAGCTCATCACCATGTGATTTTTTAAAACCAAAAACAATTATTTGAGGAGCAAAAAAAAATGGCAAGAAGATTACATGCAACATCATTATCAGATAATTCTTAACAACCAAAGACAATTTTTCAAACGGCAACGGAAGTGGCAGGAAGATAGATATCAGGGTATGCAATCTTATATTGATACCAGCTTAAGTTCAATGAGATCCTATGTCGATGAACAAAATTAGGAAATACTAAACACATTATCTGAATGGAAATCAAACATGGAAGTCATCATAGGTTCCATGCAACAAGATATTCCTCTCGATACAAGCGTTGTTCCTTGCGATAAACCAAATGAGATATCAACAGCAGAACAAATTGAGAGCTCTAAAAGGTCGATAAAAGAGAAGAAAACAAGGGGAAACAAATACAGTCTTCATCATCTTCAGATCGTCCTCTAGAAGACTATCCTATGCAAAGATACATAAAAATTAGAAATTTTATAGCAGAGAATCAATCTGGGTAATAAATCTAATTTTACTTGTATTAGCTCAAATCTTCAAGTTCTCTTTTGATTTATTTGGAATTAATTAAAATTATGTTATACAGTACATACTTGGACGATGGCAATAACAATGTCTTTGGAAGAGACATGTTGAAAACTCTAATGGATCAAACACAGGATATAAATATTGTTGTAAGTAAAGTCTATGAATTACAATAGATTTTATTTCATAGTCGATATATATAATCTAATTTATATCTATTTATTTTATCAGAATATTGAGCTAGAGTTAGAACAATTGAGGCGGCTCATAAATGATGGTTGTCCTTTTGTTTCAAAAGAATATGCAATTATGGATTTCAAATTTGAAGCAGAATGTGCTCGTCAAATGATATGGCACACTGACACAAGAATGGGAACCACGAGAGGTGAAGCAGATGGAACTCTTATGCAAAGTTATATGAATGGCAAAGCACCTATATTTGGTCGTCCTTGGAGGACATGCAATTATATATTAATTCTGTGCTCATATTCGGACAATATTTGGTATCTTTTCGTTGTCAATATTTTTGAATGGAAATTCCAAATATATGATTGCAGTAATAACATACACACACCGGATCAAGTAAAAGCACATGCAAAAACTTCATTGATTGTGGTAGAAGCACTATTGAAAACAACTTTATCTTCCAGAGGAGATATAAAGAAACATAGGAATAAACACATAGAAGAGGAGATTATACCTTAGCTAAACTATGCAAACAATGGGTAAGCATTTAAGTGGCTTCTTTTTAGCAGAATATTTAATTTACTAAACTTAGTCATTTATTCTAACACTAAATTATTTCTTCCACAGGCCTAACTGTGGAATTTTCGTGCTCAAATATATAGAATGCTTTGTTTTGGGATATCTAATTGAATCAATTTCGTCGGATAAGATGAGCATATATAGACGAAAGACTGCGGTAGATATCTGTAATAACGAACACTTTCTTCATCCCCGTAAGTCCTAATTGTAGTAGATAATCAGAATATACCGATTGAAATATTATGTAATAAACTTGTGTTTTTTATCTTTTCTTTTCGTATCTTATCACTGACCCAAATAAATAAAGATATGTTGAACATGGAATATTATGAAGGACATGTTTAAAGATAATGACCTGACCCTTTTATATGCACCATGTTTCGTACTAACAAGTAAAGTATAATTGAAACGCATAATAACATGTAAAAATAACTAACCTTGTATAGCTCAATGTTATTCTCCTTGACACAAGATGAATTAGCAGAGAAAATATCCTCTTTTAGGCTAACAATAGATTGACAGTCCAATTAAACAAAACTTGTAATTATAGACTTCTTTAGTAGTATGTATCAAATTCAAAATTTCAAGGTAGACTACATTTTTTGTGCAATAGTTGTGTGATTTTATTTCATCCATTGGCTTTATTAGAACTTTTATGTTTTCTCTTGTTCTTGCTCTAGATAAAGTGACATATAATTGACCATGCGAGAAAACAGGTTCATGCAAATATAGTCCAATGAAATCTAAATGGTCATTGTCAAACAAGGACGAATGAGAAATTGAGTTCTCTTAAATGGTACCGAATACTTATCTCCCTCAAGTGGAATAAATAGAATTCTAGGTAAAAATACTTGTTTTCCACGATATTCACCTATTCCAATTTCGACTAAAATAACATTTTGTTTAAATTCTCGACAAATAAGTCTAGTCCCATTACACAAACCTTCTGAAGGATTAATGTTTCTAAAAAACATAACAGGACAGTTTCTTTTTAGTACAAGTTCATGTGGAAGGATACCATTTGGAGTTAGACTATTCAAAAAGTCCTCATGAATAAATCCTTCTGTTTTATCAATTACTTCATCAAAACTAAATTATGTAAATATCTCTTCTCAAATTTTTTAACTAACGATTGTTTATTACATCCACATGTTCATTTTTTGGAGTCAAAATAACTCTGTTTATCATAGTATTCAAATTGTCACCATATGTGTGAAAATTAGGAAACACAATAGCAATTAATTTTTTCAATGATTCATATTCACTCTCAAAATCTATTATTATATCTGAAGGAAGCTTAATCATGTGACATGTATGTTCTCTTTCTATTCCATTTCCAATTCTAAGTAAATATTCACAGAACAAAAGATCTAATTTAGCTCTCATATTCTCAGTCAATGGTAGTTGTATAAAATATTGCCATAAATCTGAAAAAACTAAACTGGCCTTCATGATATCATCTTTTGTTCCTCTTTGTACTACTGGCAACACTTGTCGAAAATCTCCTCTGAACACAACAACCTTTCCACCAAATGGCAATTCACATTCAGTAATATCTTTTAATATTTGATCCAAAGCTTCAAAAGCACATCTATTAATCATTGGTGCTTCATCCCACACAATTAGCTTTGTCATTTGTAAAAGTTGACCAAGTGATGATTGTTTACTTACTGAACATCGCATATCAGAACTTGCTTGAATTGAGATTTTAAAACGTGAATCACCAGTTCTCCCAGCCGGCAATAAAGAAGCAGTCACTCCCGATGACGCTGTTGCTAATGCAATAAGTTGTCGAGATCGTACTGCAGCAAGTAATGCCTTGTATAGAAAAGTTTTTCCAGTACCTCATGGACTATCAATAAAAAATACTCCATTTTTATTATTTACAATACAGTCTAAAATAACATCATAGACAGATTGTTGTTCCTTATTTAAATTCTCTGTAAAATGCATGTCACACTGACCATTAATATTTGTAGTCTCTTCTAAAATCATGTTTGCTAACATATCAGCATCATTCACAATTACGTCAAAATCTACCAGACCAAAATCATTTATATTTGCACCAAAAACTTCCAAATATGAATTTATGCATCTCAAAGCCCTAATCTCGGCGTCACATATTGTCATGCTTGCATGTAAAAAATCTTCTATCATGTACACTTTAAATTTAACCCATAAATTCCTAGGATTTACGGGACTAAAAAAAATTAACACATTAGCAAAGAGGCGACGCAATGATATAGGCATTGCATAGGTGATCCGATATGATCCAGGAGTCGAGCCCGACGAAGGCAAGTGCGAGACGAGACCCGTTGATAGTTGATGACGGACCAATGACGCGATCAAGGGCAAAACAAGTGAAGCAAGCGAAGGGATTGCTCGTTCAAGAAACCATTGATGAAACTATGTTCGGGACTCAAAATGGAGCAACTTTTATATTCGAGTCGAAGGCCGAATCAACTTGGATCAATTTGTTATCAAGCCTATGCGGCCGCACAGGCAAAACATCATGCGGCCGCACAGTGGCATACCGAAAACAAATATTGCATTTTTTGTTGAACCATGCGACCGCATGAAATTACACCATGCGGCCACACAAGCCAAAAAAATTGGCTAATTTTCTAATTTTGGCCGAATTTCCTAGTTTCAATAGAATTCTTATGAAATCAAATTATTACCATAATTTGATGGATTTTGGACGTTTTTACTCCTTAGTATAAATAGGATAATACTTTTCATTATAACAACTTTTGACTTTTGTTTAATATTATAGAGAGAGAATTGTTCTTTTAATTTCTTGTTCTTCTTGAACAATCTTGGAACTTATTGTTCACGAAATTATTTTCTTTTGATTTAAAACCACCGCAAGTGTACGATTTGTTAACAAGTAATAAAGTGGATTAAATGAGTCTGAATATCGTCCCATAGAGATTGATTAGTTCAAATTTTACCTACCGTAGCCTTAACCAAAACTAAATTACCAAAGTGAATGTAGACTTAATTAAACCCCAATTATGCAATTTTTTATGATTAAATTGAAATTAATATGCAAAACAATAATTTAAAACTCTAGAATGAAATCAATTGTTGAGAACGCACGTTTGTTGTAATCAATAGAAATTAAACATACTAAGATTACGATTTTCCATACAATTATCACTTTAAACTCTAGTTTCACAATATGACAACATAATTTAATTGTTGACGAATTAATGTTCCTAAATCTATCCAATACTCTCTCTCGAAATGTATCAAACCTATTTCTACATACCACCGGCCTATATTTCTATGACAAGTGCATATATAAAAATACATGTAGTTTTATGAACACTTAAAGATTCACATAGGGCATAGCGGTATATTTCTATCCCCTATCGGACCCTACGATAATTTATATTATGTCAAATCTATTTCAATTCTCTCGAATGCAAGAATAAATCACCCAAACTCACACAATTACGGGCCCTTAATTGCGGAAACAACAAATGCATATAAATCATTCAAAACAAATGAAATATGTTTTAATGTAAAATTACAAAACTAGAAAAATAAAGATCCAACTACATGGTGCATCGATCTCCTAGCATAATAAAAATCTAGCCTACCATAATGGGAAATAAAGAAAAACAATAATTAAAACCAAGGAAGAACATCACTCAATTGATTCTTGAAGTGAAATCTTGAATCTTGAAGTGGATTGCCTTGTTTTTGCCTTGTTCTTCCTCTCCAAATCCTCCAAAATTGTGTATATTCCCCCCTCTTTATGTTTCAGGGTCGTCTGGTATTTATTGGAGGCGGAATTAGGTCAAGGAAGTCGCCCAAAATCTTACTAAATCGTGTTTGAGTCGAATAAGGAAACCTGAGATTTCGTCACATTTTTATACCATGCGACCGCATGGCATAAAGCCATGCTATCGCATGGTTCAGAAGTTTCAGCCCAAATTTTTCCCTATACTGCATTGTGCGACCACAAGGAATTATAACCATGCGGTCGCATGGTTATAGAAATTTTTTCGTCGGACAGCTTTTAGTATTTTGGTCATAACTTTCTCTCCCAATCTCCGATTGAAGTGATCCAAAGTGTATTGGGAAGAAAACTCAAAGATATACACTTTTGATAGAAGTAGGCTTCCTCAAATTCTGATTCTTACTATGCCAAAAATGAATCTCAAGTAGAGACTAAAAATCACAAGTATAACTTTTTCGCCTGAAAGTTGATACTTGATAATACTTCGACCATATTTCACCTCTTGACTCCTTTCCTCATCCGATTGTCCTCTAACACTCTTGAATCTTCATTCCATTTCTCATCTCATCTATGGATTATTTGCAACTTGGTCCCCGAACTATCACTTTGCTCCATTTTAGTCTTTTTTCGGCACTTTTCTTCTGAATCTCACCATGTTCATCGGTGTTCTCTACAATTCACAAATATAACGAGATTAAGTCACAATTCAATCATTTTGCTCATTATTAAGTCATGTTTGTGACCTAAATAAGTGTGTAAAAACACACTTATCACTTATCAAGATTCAACTTCTTGTGGCGTTCTAATCAATTGGATTGTGGGTTCTTTTAATTGTAATCAAGGGGTTTTAGGTTCTTCGCTAATCTAGGGTTTCTTGGTTCAATTCTTGGGGTTCAAGATCCAAAATCGGGTTAGTATTGACGTTCTTGGATTCCGCATCAATCTCGTTGTGGGTTTCGTAGTTTCCATTGCTACAGGGTTCGTATCATGATCGCCTCATTTAAACACATTTCACAATAATTATTCCCACCTATGAGACCATGTAAAAATGCAGTTTCGTGATAAGTAGGCACAACAATGTTATTAACTGTTCTTAAATATTGAAAAGACTTAGGCCCTTTAACATAATTCAATAAAACTCTTAGAAAGTATCTATCGCCCTCAGATGGATTAGCAGCAACTATTCTACCAATAACATTTTGCTTCTTTGTAGGACTCTAAACTCGAAAATATGTATTCCATACAAAGTATATAGGAAAATCATTATAAAGTAAAGTTCGTGTCTTTTCATTTGAAATATTCATTTTAAAAAATTCAGTTAACATTGTTCGTTGAATGGAGTTTTTATTTATAACTTCTGATAGATCATTTGTTTCAGTATATGTAACAAACTGAGCATCTTCAATATGTAACTGCAAAAAAACTACAGAATGAGATATGACGAATAAATCAAAACTAAAAATTCTCCATATAGCTTCGGGTGCAGATATCCATCTAGCTGTTTGATAATTCGAAATCTCATCAACATAATGCTCATTAGTTTCTTTATTCACCGTAAAATTAACACCATCATGTCATTTGTATACATATTTGTATAAATATTTGACAACTTTAATAGAAGAATATATTTCAACATTAATGTGACAATCATACTTAGCTAAAATATAAGGATTATATGGTACAACCCATCTATTGTCTAGTACAGACCCTCTGACCTTAACAGTAACACCATCGTCACGACGCCTATAAAGTGGATATGAATCACTACCTAATGAAGTATGCAAAATGTATTCTCTTGGATACTTGTTTTTATAAGTATGATTGTTTTTCATGCACACATTTGTAGGATTTAATTGTCCACAAGGACCATGCATTATATGTTTGACCACAGTAGCATGCAGGTGAAGATTTCTCTTTGGATCTGGTATTTCACAAGAAACAATTTCGTCAACTTGCGTAGAATTAGTAATCTTAAAATTCGTTTTAAATATCAGGAAAAAATGAACAAGAGGTAGACCTCTTTTTTGGAATTCAATTACATACATATAGGCAGCTATAGGCTCTAGAATTTCTCTCTTTATTAAATTTGTTTTTAGTTCTTCAAGTTTTGCTCGAAATATTCAGGCTAACAAATCTGGCCTATTTTGTATACTATCATTGTGCCTCAATTCTTGTTTAATTTCAGGCCAATTTAGATTGCAGGTCATTGTTAAAAATACATCAGGTCTTCCATATCTTTGAACTAAACACATTACATTCATATATCTTTTAGTTAAATTTCTAGGACCCCCAATAAACCCTGTAGGCAACAGAATTGATTTGCCAATTTTGTAGCCTCTATTCTCACCATTTTGTATACTATCTAAAATTCCTTGGTAAAGTTTACCTCATATAGTCTTTTGATTATTACGAAAATAATCTAATCTCGCAGTTTCAATCTTAACATACATATCCACTATATATTATTGTAGAAGTCTGCCTGTATGAAGGAGTACAAACTTATCTGAAAGTCTGATTTGAAATTTGTAGCAATAATATTCACGGCATGACACAGTAATTCATTTCTTACCTCTCTTCATAGCTGAAAGGAAAAAAAATAATTAAAGTCACAAAGACAGATATAGAAAATGACAATACATTTATGCACTCTAAAAATATTTAAAAACTTCAATGGTAATAAAACTTACCACGATCTTCCATCTCTATAAGTTGTTCGGCCGAATCAATGTGATTGATTTGTATGAAATCTTCATGGACTATTGAAGTATTCAAATTTACTTTTTCGATACCTTCATGCCATCCAGGTTCTCCATAGGTAAATATTAATGAATATTGAAGTGGATTATAATAGTCATAATAGTAATTTACTCTATATGCAATATTAGAATGTCCATAAATTAATATATCACGAGTCTTTATGCTTGCAGATGGATCATCATCAACCCACACTACAGCCACCTGTTCACATGATGGCATGTTATATATTCTCTGGTCGAGACCCGGATCAGACCTCAGTACGATACAACATGAATCAAAATCAGAAACTTCACTTAATGATCGAAAGAAACAACAATATGGATATATCTTTAAGATATCTATTAACTTTTTCAAAGTTGATTCACTTAACCTATTTGAAATTTGTAGTCTATTACTAATTTCATTATAAATATCGTAAAAGTATAACTGCAAATATGTAGGATTTCCATCAGTTGGTAGAAGTGAATTTATAAAATGGTATACTTGTCCCTGAACTTTGAACGTATATACACCTCTATTATTTTTGCACAAATTTTTATCATATTTAACACCAAATGAAGTGAATGCAAAATAATTATTGTAAGTATGAACGACTTTTTTAAAAGTAATCGCTTCACATGAAGTAGAAGTAAATAGCTCATACAATTTAGGGGGAACACTGTTCAGCTGTAATTTAACCTTTTCATCACAACAACAAAAATCTTTACTTTCTTTGTAAATTTTTTTTGCACCACAATGTTTACAAATTGTACAAGATGGAAGAATATAAGGTTCAACTGGAATATTTCGTATATCAGTTCTTTTAGAACGATCTAAAATGATAGGAACATGTGAACCATATTGAGATTGCATATTGTCATCTTCAAATTACTTTTCCACGCCAATGTTTTCATCAACATGAAGATCCTTTTGTAATTCGACATACTGATCAATAGAATTTATAATCATAAAATTAGTATAAGATCGCTGAAAGACAACAGAAGTGCAAAATTTGGATTAAAAAATAATTTCACAAAAATAAGATGAAAGAAAATGTGCTACAACATGACCAAATAAATAGCCGGATGTAAAAAAAAAATTACAAAAAATATATTCAATCTACGAAACCTGCTGTGAATTTAGGACAACATCTCATCCTTCTTCCTGACATATGTGTAGAACTTGTAGATACTTCTATAATACCAAATATTTATGTTAAAATTACATAAAAAACATTAAACCAACAAGAAACCACATTTAAATAGCAAATCATACCTATATGTCTCTTACGCAATTTGTCTTTTTGTACCCTTGGCTGAATTACAAGTTCAGAATCGTGTGCTTGCGTGGATAGGTCCAGCCTTCTTAAACGAGCACGTCTACTCTTAAACCAATTATAAATATTCATATCAGAGATTTGCCCATGCAACGATAGTTCGGAGACTATCTGCATGATCCTTGACTTGTTTGGAGTTTTATTCTCTTGATTAAATATAAATTCAAGAACTTGAAGTTGTATAGATATAGGTGTCTAATATTGCTTACTCATTGTATTGCTGAAAGAAAGAAACTACAAAAATCAACTCAATAAAATTGGAAACATAACTAAGAGTATGCATATTGAAAACAATATCCTCATATAAAAGAAGCCAAAAAAATGCATACATTTCCATGACCCAAACAATAGGAAATATATCGAAAAAAGAAAAGAAAAAGAAACCCACCAACAACAACAAGTCTATCGTTGAATAAAATATCACTGAACAAAATATACACGCAATTGAAGACATAGAGAAAACAAAAGGATGGAAGGGATGGGAAAGGTGCGATGAAATTAAGGACAACGATTAAAATAAAGACAAAGACAAGGTGCTTGCACGAACGAAACGAAAACAATGACGTTTTCATTCAAAAGGTAAAATGAAAATGACATAGACAGGGAAAAGAATAAATTATACTCACTTAAGTATTATAGTTGAAAGAAAAAAAAAGAACTAAATATATTTATTCATTTTTCTATTTCTATATTATATATTATAAATTTTTATCATCACATAAATAGAAATTGCAAAATTTTAAAAATAATGTTAAGAAAGTCCGACTATTTGTTAAATTCCATACAAAATAAGAAACTCATGTTTAAACTAAAATATAACTCCATATAAAATAATAAAATTATGTTCGACAAAATAAAAATAATAATATTGAAGTATTTGTTGTAATAACAGTAAAAAAGAAAAAGATGGGGGAAAAAATAATGCCTCCATAATTACGGAGGCTCAAAGGGCAAAGCCTCCTTAATTACGGAGACATCTGCATCAAAGTGCCTCCTTGAGCCTCCGTAATTACGGAGGCTCAAACTGCCTCTGTAATTAACAAATTTCATTTTTTCCTCCTTTCTTTTTTCTTTACCGACTCTCAGCATCAAAATTTTATTTCATTTAATCAACTTAGTTTTTTTAATAGATGTGATTCCTAAAATAAATACATAAAATATAAATCATTTTTTTTATATACACAAATATTATATAAATCCAATGAGTAAAAATGTAGATAAATAATAGACATATTACATATTAATTACATTTTCAATCGTAACCTTTTGATCGCAATCAAATAATGTGTGAAACGTGTTAAGATAAAATAGTCACTCACGTGATACTTCAATAATTTCTTTCTCCTCACTTTAATTTTTGGGAAGAGTAAGATCAGGCTTTTTTGGTAACATATTGTCCATTTCTACAACCAGTGAACCTCTTGTCAAATCTGGAGAAAAGGAAAAAATATAGGAAGTACATATCCTCTAATTTAAATAGCTTCTCATGTTTTCAAAATTCACCTTAAATTACTCCTCACATAAAATATTTACATATCTTTGCTTGCAGGTGCTCAACTAAAAGAAAATCAGGTGTCTATCTACTCTTTCTTGATTACCATAGCTATTTTTTCAACACTAAATTTTACAGTTTCAACTTACATCTTGTTTATTGAGATGGACTAAATGTCAATCTTCAATTAAAAATCGAACACAAATCATGAATTTCTTACCAAACTTCATGATATTGTTCTACAACGACATATAGAATATATATATTTTTAGATCACATACAAAGTTTATCTTACAGACATGGAACTTCCATTAACAAACTTTCTAACTCGCCTATACTGCAAAATCTACCTTAAAATCAATATTAGAGCCTCCACAACGTAAATAATAGAGTTATTCTAACAAAATTTTCATTGTACTATATTGAGACAGAATGGAGGTGCCACATCGTTTCTACAGAATCATTACTCCTCCACAAAACCATAATACCCGTCTGGTTAGTCACACAAGAGTTTCTCCTCACATTTGAATGAATGCATTCTTAATATCTCTCTTATACTTTTTAATGTATATGTATAGATGCTTCCCAGATCCTTTGTCAATGATTGGAGACACCAACTTGGTGACACAGTATAAGTAACTGCATATGATGGTATAATTGTCACAATACGATTGGAAAGAGATAATGGAATAATATATTTTGCCGATGGATGGGAACAATTTTTTGACCATCATAACTTACAGGATGCTCATGTTTTGATATTTGAATATAACGGAAACTCCACATTCAATATGACCATATTTGACCATTCTGGATTAGAGGTCACATATGACTCCGATATTCTCAAAGAATACAACCCTTCACATACAGATAACCATGCATTTGAAATAACACTAACACCTCATCACAACAACCATCGGGAAATTGTAAGTGTCATCTTTAATATCTCATTCTACATTCATCTCTTCCACATAAATTTGAGTCAAAGATCAATAATTTATTCATTCATGGTTTTCTAGGATATTATAGGACAGTTCTCTAGATATCACCTACCAAGAGGTCTGCGAAGTGTTCAAATCTATGATTCTTTACATCACGACTGGGAGCTCGCCACAAATTTGCGACCAAATGGTCTAATAAGACGTATGACTATAGCCCGGGCAGATTTTTTTTGAGAAAAAGAAATACAAATGGGTGATACATGTGTTTTTGAACTTTTGAACAGTGAACCACCAACGTTCATTGTCTACAAAAGAGACCATGTTGGTGGAAGTTTGACACGTCTATGAGACCTCTTTACTTTCTTCTAAATGAATTTGTATATACGAAAAATGTTTTATTTTCATGTATTTCTATTCTATTATTTCCACGCCCAATTCTATTTACTCTCTTATTTACCAATTTACTCCAGAGTTTGTGTACAACAAATCAACATCAACATCGAAGTTCAACACTATACAAGAAAAATGAAAAATCAAATCATATGAAAGTAGATTTCCCCCTCATTAATTATCGCAGGAAAAACCTCTAGATATTACTGCTACCACGAACTAAAGAGAAGTTGAAAACATTCTCCACCACTACCTGCAAACTAAAATAAGCCCAAAAGAACATGCGTCAATGATCGAACAAACAAAGAGAACAAATACAATATAAGCGCAATGATTGAAGCACAAAATACAGATATCCCAAATATAATAGAAACAGAAATAGTATACATACATGGAGAAAAGAAAGGAACAAATGAAACTCAAAGAGAAAACGGAGTAGCGTGTGAAAATGGAGAAGAAAAGAAAAAATCTACTTAAAGTGGGTACATCACTGTAGCTTACATATATATATCTATTTATATCTGTAGACGACCTCGTCTTGGCTCCAGAGATGTAAAAAATTAAAAATAAAAAAATTACTACTGGAAGAGCAGACGGCATCGTTTTTGCTCTAGGGAAAAAAAGTTGCTACAGTGTGTAGAAATGGATGAATCTACCGTTCTTTCTACAGTAGTAACACATTGTCCTTTTTATATAGTAGTAATATATACACACACATGTACACAGGAGGGAAAAAA
This sequence comes from Olea europaea var. sylvestris, assembly GCF_002742605.1. NCBI lineage: Eukaryota > Viridiplantae > Streptophyta > Magnoliopsida > Lamiales > Oleaceae > Olea > Olea europaea. Next base: position 37,696,513 of record NC_036246.1, on the reverse strand, counting down.
AAAGAGAGTCCTTTTTATATTCAAAAATTGTGGCTACTAGGTTGGAGGTTATATTTATATATATACACGTACAAACCTAGAGAAAGGAGGAGTCAATTTCTGTAGCTGTTGGGAGGAGAGAGAAAAAAAGTATCCATTATTATTATATATTTTCCACTCACCTTCTGCCAATTTCTTTGACACGTACGCAAAAAGAGTTGCAGCCAATAAATATTTGGGAGACACTTTGGCGTGTGGAAAAAATTATTTCTGCTGCCATTAAAGAGAATTTCAGAGCCCTGCACAGAGGAAGGAGACGGTAGACAACATAATTGGAAATTATTCACGTTTTGTCAATTAACCGGGTGATGAACTCCATAATTTCTCGTTTTTCTTTAATTAATATGCGTAGCTAAATTTAATTTTAGGGCAAATAATGTTACTGATTTGTAATCCTTTATTTCTTTTATTTGAGATTCTTGTTATTTTATATTTTATGTGTGAATTTTAATTATATTTTTAATACTTTAATTTTTTTGGTCAATTATTCAATGATGTCGTGAACAATAATTACTTAGAGATGCGAATTTTTGTTTAGACCACATATTAAAATCTGGTAAATTAATATAACGTGTAGAAAAACATATATTAATTGCTGCGATCCTATAGGAATTCCTAGAACTGTTATTTCGTTTAAATAATGTTAATTTGTATAGAGATATGGAATTGAATTATTTAAATAGACTCAATGAGAACTTAAGAGGGGTAAATTGAATACCATAGATGAATTCGATCGAACACTACTGTAGTTTTATGAATCTCGATATTAGAAATAAAGGTGATCAATAGGTGAATATGTTCCGTCCTGATCTCCATTTATTAATTGAATTCTTGCTAATTTTCTATTGCATTCACGAAAATTTTAGTTGTTAGATTTAAAAATCACATCTAATCATTTTTTTGTTTATTTTTATTGAATAGAAGTTAGGAATAATAAATTGAGTACTAAAGTATAGTTCTCGTGAGAATGATAATTCGGACTCGAAAGGTCCACTCTACTACTTGTTACGATCCGTCCACTTGCGAGATAAAATCGACAACAAATTTTTGACGTCGCTACCGGGGACTATTACTTTTAGTCTTAATTAATTAATTTTATTTTATTTTTAATTGTTATTTGATTTGCTTATTTTCTTTTATTTACAGAAAATTGTATTCGTTGTATACTCCGTGCCCAAAGCAACGATCCTGAACCGTTTGATTTGGAAATAGAGTGTACCTTCAGACAAAGACGCAAGAACAAAAACAAAAACAACAACATCAAATGGCTGACAATCTAAACAATTCTATCCCTATACAATCAATTGGACAAATTGCTGCAAGAGATCAACGGTAAGAGCAAAGAAAAGTAAATGAAGGGGTCTTGCCAGTTTTTATGTTTTTGACTCCTATAGTAGCACCCGCGCGGTCCAGCATAGTATATCCAGATTTTGGGGTAAACAACTTTTAGATGCCAGCTGATTGGATTAATTTGATGAGCAATACTCTACAATTCTACGAGTTACCTCATGAGAATCCAAATACACATATCTCAAGGTTTCTCACGAATTGCCAGAATTGTCATGCTCCTGAGGTTAATGAGGACACCATCAAGCTGCGATTATTCCTACATACACTGAGAGATGTAGCATTGGAATGACTGGATGCTGAACCGGATGGAAGTATTACCACATGGGAGGAACTGACTGGGAAATTCTACAATAATTCTTTCCCCCAGCTAAGGTAGTAAAAATCAGACTGAAAATTCAAATTTTTCAACAGAGAGATGGGAAGAGCTATCACGAGGCATGGAACAAATTTAAGGAGTTGATGAGGAAGTGTCCAAACCATGGGATCACTATTAGAAATCAAGTGCAGTATTTCTACACTGGACTTTCACGACTATCCAAATCTCAAGTAGATTCCTCTGTAGGTAGATCAATCATAGGGAAATCATTGTAACAACGTATGGGCCTATTTGAGTAGATTGCTACTACTTATTCCATATTTTCATTAGAAAGAGTGGTCTCCAAAAGCACCGGGAATATATGAATTAGACGGCATAACATCTACCAACGCCCAGATATCAGCTTTAACAAAACAGGTAGAGTTACTTGTAAAATTGCAAACACATGTAGCAAATGTAATGATGGCCAGTTCAGTATGTGAAAATTGTGAGAGAAATCACGCTACAAAGAGCTGCATGATGCTTACTTCTTCAGATAAACAAGTAAACTTTATTCAAAATGGCTCCCGTAATTTCAACTTATATGGAAGTAACTTTCAGCAAGAGAGAAGACCAAGTTTAGGGGAGATGTTTCAATAATATATGCAGAAGACGGACAAAGTGTTCTAACAAATTGACAAAAACTTTCAAAATTAGCAAGCTTTCATCAAGAAGCTGGAGACACAAATTGGTCAGATAGCAGAATAACTTGCAGAACGCCCACAAGGGACATTGCTAGGCAATACAATGATAAATCTTAAAGAACAAGTGATGGCAATCAGAGTAGTGGAGAATGATCCACCCAGGGCCCCCATGAAAGTTAAAGCATATGTACCCCCATTTTCGTTTCCCCAAAGACTTCGAAAGAAATCGATGGAGCAAAATATTCATGTCACAAAGAGTGAAGTACAATCGCCAGATATTACTACAAGGAGACCAAACAGGAAAGATTACCAAGAAGTGATTGATGAAGTTGTAATGGTAGACAAACCCGTATCAACCTCCACTGAAAATGAAGAAAGAGCAGAAACATCTACCACCAAAGTACCAAGTCCAGTCAAAGCTTACATGCCTCCCGTTCTCTTTCCGCTAGGGCTTAAGAAGAACAAACAAGACTCAAATTATGAAAATTTCCTTGATGTTCTCAAGAAACTCTAGATCAATGTTTCATTCATTTATGCGATATTACAAATTTCAAGCTACACAAAATTTTTGAAAGAGATGTTGACAAAGAAAAGAAAGCTTTCGGAGTTTGAAACTGTAGCATTAATTGAAGAAAGTAGTGCAAGAGTCCAGAGCAAATTCCCTTCTAAATTGAAGGATCCAGGAAGTTTTACTTTACCAATTTCAATTGGGAATTCTTGTTTAATTAATGCATTGTATGACACCGGTGCTAGTATCAATCTAATGTCATATTCTGTTTACAGGAAATTGGGACTAGGTGAAGTCAACTCAATATCAATAACGCTACAACTAGCCGATAGAACAATCGCAAGGCCACGTAGCAAACTTGAGGATGTACTCATAAAAGTAGAAAATTTCATATTTCCTATGGATTTCATTGTTTTGGACATACCAGAAGATTGAGACATTCCGTTATATTGGGTTGGCCATTCTTAGCCACGCGACGAACCCTTATTGACATGGAGAAGAGAAAACTAATCTTCAAGGTGGAGAACAAGCAGGCGATATTCAATATTTACATCCAATATGAGAAACCTCATAATAAAAATGATTGTTGTAGAATTGATGAAGAAGAACTACCTGATCAACGAAGCTGTAAGAACAGAAAACCAAATTTTGGGAAGTTCTTGATAGAGATGAGAATGGAAAAATAAAAATCTGGAGAACAAAAAAGGGCTGCATAAACGGAAATGGGACAAAGTGCAATGATGTAATAACTTGGTTCGAGCCACCATGATAAATTAGCGGCACAAGTCAAGCTAATGACTTAAAAGAAGCGTTTATTGGGAGGCAACCCAAGCTTTGTTTCCTTTATTTATTTTGTTTTCAAGTTATATGATAGTTTAGTTTATTTATTAATTTATCTAGGAGTCATCACCCATATCCCTTCTGTCCGTAAGCCCTTGAATTTTTATTAGTTATTTTGATTGTTTGAGCTAAATAACACTTGTTTCATTTATTTAATTTGTAAAATTTGATTTTTCAGGAACATGACATCGTGGAACACTCAAACCAATATAGATTCAAAGGAAAACACAATGAAAAAGATTATTCAACCGTCACAATAGTGCCTCACACATTCAGCAGAACAAAATTGGGGAGTACCTTCTTCCTTTTATTCTCTATCCCCTTTTGTGCTTATTTATGCTTTATGACATTGAGGACAATGTCAATTTTAAGTTTGGGGGTGAAAAAATGTGTGTGTGTATATGTATATATATATATATATATATATATATATATATATATATATCTTTTATTCAACTGTGTGTTTGCGTGGGTAGACAGTTTGGCAGACAATAATGACTTAATTTGAGATTTGGTGTTGATTTATAAATTGTGGATAGGATGCCACACTGGAATTAGTGGAAGCTCAACCTTGCAAAATTGGATAATACAAGCGCACTAGAATTAAGTTTGACATTGTGATTACATGAGTTGTTTCTTGATTTTAATAGGTTGATCTAGTTGGACATAGATGTTTTACCTAAACCATATTAAATTATCTATCCTTAGACCAAATTTGGCACATTTGGGAGTGACTTTACAGTAGAAGATATGATGTGCATGTGAATTTCATGTGTGAAATTTTATGTGTGGATTGTCTTAGACTAATATGATAAAACTCTGCGAAAGTCTTAAGTTTGAGGTCGGTTTGTTTGAATTAGTATGTGATAAGGGGCATTGCACTAATCAAGGCATATACATTTGAAAATTTTAAACTTCTCTCTGAAACTTTTATGACTCAAGTGATTAAGTTCGTAAGGGTATCTTAAAATCTGGTGTCCTAAAGTCGTCTGATTAGGGAGTTATCGACCTAAAACTCATTACAAGGGTCATTTAGAAAGCTTAATAGAGATGAAGTTTCATTTGAAAAAAATTTGTTCTCTTCGAAGCCTTTTTGACTCGAGTTAGTAAGCCTATAAGGTGTTTAAAATATGGTGCCCTAAAATCATCTGATTTGAGAGTCATCGGCCTAAAGTCTGGTACAGGGGTCATCTAGAAAGCTTAATGGAGAGAAAAAAATTGTGAAAAACCAGATAAAAAAAAAAGCAAGTGCATGAAAAAAGCAAAAACACTAAATACCTTGGTTAAGCCCTAACACTTATTTGAGGGAATTTGACTTTTAATGCAAGATAACTAGCTAGTTGAGTCTTGGAGGTCGAAGCAATCAAATAATTGAAGAATCCCTGTTCATTGAAGTGTTGACTTACAACTAGTAACGCCCACCTAAACTCAAGAGGGTGAGGATAGTAATAAAATATTCAACTTTAGATTACACACTGGGAAAGAGTGATGAAAGGACATATATGACCATTAAGGGTCGGGAGTTGGAATAACTTGTATCATTAATGTCTACTTAATTCTTCACACACACGTCAATTTTACGTCGGAAGAGTGAATATTAGTTTGGTGTTATAACTTTGAATCATGTTGTGAAATTAACACTTAAATCTTGAATCATGATGTAAGAAACTAAATTGTCCAACTAAATATTTTTGCATGCTTGCGTGTTATAGTTTTGTTTGAGAACAAACAAATGTATAAATTTGAGAGTATTTGATAAGTGTATTTTATACATTTATCCGAAGCCTTAAAACAATAATATTTAGTGTTTCTCTGATAAATTATGGTCTAAATTGTTGCAATTGATGTTGAATAGGTAAAAGTCAATATTGATACAAGAAAGTGGAAGAAACAAGAGGAAAATCGAGAAAAAGAGCGAAATCCAAAAGTTGGGGACCAAGTTGTAACAATTCAATAGTTGATCCGGACCATGAATCGAAGGTTGAAAATGTTTGGAGGTCAAATTGAATATTTTGGAAAGTGAAGGACTTTAATTGAATCAAAGAAGACATGGGTTGCAAGAATAAAAGAATTCAAGAATTGAATCGCGTTATCTTGAAAGATTGAGGACTAGAGGGCTAATATTGCAATAAAGCCTTTGATTTGTTGTGGTCAAATATGATGGCTGTGGCCTGTGGAATTGTGATACACACACACGCACGCGTACAAACCTAGAGAAATGAGGAGTCAATTTCTGTGGCTGCTGGGAAGAGAGAAAAAAAAGCAGCCATTATTATTATATATTTTCCAAACACCTTTTGCCAATTTCTTTGACATGCACTGAAAAAGAGGCGCAGCCAATAAATATTTAGGAGACATTTTGGCCAATGGAAAAAATTATTTCTGCTGCCATTAAAGAGAATTTCAGAGCCCCGCATAGAGGAAGGAGATGGCAAACAGCATAACTGAAAATTATTCACGTTCCGTCAATTAACCGAGTGATGAACTCCATAATTTCTTGTTTTTCTTTAATTAATATGCATAGCTAAATTTAATTTTAGAACAAATAAGATATATATATATATATATATATATATAAAACAATTCCATAGGTCACAACCATCATATTTGACCACAATTCAATGGCTTTATTGCAATATTAGCCTTCAAGTCCTCAATCTTTCAAGATAATGCAATTCAATCCTTGAATTCTTATATTCTTACAACTCATTTCTTCTTTGATTCAATTAAAGTCTTTCACTTTCCAAAATATTCAATTAGACCTCCAAACATTTTCAATCTTCGATTCATGGTCCAGATCAACTATTGAATTGTTATAACTTGACGCCCAACTTTTGGATTTCGCTCTTTTTTTGGATTTTCCTCTTGTTTTTTTCACTTTCTTGTATCAATATTGACTTTCACCTATTCAATATCAATTGCAACAATTTAGACCATAATTTATCAGATAAACACTAAATATTATCGTTTTAAGACCTCGAATAAGTGTATAAAATACACTTATCAATTAATATACGCAGAGTATTATAATTTACACATCTTAATCATTAATGCCAAATATTAAACAATTCAAGCAAGTAAGAAGAAGATATAATTTTATTCATAGTTAGAGGTACAACAGTCATTACACTAAACTAAAAAACCTCTCATTTAGGTAGCCATTTCCTACAAACATATCATTTTTTGGAATTATAAATTTGTTCCAAACAAATACTAACTTAAGCCCTTATTGCTTAATAGGAAACCATATACCAAATTTTTTCGAATATCGGACACATAAAGAACGTCATACGACTTTCCACTTGTCATTTTCAGCACTATCTTTTCATATTTTTCAACTTTAGAAAATGAAAAGTTTCCCATGTAGAGTTGCTCATCATGATCCATCACTTTGTAGGTAAAAAAATCCAGCGATTTTAGCAAATGTGACGAGTAGCTCCTGTATCTGCCCCACCATTCCTTAGTGTTTCCAACTAAGTTACATTCGAAAACATCCACAAGAAAGATTTATATCTTGCACCTTATAAGAAATGTTGTCATGTTCTGTTACATTGGCCTAAAGACCCTTTCCCTTAACATTCTTTGGCTTTCGACAGTCCTTGGAACGACGTATGGCCTTTCACAATTGTAACGGTTGCATTTGAACTTTTTAGGAGTCTTTGAAGAATCAGTTTGCCATTCGTCATTGTACTTCCCCTTTTCACTAGTCTTGAAACCTCCTTCCACAAATGGTGACATTTGATTCCATCGAAAGATATGCATCAATCCTCTATTTAGCTTTGCAATTGTCTTCCTTTGTTCTCAACTGGACAATGATATCTTCAAATTTCATTTTCTTCCGAAGTACTTTAGATAATTTTGAAAGTCCTTTTAGGAATGTGGCAATTTCTCAATTAACGTAGTAACCTGAAATGATTCACCTTGTTTCATTCCTTCAGTATTGATATCACTGAGTATGAGTTGAAGTTCTTAAATTTAGGATATGACATTCTTGCCGTCAACTATTTTGTAATCCAAAAAAAATGATCGAAAATGAATTTCTTCGTATCGGCATCTTTGGTTTTGTACTTGGTGTGCAAAGATTCCCACAATTCTTTTGTAGACTTAGCATTGCAATACATATTATATAATGCATTGTCCAATCCGCTTAGTACATAATTTCTAAATAGAAAATTCGAATGCTTTCGAGTATCAACGGCAGTCAGTTTCTCAACATTACTTTCTCTTTGTGTATGGAGGTACATCTTCTTTTAGAAATTTTGTCAAACTTAATGTTGTCAGATAAAAAAGTATTTTCTGTTAGTAACGTTTAAAATTTGACCCATTAAATTTCTCTTTTTTTTCTTTGCTCGTATTAGGGAGTGTAGTACCAGAAGTTGCTATTCCTGAAACACTACCACAAAATAAACATTAAGAATGGGTGAAACATAATAAACCAGAATAAAATCAGATTCATTTTAAGATTGTTTATCTGGAGTATAAGTTTCTCCTTTGAACAATCTGATAATAATGATATTCCAATGGTGTGGAACTTTAATAGCCTTCAGCTGAGAGACATCATCACATGGGTCCGACCCCCATGACAAAATTATCATATTGTAACCTGCATAGTGTAATGAGATGATCAACAGGATCAGAATGTTAATTCGAGCCTATCGTCGTCACAATGTTTCTTTAAAACGAATTTGCTGCTTTCATAGGTGCTAAATGTGTTCAACAATTGTTTCTCAGGATAGAACGAATTTCGTCTCATACGAAAGCAACACAGTAATCTGCAAGAGTTCCAACGAACTCAATAAAATGTTTTTCATTTCAAGAACAAATATCATAATCAAAGAGAGATGGAGAATGCTATTTAAAGCAGATAACGTTTGCAATGACAATAGTGTAATTATTCTAGCAGTGGGGCAAACTATTTATAGACTTGTTCGTGGCTATTCAAACATCATTCAAGCCCTTTTAGAACAATCATCACTGTTCAGATAGCTTCCAAACTAGAACAGACAACATTATTCAGTACTACATCTGTTATGTCGGTTAACAGACAACTGTTACATTGATTCACAAACCATTTAGATCAAAAAATTACCTGAAAAATAAGTCAATCAAAATTAATTTCATTAAGTACCCAAAAATTTGATTAATTACAATTTGGCCTAAATAATTTAAATAAGTTTTGTCTAAAAGGTAAATATAATACAAGGACTCACCTGCACCCGAACGGAATTGGACTCAGCACGGCACGTGCCGTGCTGAGCCAGCCAAGCCGACCAAACGGACAGCAACAGCACGCACGTGTAGACTTAAGACCGAACTTGATATGATATAAGTCTCCCCTTCCAAAGACTTGGTACTGTATCCATCAGGTCCAAACCCATTTCCCAAATTTCCACTACAACCATACCCAAAGTTTCCATATGGGATAAATATTTAGCAATTTTCAATAAATCAAGTTCTTCACTAGTTTATACTTTATAGTCTCAAGTGGATTAATTTGACGTCAAATATTTCATTCAATTCTAAATAATTTTCAATAAATAAATAATCATGTTGATCATCACGAGGAATAAAACGTAAATATGATTGGTCCCGTTAAAATTAAAGTACTAGTCCTACTGCAATTTGGGTTCAAAGTTGACCCATTTCACTAATAATAAATCATTTTCCAGCAATAATAAATTATACCATTAGTAATAATTCAAAACATTCAAGAAAATGTAATAGCAATTAAAATATTTAATCCCAACTAACTACCACAACATTGACAAAAATATTTGCACTGTTCCACACACCCTCTTTGATCTTTGCTCTTCCTTGCTTTTCACTAAATTATTTTTTTTCACTTTATTGTTTCGTTACTTCTCTGTCAAATGAATCATCAGAGAGCATAAATATGAAAAAAAAAAAATGTCCTTAAATAAATAAGATATCCAAATATAAAACAAATGTTATTGTCTTCTCTAAAACACAATAGACTAGGGATTTAAATGAGTCGAAACTCGAGTAAAAATGGTTTAAATTTTTTTTGGCCCGAGCCAAGCTTTTGCTCAGCCAAAAAATTTAGGCTCAACCCGAGCTTTTGACTCGTGCTTTAGCAAGCCGAGTCTAGCCAAGCTGGCCTTTTTTTTTTTTTTTAACTCATGACATTTCTAAATTTTTTTAAAGAATTTAAAACTTGTGCAATTTATACTAATTATAAATTAAATAATAGTTACAACCCTTGTTATTTTTTCGGGTTTGGGACCGGTTACGATCAATGTAGATTGATATGAAACTCAAAAATTTAACCCGTATTTATAGTAAAAAATATAATCGTTTCAACTAAATTTAAAATTCAATTTTAGCCCTTGTTTGAGCCACATTTATATTCCTAAGAATACATTTTTGAATAATGCATTGATGAAAAATGTGTGGTTAAAAAATAAAGAATAATTTTGTATTTACGTGTAATATTATTTTATTAAAAATGTATTATTAAAATAATGTTAAATTATTATTTAAGAATGTATTTTTTTTTTTTTTTTTTAAATGTGGCTTTTCAAATTTACGTCTGCTATAAAGAAGCTACTGCCGCCTGTTAGATGTAGCTACCTCAATACAGCTATGTTAGCTGCTTTAATGCAGCCTTTTTCATTTCATTTTTTTATTATTAAAATTTTGTAAGCAGTTTTTTTCTGAGGCTTGGCTTGTTACGGGTTGGCTCAACCCGAATGGTCGAGCCTCAACTCGATTTCTATGAGTTGGGCTGATTCGGGCTTTTCCTAACTGAGCCACATGCCATCAAAATCGACGAACTAAATTTACATTCGTACAGTAGACCCCTCTAGCCCTTTCCAAATCTTGGGCTTGTCTACATGTACGTCAAGGTTGACACTATAGTGTACCGATTCCCTCACAAGAGGGGGCCTCACAATTTTTTCGGTACTCCCAATGTACAACTAGAAAAATTCCCCAATCTTTGTCTTGGAAATTCTAAGTAGAGAGGGATGTTAATAATATTAGATGGTTGATATAAACAACGGCGGAGGCAAAAATTTTGAGTAATAACTTTGACGATGGGTAAAAATAAAAAAATAAAAAAGAGTTGGTTGAATTACGTAAAAAGGACAAACAATGCGGATAGCACTAAAAGCTGAGAATTGGAAATTGCAAAGTTTGATGTTTTAGGTTGAAGACAAATTTTGCTATAGATATTAAGCCTGGTTTAATTTTCATTTTTTTTTTCAACCATACATTTTTTAATAAAATAATATTACATGTAAATTCAAAATTTTATCTTACTTTTTAACCACATATTTTTCATCAATTTACTATTCCAAAAATGCAGGCTTAAACAGGGTGTAAAGGAAAAGAATAATTGCCCTGTTTTTTACAAAAATAAATTTAAAAAAAAAAGGAGAAATAATAGCACGTTACTTGCAGCCACAAACTAATACATTTTTTATTTTTTATTATTATTATTTTTTTTAATGAAAACCTATAGAAAATGATCCTGAAGGTCGCGGAACCCGCCCCTGGTTCATACAGAGTCTTTTGGATGCATATTGGGTAATTGAAAAAAATTGCGCTGTTTCTTAAAGAAAAATTATAAATTGAAATTTTTGTCGATTATTCTTTTTGATTCAATCCTTTCTGTGAGTGAATCCCACGATGGGAAGAGGAGCCGAGGAAGAGACTTGGGGAAATCGATGGACAGAGAAGACAATTGATGAAGTAATATCAAACATGCTCGGTATATTAATCCCATCCCACCTCACGAAAAATCCGAGCAGCCATTGGAAACCGTATGAAAGGACTCGGTGCTGTAATTGGTTGGGAATCCATTTAGGTGCCGTGGATGGATCCATTCTAGTTATCAGACGTGATCATGCTAATACAATGACTGTAAAAAAAAAAAAAAATGTTCTTCTCCATCACCAATAGATTTACAAATTTTTAATTTTATTTCGACAAAATCAATGCACCTAAACAGAAGCACTTCTTTTTCTTTGTGTTTAAGCTGACTACAAAATGTGTAGAATCAATAAAAATATAATTTACGATCAAAAAAAATAAAAATATAATTTAATATATATTGAAACAAAAAAACCTATTCATTCTTGCATGACAACTGAAGATGCAGAAAGGGAACATTGAAAAGCATCATCAGATTTCTCTTGCTCTGCTACAAGCATAAGCATCTCAAGACGCCTGTCGAAAAGTAGGGCACTTTCATCTCTCTTGTCGAGTTCGGCAGCTTCAGCCTCGAGCCATTTTTCTCGTAAATCATCGAGGAGATTTTCTGCTGCTGAATTCACCTCAGCTCCTGGAGCGCTTGGAGCTGTTGTTCGAAGAGACGAATCTCCAGATGGTGGTGGCAGGGTCAAAAGCATTGCCCGAAACTCTGGAGTTTCAGCGAATGTCTCGAAGTTGCAAGCCATTGCATCTAGACAATATTCCCGAATCTTCGAAACACCATACCTGCAATTGCAATAAAATACTTTTGGAATGCCAAAACATAGACAATTTCAAGCAAATATAAAACTTTCTCGGCTTGCCAACTATTTTTTCCCCAATACTGGTCAATTCACCTTGCATATAGACAAATCAAAGATTCATGAATGGAAATGCAAAACAACTCAGACCCTCAAATCTTCTTTTATTGCAAATCTATAAAATTATTATTTACTTCTAAATAAAGAAGTATGCATGTAAATGTAAATGCACGGTTCTACTTCTCAGTCCCCAGTTTACCAAGAGCACCGGATAATATTATTCTCGTCCATCACCACTGGATTAACATGGATTAAACATGAGGTTAATTCGAGAGAGCTATAGTCACTGTCAGTGCTCAAGAGTATTATATATCCCGATATTATTGAAGTTTAAAAGCCCTTTCACCAACAGGAATACTACATATCAATATCCTTTAAACCTATACTTCCAGGGTTAACAAGTTCAAGTAAAAGACACAGATTCTTTTCTTGATTGTCAGGATTTTACTCCACTCATATGAAAGTTTCCAGAAGAGTTTGTAAACCAGGACTGCTACACAAGGACTATATGAATAAGGAATGCACAAGAATATTTTCACCTATGCATCATACCATTAATAGCCTACAGCAGATAAGATAGACTCAAGGGACAAGAAAAGCTTTCAGCTAGGCCTTGCACATTCTCAGACAAATGTCAAGGTAAAGGGAAGGAAAAAATATGAAAAGGTTCACAAGGATTGTGCAAGGCTATCAAGCTTTGGAAAAATAATACTCAGGGCCAAGCTTGACTGAAATTATGAATTGACCTCGAAAACCACGTCTGATAATCAATGTTGTGCAAGACTTGAGGCATTATTATGTCAAATTGACAAGTATACTAATATGATAGTCACGAATAAAAAAAATCTTTCTTCCAACAACAAAAACAAGCTAAGTCCTATTGCTAATAACTAAGGCAATTATATGAATCCTTCTCTGCCACTCCTTTCGATTTAGCCTACATCTAATGAAAGGTTCAATGATGTCTTTCAAGTAATAAAAATTTTGCGTTTAGAAGAGCTAAAGAAAATGTCAAAACTACCATGTCATTCAGCTACCAAGGAATTTCACAGAAAATAGGACAACTGAGGCTTGGGGATAAAATGACAGAAATGAGGGAAAGGAAAAAATATAGTGTGAAGTACGTGCTGATATAAAACACTGGGCAACATTACAGGTTTAATAGGAAACAACAGGATCATGCTTTAGTGAGTTTACAAGTGAGGCTAAAATGGATAATGCCTATTTGCATATGAAGGCCTGTCTCGTAGAGTTAGTTGTAAGCATTTGGACAATCCTATAATGTTTCACATATAAATTAGTACTCTACAGTGTGAATTATATTATTTTTCTAATGGTTTATAGCCTGCAATCATCAAATAAATCCCTGGATAATTTGTTTCATATCTATTAGTCACTGTAGAGGTCTTTTATAGTTGAACATTTATAAGGTATATGAGCCTACGACAGGAGTAATGTTTGTAAAAAGAAAACAAAAATGTTACTTAAATCTCAAATTATGAAAAATGTAACATCCAGCGATAATGGTGAAACCAATCAGACAAAAAGAAGATAACATACATGTCGGATAATATCAACCAATGGCACAATTCTGCTGGAGGAACCATTTCCAGATGAGGTAGCAGGGCATCAGCTACTGCACGTTTAAGAGGGAATAAGAGGTATCTTGAAGAAGCATCAAACATTTCTTCAGCCTGTGTCAAGAAGAAGAAGAAGAAGATAAACAAATTATCATTAAGAAACCCTTTTCCCTCTTTTGAATGGGGGAGGGGATGAATATACCTGATCAGGGTCTATGTCCTTCAAACTATCAGTATACCTGGATCAACAAATATCTTATTAATATAGAATCTAGAATTAGATTATTTGGGAGGGAAAAGGAGGACTTCGGAGCCATTGGAAATATAGTCATATTTCCAAAATTTAATTGGTATTGTTAAAAGATTTCTTACTTCTTTGTTGGTGTTCATTATGAGCATCAATTACCGGCTTACATTACCTTGTCATTCTCATTCAATTCTGAGTAATTTTTCTTCCAATATCTCTGGCTTTAAATTGTCAAAGTCAGAAATCAGCATAGCATGTTTGGCTATGCTTAAAAGTTAATTTTTAGCTTTAGTAAAAAAAAGAAAAAGAAAAAAAAAGAAAGAGAATAACATTGAAAATTATGTTTGACACAACAAGTGTGGCAGATTGATAAGCACAGCCAACCAGATCTTTGTCCAAAATGGGAACCCCGCTCTCCCAGACTATAACTCAAAAATTAAACAGCTAAAACTTCAGGGAGTGGTCTCAATCAGCCAAGTCTTTCTGAAAGAGTAAAGGGAACATCAGCTATATTTTGAGACTATACTACTGATGTCGTAGCCTTTTTATACTGAGCTGTCCATGGTCATCATGAATTATGTGTGCATGTCTAATTCATGTCATTGCAAGATTATGAACGGTTACTTGCACATTTAATTGATATTTACGCTGTACATCACGAATCTCCCTTGACCTTAAAGGTGAACACAGTTATATTAACTAGAGGATACATATATTTATATATGAAGTTATGACAAGGGTGGAAAATTGGAAATGTTGAACCCTATTGGTTTATTGTCATTGATGATTATGCATTTCATTGTCCATTATCACTATTGAAGTTTTCTGCCTTTACTGTTTTTTTTTGAATAGGTAATAAAAAAATTTATTAATCAAGAATAACACACAGAAAATGTATTATCAATTTAAACAAGAAAGAAATTAAAATTGGGCAACCTGTCTATACGAATAGTAGCCGCAGCATTAAACCAAATATGTAATGTCAAAAAGAGCAATTCCCTAATTTGCTTTGTTGTTCGTGTATGATCATCAAAATAGCGACCGTTTCCCTCCTTCCACACACACCATACGATGAAGTCCGAAATAAGGTCCCAAACATGCTTACTATCCTTATTACGGAACTTTTTCCTCCATGCCTTTAACACATTCTCTATACGTCGATGCAACACCCAATCCATGTATTGAGAAATCAAAGTATTGTTCCACAACAAACAAGAACATCACAATGAAGGAACAAGTGGTCAATCGTCTCTCCATTTCTCCTACACATTTAACACCAACTTGTAACATAAAAATTCCTTATTCGAAGGTTATCTACCGTTAACACCTACCCATCACAATCGTCCATAGGTCCTAAGAAGGATCTAAAATAAGTGCCGACTGAGAAAACACCATCCCATGTCAACATCTGCCAACTACAATCACCCTCTCATATCCTGATGTGCACCTTATACAAATAGTTCAAAAGCAACACATAATCATCCAATTCCTAGACCTGTAAGCCCCTCCTAAAAACAATGTTCAAGCTAAGGCTCCCATTATGTATATCTAATTCACCATAGTAGACGGCACCACAGCAATACGATGCAAAGAAGAAAATTCCACCCTTAGCAGTCAATTTCCACACCAACAATCATCCCAGAAATTGATAGTATTATCATTCCCCACTACAAATGTCAATCTATCCCAAAAGTCTCTCCACCTTCGTTGGATATATCGCAACAAACTCACCCCATAAGAACTACAGCCCACGACTGAGCACCTCCCCCTCCATAACACTATATTTTGCCTCTATAATTTCTCTCCAGAAACTTACTGTTACAAAATGAAATATTGGAAGTCGTGTAAAAAAACAACCCAAAAAGCTGAGATGGGTAAAAAAGAGCCCAAAAAGGCAAGAGTAAGGCGTGCACACTCTCAGAGGCTTATGCCATGAGGCGTGCATCTCAATAAGTGAAAGTATAACTTTTGACAAAGGCCACCCGATGCGTATACTTTTGGCTCCTAGTCAACCCGCGGCATGCCTCAAGACATAAGCCTCATGCTCATTTGAAAACATTGATTATATTCCTACAACTTTTAGTCTTTTGAATTTCAAAGAATGTATTAGATGTTGGCGATTTTAACTCCAATATTTTCCCTTATTTTAAGTACTTCAAATTTCCAGCATGATTCTAATTTGTCCACTAAAACATCCCCATTTTTCCACCTAATTTTGTCTCTTTATCAATATTATACATGTTTGAAAATGGGCAAGATAATAAAATTATCTCCATGTCTATGAAAGCCTGCACGGTGGCTACTTCAAATATGTTCTTTTTGCAGTACATTGTTTTCACAATGCTTTTTTTTCCCCCCCGATTTTCATGGTGTTAGGAAGCTACTCATATGCAACATTTCTTCTTCAATGATGTGCAAAAGCCAGCCACTCATCATTATGGTTTTGCTCAAAAAGTCATCTATTGGTGTGCACAAAGACGATCAATCCTCAAAGTGCATTTTTCTCTCTACAAACTCGTACTCCCAAGTCTGAGTCCATACCTTCCAATTCCATATCGTGCATTCACAAGCTTTGTCTCCAAGGTTAGTTTACTTGGTTAGGTTAGTGTTCTTATATTCAAAGCTACATAATCAGTTTGGCTATTCTCTGTTAGACCCTTTTACGAAACAAGGCACTTCCTAAATATAGTATAATAGCCAAGTTTACCTAAAAGCTAATTGAATCTTTATCTATCATTGAAATCTTCGTAGCATGTGGATTTGAAATTGCAAATTGTCTTCATTTGCCTTTTCAAATATTTCTGCTTAATTAATCAGATGTTATTTTAACTAATTTTCTGGAATTCAATAGTTTCAGCATTTGATTGCGTAACTTATGATTTGAATCACATCTGATTATCTATGTTTCTATCTTTATATATATACACTAAGCAGTCAATCCCTATCTTTTCAATGCATAACAACTTACTTGGTTCATATCAGGCATGGCAGGCTCCACAATGAAGAAACATATGTATGAAACCCGAGATACAAAAGCTTCAGGCTTTTACGAAATGCTTCAATGATAATAAAACAAGACTCAGTATAAACATGTAATCTGCATCCTTTTGTATTTGAAACATGTAGAATCTAATGATTTTTAGTTTAGGACCAGTATATATTGCATTCTGATTGAACTGGGTTGCAGATACATTATTCAATTTTCCTTTCTTATTAGGGAGCTATATTATGAACATTAGAGATTATTATTGTTGCATCCTCTGTTCTGAATTGACCGGGGGGTGGGGGGTGTTCACTATGAAATTTGAGTTATTATTGTTTTGAAGCTGCCAATGCATGGATAATTTGTAAGTCAAGCTAATAGTCAATAAAGCAAATTTAGTCCTGTATTATTCTATTCTGTATGATTTCAGGATCAATCCAAGATAGCTGTGAATCGTTACTCCTGCCTGTGCTTCAGGTTTTCAACAGTTCGCAACTCTTATCAATCACATGAAGTTGGGCATAGATACCATAGAAACTAGAACTCATATAGCATCATTGTGCAGGCACCAGTTTAGAGCTAGTTTATAAAAGAAGAAAGACAGATGAAAAGAATGAAAGAAAGAAAGGAATGCTTACATATACTCTATCATTTTCTCAAAAGCCTTCATGCTAAGATCATTTTCTTCAAGACATGGAAGAGTATAGTCAAGTAGCAGATCGCTCCCTTCAAGAAAATCATTCATATGGGATAATCTCGCTTTGAAGTATTCAGATCTTGATGCTAAAACAACTTGATGGCAACGAAATATCCTCTTATCAACCCTCACACAAACATCTGCAAGATCATCTTGAAAACCACTCCCAACAAGGGATACTAAATTATCAACACTATTCTCTAGGTTTTGTCCTCTGGAGGAATTGGCAAGAGAGATTTGAAGGATCCGTAACATTGCTGCAGGAAGACGGTCTTGCTCTGGAAGGGAAAAGCCCTGCAAGATAAATCGCTTCTGAGAATTGTCTATTTCTTTGAGGGCTTTGTACTCTGCATACTTTTGATGAATCAATTCTTTCTCGATAAGTGTCTGTAATGACTGGCACTTGCAAACTCTGCAAATTTTTACAAGATCTTCCATGTCATCCACAGAAACTTCTAGCCTGTCAGAATAGAAGAAGTGGATAAGGCTATAAAGAGATGGATATGACAGCTTTTCTCTTGAGAATCTGACTTCCTTTTTTTCCTTCCAGTCAGTCTCAAATTTAGCCTTGAAGAATGGTGAGCGAGCGCTCAAGATGACTCTATGAGCTTCAATGGGTCTTCCTTGAACATAAAACACAACATCAGGGGGAAAGTGGTTGGAACTCAACCCTCCATTGAATGAATTACCTACCATTCGAAGTTTCATAATCACATAACCATTCCAGCATATAAATGAAACTTATGAGAAGGACATGGTCAAGTGTGTGTGTGCTGTGGCCAATGCATCTAGAGTATCATCACAATTATAATCTCCACTGTTTTATAAACCTTGGTGCTTTTGTTTCCAAAATATCTATAGTCATCAAATTCAAGCCCTCATGACAGAGAAACTGCAGATGCCAAACTAGAAACTAGACCAAACCAAAATCTGTTATCAACACAATGCATTGACCAACAGCAGCAAGACAAAAAGTATGAGAAATTTGTTTTACATTAATAAGTAACTTCAAGTTCAAAATTGTTCTTGCAATACAGTATGCTAGTTTTACGAAAAAAAATTATCATCATGCCCATCTACCAAATGGAGATATTGCACAGACAAGAGTACAGCATAAATTTAAAGCTAACCTTCCTATATGTTTTAAGCATGCTCCACACAATCTCAATGTGATTGTCTCTTCACAAAGTAATAACTCCTATCACAATCTATTTTGATACCAAGCAAGCATTGTAATCCAACACTTGTAAAGCATTGAGTTTTCATTTCTATCCATGTAGTTAGAGTGACTAACATTATGGAAGGGTGGGAAAACAGCAACATGGAACTATCACGCTCAACCGAAAAAAAAATTAAAAAAATAATTAGAATGGACTACATAGAGTAAAAACACAAAAATCAAAAACCTGAAAAAAGAGAAGTTGGCAATTGGGCATTCAATTGATCCAAGTAAGACGAATTCGCTTTGCAGGCCAAGAAGGTGTCCCTCAAGGAGGCCTGCAAGGGTCCGAGAGGCGGCGGTCGAGCCTCAAATGCCTTGAGCAATTTCCGCACTTTCAAATTGAGGGCGGCGTAGTGGCAGCGGTCCCCATCGAAAGTGTGCTCGGAGCAGATAGCACCGCTCTCTAGAAGCATTCGGGCGGCATCTAAATGGCCCGCCAAGCAGGCATAATACAAAGCAACGGAATCCCATTGGTCACGAGCGTTGACGTTCACCCCAGAATCGAGCAGGTAACGGAGGCGGTCGACATCGCCGGCACGGGAGGCCTCGAAAACGTCACCGTATGGGACCTTCTTGAGTGGGATTGAGGACTTGAAGTCTTCTGGGTCAAGGTCGATATCGTCAAGATCTGACATGACTGCTGCTCGTCTCTTTCCTGCTCAATAGTTACACTGTTGAGAAGAGTACAGAAGATGAAGATGGACGTCATAACAGTAATCTAATTTTTATTGTAAGAGTCTATGAAAATAAATTAACAGTAGTCGTTTTTTCCCCTTTCTTCACAAAATTATTACAAATAAATCCCTAACATATATGAATAATTTGAGAGAACATAAACGGTCACCGAACTTTAAAAGTTATTTCAATTAAGTCATAAACTACTTATTCATTGGTCGATTCAACCAAAAAAAACTTTGTACGTCTTCCTCGGATTGATAGTGATGAATTATTTCCTCAAATTTATCGAGACAAGGAATTAGGAAAAATATATGTTACATTAAGAATAGAGTGAACTTCAAGTTGGTCACAAGACTACTACCTTTAATATCCACACAGTCACACCATTGCGATATGAAGGAATTTACCCATGTAAAAAACTCTTTTATTTTTTCATTTGGAAGACGGGTTAATTCTATCAATGGTCACTCAACTTTACGATTAGTGTCTCATTGACCACCCAATTTAATTTGATTTTATCATGGTCACTAACTTCGTATTTACTGTTACATTGGCAATACAATTTGATTTTATTTCACCATAACCATCGAACTTCATACTTAGTATCATATTGGTCACCCAATTTGATTATATTAAATAAAGTTACAGGGCCGCTTGATTGAAATTATGTATGTAGTTAGGTGACCATGACGAAACAAAATCAAATTAAGTAGCTAGTATTCATTAAGTAAGAAGTTGTGTAGTCGTTGGTGAATTTAACCCTTTGGAAGTCTCTCAGACCATTTTTTTTAAAAATCTATTTGAGAGTAAGAAAAGAGAGTAAGCATGTGTCTAGTACAATGGTGGAGCTAGCATCTGGCGAGGGGGCGCGACTTGGCATGCTGGGCTCCGTCGGAACTTTCAGTAGTCAGTTGTTGAGCACCAGTTGCGGTGGAAGAAATGAGAGAAGTGAAGAAGATGACTGCTGCACTGTCTGTCAGTTTTGATTGGGCCTAAATTTATTTATTTATTAGTTTTTCCCCTTTTTGGGCTGTAGAGAGATGGGGCTTCTATTAAAAAAATAAGGCCCAATGAATGACCCCAATCCCTGGACGGTTGGACTAGACCATGGATATATTTCCATTGCTTGCAAGTCCACCAAAACCAAATGACCAATCCAAAATGAAAGGAAGTGAAAGCAGTGGTGGAGACGAGAAGAAGCAATACGCACGTCGCGGTCTATATCGACGGTCGATGAGCGAGCGTCAAGTGAGTGACGAGGTCGAACATCTTGTGGTTGTTGACTGTTGAGTCTGTTGTGGTGTGGTAGAGTGGTGGTGGACCGACTTCTTGGTGAGCGCCTTTTTCCCTTGTCGGCTATCGTTCTCTATCCTTTTTTTTTTTTTTAGTTTTTGTTCTATGTTTTGGGACTTCTGTCATCTGTATTCGCGCAATCACATAATCCTTTTTTTATTTATTATTTATGAGTTGTGAATTTATAATTCATGTTTTATGATTATGAATTGATTTAGCCTCCGTTTGGCCCCCATTTTTTGGTAATGAAAATGGGGGGAATAGTGTTTTGTTGAAAAAATGAGTGGTTGAAAAAGATGGAAATTTTTTCGATTTACGTTTAATATTATTTTATAGAAGATTGTGTGGTTGAAAAGAGGAGAGAGAAAAATAGAATGTAATGGAATGTAATTTAATGGGGATCAAACAGGGGCTTAATTGACAAAGAAATGAGAATTGTAAATTTATGATAAATAATTTATATTATATGAGTTATTAGTTAATTTATCATTTATGATTTTTGATTCGGAAATTTAGGTTCAGGAAATTAGGGATAAGTGAAAAATTTATGGAGAAGATGTTGGGCTCAATTCAACCATGCGTACTTTGTATTTTAATCAATTATAATTGAAAAATAAATTGGGGCATTTTGAAAATTATGGAATGATTTTTTCAACCGAAACTAAAGTTCATACCTAATTCTTCTAGTTTCGGTGGTGCATCTAGTCCCACCACTACTTTTAGTCAAACACACGAGTTGTTAAACAGCACAAACAAGTCTCGGGCTCAATTCACTGTGCATGATCTTATATATGATCCAGGAAAACGTTCCATATCGAGTCATATGATCCTAATATTAGAGACGATATTAGGATAGCATACTTAGAGAAAGGTCATTGTCAACTTGACAAGTTTCTTATGCTTGTTAGAATGGACAAAGCTTTATTTAATCTCAATAGCATATCTTATGTAGCTCAGAAGTTGGTTGAAGTAAGAAATCCTTGTTATTTTTTATTGGCTTATAGGCTGATCACCTTGGTTTTAATATTATATGTGGTAACTATAAGTACTGAAAGGGTATTCTCTGCTATGAATTATAAGTACTGAAAGGGTCTTCTCTGCTATGAATTTAATCAAGAGTGACTTACGCAACAAAATGAAAGACGCTTGGTTGACAATTTGGTGGTTTATGTGGAGTAAGAGATTTCTAAGAAAGTTGAGAATAAGGCAATACTGCAGCATTTTCAAAATATGAGAGTTCGTAGAATCCAGTTATCTAAGTTTACATTTGTAGAATAAGATTGTATCGTGTTCTTTTTTTTTTTTTTTTTATATTTTGGGTGTATTGAATTATATTTTCATATGGATTTTTAATATTATTTAATTAAATATTAATAGATGACATCGTTATTACAATAGTTGAATCGACGGTCAATGGTTGACGTCTGTCCTAGCTAACATTCGATCCTGAATTCACCATTGGTCTACATACATCATCAATTCGTAAAAAGTTACTACTTTAAAGTCAAACTTTAATTTCAACAACACATTTAACCCTTATTTGGTATCAATTAAAATATAGATTTTAATCTAACTTAAAGTCAACAATTCATTTTTAATCACATATTTTATAGGTTTTATAACTTTTCAACCACACAATTCATCAACTTCCATCAAAATCTACTAAAAATCTGATTTTAATCCACATCAAACATGGGCTTAAAATTACTAATTCTTATCAATACATTTCATGATCCTACCTCTATTTTCCTAAAAGTTACTAATAATCATACTTGAACTAAGCTATATGACATTTCTGTCGGTGTTTTCAACGAAACTTAAACATTTATTTCCTTATTTTCATTTGAACGTTAATCCCCACTATTTGACTAAAAAGCCACGGTACTCTAATAATAGCTAATTAGGCAACAACAGCTTGGTTTCTTCATTACATTGAAATATTACAGTACTAACCTATGATTGATTACCACTGGCCTTTATTACGTAGCAAGCTACGACCAAAATCAAGTATGTAGATGTTTATTTGTTAGATTGTCCATCTAAACAAGAGAAGGTTATAGATGTTATTAGAAACTTCGTAAGAAAGTACCTCGAGAAATATATATATATATAAAGGTCCTATTACGATATTCAATTTTTCATTTTATAATATTTTATTACTTTTTTTTCTTTCCCTTTGACATATGAAAGTGTTACAACCACTTGTAGTAATCCCATTTTGATAAAATTTGATTGAAATTCTATTTTGATTTGATATGCTTAATAGTATATATCGGCAATAATAACCTAGTCCATAAAGAATTGGTGTTAAGTAGGGAACGTGTAGGACAGAAAATTTGGATCAAAGTGCCCCCTCTAACTTTTCAAAACATTACAGGATTTTTTTCCATCCTTTTATTTATTGCAGCTGACGTTCAAACCTTTCAAACGTATGCAGTTGAAGCACAAATGAACAAATTCAATTCAAATTGTCATTAGTTGACCAAAAATTATAATTTGGACCAAATTCTAACCAATTTTACTAGGGGCAAAATAGTAACTTTCTATTTTCGAACTTAAAACAATTAAAATAAAAAATGAAATCCATCTTCTTTCCGAGTCCCCAAGTTATAAACACCAAGAAAATGAGAAAATGTGCACCTGACACTCAAACCTTTCAAATGTATGCAGTTGAAGCCCAAATGAACAAATTCAATCCAAGTTGTCATTAGTTGACCAAAAATTTTAATTTTGACCAAATTCTAACCAATTTTACTAGGGGCAAAATAGTAACTTCATGTTTTCAAACTTAAAACAATTAAAATAA
>NC_036246.1:37647324-37672541 GCF_002742605.1 Olea europaea var. sylvestris | reverse complement strand
GTCTTTAAAGACAAATTTTGTCCAAATATTATTCTAACATGGATAGAAACAAGGAGAAAATTGACAAAATAAATGCAGAAAGAAGCAACGTTGAAAATGTTCATTTCAATTATCAGGTAATATGGTTAAATAAGAAGTGTAGTGTGACAATAGACACGTCCTTTGACCGACACCCTATAACTCACTAGAATTTGTGGAAAATAGCAATGTTGTCTAAGTCAATGGTCGACCACTTTGATCGAATTTTGAAAAATCATTCTCACCACTTCAGAACAGTGGAGCTTTCCATCAAAATACACAGTGCTCACACGAAGTTATCTTGAAGGCAAACACAATGTTCTAATCTATAATCTCACTTGAACTATGGGGATTAATTATATGTATAGATCTAACCATCTTTCCCTTTTTCTAAATACATTAACATTGGTTGTGATCAATTACTTCAAGTCTTCAACTAACTGAAAATGGAAAATTATACAACATGAGATGAAGCTGCAGTAATGATGATGATGGGCAAGAACACTGCACTGAAACCGTCTGATGACTCCTGGCTGCCTCCAAAGTATCATAAACAAACAAACCAAGTTGCATTTGTAGAATACATCATTGAGAACCGGGCAAGATCGAGAAGTTACTCACGGGGACGGGCAAGCCAAAGAGAGCTAAGTGCTCGAAGCCGAGAGAAGTAGTCGTTGATAGCAAGTAGAGCGCGAGCTGATTGCCGGGTTGTCAATATACTATGCATTCGTTGCAAAGTCTGTTGCCGCAAATTGTCAGCCTGCAATGCCAGTAAGGCTTCATCATCATTCATCAGAACATTCGCTTACGATATAATTCATATACCATAACAAATGCAAAACTGATGGAGAGTACCGCATTGTTATATCATATTGCATTGCTAGTAACATGGGTTGTGGAAACAGTAATTTATTCGATAAGCACTAAAATGGTAGTAATAATAGAAACAGATATGCTTCCATAAACCTCCATTTATGTAAACTCCAATCGTAAACAAAGAGTTGGAGCAGTCAATCTATCAAAAAATATGTGGAAAGTTCTATATGCTTCAACACAACTTCTCATATTTACAATCTGTGAGCCCAGATGATCTCTTATTGGGTTGGGCGAGGGGGGAAGAATTAAAATGCACGATGAAATGGGTACTGGCTAGGGGATAGGATTGATGACAGAAAACGAAAGGTCCTAAGAGCAAAAAGATAACCTGACGAATGAAACCTTCAAGAGTTCCCAACTTCCCCATAGCCATTGCCATTTGACCCATGTAGTTGCCAACATTTGCTGTCGAAGTAGAAGGGCCAAGAGAAGCAGCCAGTGTTTCAGCCAGAGACTGCTGCAACGCTTCCATTCCCTGTGATAAGGCGTCTTCAGCCTGTTGAGAAGACTGTTGCAAGTTGTTTATTGACACTAACTGCTGCTCAGTCAATGGCTCTAACTGATTTATAAGAAGCTGCAACCAGGTATCAAGTCTTAAAACTAATATAACAAATAGAAAAGGTGGGCATTTTAACTATTGTGACAATGAGAAAACAAAACAAACAAGCAAAAAGATATGAACCATCAAAATTTACTCTAGGAAAATCATCATCATCATTTTCAGGGAGTAAAATGACATAAGCACAGTTGCACGCCCAATAAGGAGAGGAGAATTAATTCAATGTAGTGTATAGTCACGAAAACAACATAGAGAATCCAATAGCTAACCCTTTGACCATATTGTTTAAACTAGATAGAGAGCTCAAAACGCAAAGCTCCGCAAATACTTGAAATCTTGATATTCAACAAAGGACTATGAACACCTTAGAACCAAAATAGCATGCAGGTGGAGCACATAGAAGCACCAGGCGTATCTACTTCTATCAAAAAAAGCATCATGAAAGGTTCTTAGTAAGGTAAACAGGGTTTGCATAATTTTACTAATAACTTCTCTTAGAAATGCAGAACCACCATACAGACATCCAGCAGTACCAAATACAGAAAAATAAATGAATCTCCCCACATAATTATGGTTCCCTATAATCATTTCTTGCCATAAGTTGCGCTCCAGTTTTGATCTACATGAGCTAAAAGTAACTCAAACATAGCTAAATTTTCCAATATGTCCATCTTATCAGGGGAGATCTGTAGAGTCTAAGGGAGGGGACAAACTTTTTTTTTAGCAGAAACACCATCAACGCCTAGGCTGCATTTTTATGCAGCATTATGCCTCAACCTAGACCCAGTGAGGGAGTTTGGTTTTCCAGACCCTCAAAAATACAGATATGATTTTAAGTAAGTTTGGGTTTTCTGTGAGGCAGTAATGTAGAAATACTAGTCTGGGAAGTCTGTGCACTCTCTACATTAACACTCTTATACACATTCATTCCCATCTCTACCACTGTCTTAGAATAGATACACTCACACGCCAAATGATAGAACAGGTTCTCGTCAATTATTTGTTCTATCCTCACATTATGCAATAATTATAAAATTTCCTGAACACATGGTTTCCTGTAAAATGAGGGTGCTACAGAGAGATGGGTGCAGACTTTTGGGATCTATTAGCACAAGTTGTCTGCCCTATCAAAGGGAGGAATGAGAATACACAGTCATCCTAAAAGAGTAACCCCAAGGTTGCTCGTGGACAAAAGCCTGATACAAACAATGTAACCCTCACCTTAAGAAGTTCAGATGAACGAAAACCACCAAGCCAGAGGAAGCACCTCTCTGCAGGTGTTTTCCACATGCCTGATAAAATATGGAAGACGTCAGCCTTTGCAGCATCCCCTTTTATCCTGAAAATGTCATCATAGTGTGCCAAGATGCCGTCCACAATAATGCGAAGTTCACCATCGCCCGCATGTGAATTGACTGCACCTCTTAGCTCATTAACCCGGCGGTTATGTTCCTCCAGCCATCGTGCATATTCAACATCAAAGGCCAAAGCACCTAGAAGTATAGGGTTTAAAGTTCATACTTTCATGGAACTCAAAGTTACTGAAATAATTAAGTTTGTAAAAAAAAATGAACTAATGTTACCAAGTTGGGTTACAAAAGCATTTAACTTACGGGAAAGTACCCAAGTTGACAAATTATTACGCCCACGTTTGAATCTCATTAGATTACATTTCATTCTTCTCTCTCCTATTTTTAACCACACAATTTTCCATAAAATAATATTACACGTAAACTGAAAACTTTTTTTTTTTTTTTTTTTTTCAACCACTCATTTTTCTAAAAAAACAATATTCCACCCATTTTCATTTCAAAAAATGGGGGCCAAACGGGGGCTACATCTCGGGATCTTTTGATATTCAAGCAACTAATGTAAAACATCAGAAGTATTAAAAATGGAGCATACGGGAAGTAGGAATACTATTCACTGGACTTTAACTTAATTCCTATACCCGTCAATTTTTATGTTCACCCTTATGCCAAAGTTCATAGCTCTAATGGGAGGGGCAAGAAACTGAACTCACAATTGGCTCCTTTAAGCACAGAAACCTCATTCAGCAAAAGCTTAAAATATTATCTGTATTTATGCAACTTCTTAAGAACGTGCAAGTAACTTAGCTCTCCAGGATTGACCTAGTTCAAGTTTAACTACCAGCACACAATCTAAATTTGTAATCCTGCTCCATCAACTAAATAAATTTATGCTTTACACCTTGATATTTACGAGTCACTGACATTCATTTTAATTTTTACTTGTTATTCTCCTGAAAACCGTGAGAACTTTGGTTTCTTTCACTCAACTCATTTTTTCTCTCTTTCAGTTCTCAGGAATACACATATTAATTACTGTGATGAATTCATAGCATGGTACTTTAACAATATGTCCTGCTTATAGTTTTGACTTTCAATAGAGCTAATACGTTTATACATTTCAATATATTCATTTTTTCATAAACGTTTCAAATAAAATTCATAAATGTTGGGTAAAGAAAATTGAAGGTTATACACGAAGCTTCACAAAAGCAGACCCACACAGCTCATCATCATGGCATCTAAAGTTTAATATTCACAAAGATCATGCCGAAAGAACAAAATGAAGAACTTAAAGCACCTCCAAGAATAACCGCCCCCTCAAAACTTCGATCCAAATTGTTAGAGTTCAACTCCTCTCCTTCAGTTCTGGAGTTCGTTATATATCACTATCAACCTCTTCATCCATGGAAAGTTTCAAATAAGTCCCCTCTCTGAAACTCCCTACTCCCTTCTAAAAACTCAGTTCTTAATTTCAATAGCTATTCAACCACCAGGCCATCAGTACTACCTCTAACCATTTCCTGAACCTCTTCATGCGCTCAGTCCATCAGTACTACCTCGTACAATGATTTCCCCCCTTTACAACCTTCTTGTAGCTTCTTCTCTTTCTTTTGGCAAATAATTTTTTTTTTTTTTTTTTTTTTTTAACAATGGAACAAAATAAATTTTATACCTGCTTTGAGCAAAAGAATAATTTAATATGAAATTCACAGTAAGATAGTCAAAAAGATGATAACTATACCATTTCCACCCATAGACTGAGCTTGCTCTCCTGAGCTTGAAATAAATATGCCCTTCAACAAAGAAAATATGTTCACTAAATTGAGAAACAACAAAGGCTTACTAGAAATAGGATATTCAGGGGGAAATCATATATGCAGTAACTAGAAAGAACAGAACCTGCTGTCTAGCTCGTTGGAGTTCCTGCTCAAGTTGTGTCAGCTTCATTCTGCTGCTTTCTAACTGTTGGACATAAACCTGAAGCCAGAATACATAAATATAAGATAGGTTGATGACATTGTCAAATGAAATGATAGTTTTGTTTGACCAGCATCTCTTGAGAAGACATGCTAAAATGCAGATTACGGCTGTAAAATTACCGATAGAAATTCAATTTTACGACACATCTGGTAAAATGCTTAAAGTCGGATGGGCGGTAGAAATGGTTTCTCTAGAGAGGGGGGGAATTATTGTTAGTTTGATGCCCATTTTTCGAGTAATGTTCTGTAAAATCACATTATGAATTTAAGTTTGTTTATTTGCGTGTTATAATTTGAAGTGATTGTCTAAGGTTCCATGATCATATAGGATGTCACAAATTGTATACTCGATGGATCGGGTATAGTAAGACACAATTTGTGATGTGATCAAAATTATGTCATTCACAATCGGTTCATAAAGTTGGACGCTTTATGTTGATAAGATTGTATTGTTCTTATTAAAATTTGTCTAGATCTTGAAATAGGAACAATAATGTATTTCGATGTACATTGAACAAGACCGCGTAGATGACTCATTTATGACCGTTTGAAATGAGACTCTACTTGATTATCAAACAGGTCACCTAAATCCTGAGTGAGTAATGTACATTTGATTGCTAGTTCAAGTTTTTTTAGATACCAATGAGTGAAGCCTTAAATAGAAGATTGATCTCGATGCTTTGGGAATCGGGCCGAAACAATTAGAGATCATATACTTACAATATTGAAATCCATTAATCATTGAGATGAGACGATCATCACTCTAAGGTATTTTCCTAAGCAAATTGAATCTGAGCTCAGTAGGTCGATGATGAGATTGTTGGACCTTACATTGTGATTTGATCACAACGAATTTGTCGTATGAAAATGGGATTTAGAGGGTAATACATGTTGAAGGGCAAAACGGTCATTTTGCCAGTTTCAACATATTGACGGTCAAATGGGGGTTGACTTGTGGAACGATAATTAGAGAATATTGTTATTGGATCATAATTTGCTCCTATAACTATCACTCGACTCGAGAGTGCAATCTTGATTTTTTGGTAGAATAAGCCGGGATTAATAGATGTATCTCAATTGGTCAAGAGTTGACCCAATTGAAAACATCGATTGGAGCTTGGGTCATGTAAGTCCAATTAGGTCCCTCCCTTGGCTAAATAAAAGGTGTGTGACTTAATTGGCCTACAACAATAAAGTCTTAAGGAAATTTGTGCAATTTTCAAACCCTAATAGCTCATTATAAATATGCACTTTATTGGCATATTTTGGATGAGATTTAGGGTTAGCCACTTTTCACATTCCCCAAAAAGGAATAACACCTAGTGGAGAACAGGAGAGAAGATCTAAGGGAGGAAGCAATTGGTTAGGCCATTAATAGCTCCTTCAAAAAGTTTATCATCTCCCCTTTCTATATATGTGAGGATTTTATAATCCAATGATCTCAAGGTCAATTAAATCCTTATTTACATGATTTTAATCTTCAAAAGAAAATTAATTTCCCATTGTGATGATTAAAATTCATTAACCAACAATTATGCCATCCAGTCAGTTTTATCAAAATATTTTCATCAGCTATATGTCGTCCTTTAGGATGCGAAGTTAGGTTGTTGCCATTTTTGAGAAACTTTCCAAAGACAATTGGTAGGAACCCTGCACGCACTTGGGACGGTGGATATAGAGAAACCATTAGGTTGCTTGGGATTTTGAAGAATAAGTAGAGGTAGTTTAGGAGTAGAGAGGAAGGGCTTGATTCTGATTTAAAATACATATCGCTTTCAAGGTTTCCTGTGTCACAATCTTCCTTATGGAACAGCGTAGTAAGAAGCAAGTATGGTTTGAACTCAAAACGATTGAGATTCCAAAAGAAATTGTCAAATGTTTCCTCAGTAACCCTTGGAAATTCATTAGTGGGATTTCCTTCCATTATCTAATGTACAAAATGGGATGTAGCTGAGGATTCCATTCTGGGAGGTGTCAATTTTGCTTGGCCACCAGCAATTGGAGGATGGCAGTTGATTCTACTCTGTTCGAGTCTTTATTCAGTCCTTGTATTAGGATGTGGAGAATACTTGTTATGGAATCGGAATTCTAGCAAATTATCTTCCATTTTGTATTTTTATGTATATAAAGCCTAGGCTATATTTGTCATTTGAATTCTAGCTTCAGGATCCAATTGTATTGCAGTAGGATAGCTAGATTAAATTCTTCTTTCCTTATCCAGATCCCATAATATTTATCATATAAACCTGTTTTTCCTCTGTAGCAGGACAGGAATGAGAAATAATTTTAATTTTTGATATGGTACCAGAGCCCCTTCAAGGTTCTGGGTATTTCTTCTCTATCAACCTTTATCATCAATTCTTCCATGTCAGCCTTCGTTGCTGTATTTCTCTTTCTATAGTACAATAGGGCCAAAGTTACTTTTGTTAAAAGAGACAAAAATCAAGAGTGATTCAGGTTGAGAAAAAGATGAGCAGAGAGAGTGAGAGAGAAGAAACGTATAGAGGATAATTTCAATACACCTAATATCAATAACAACAGTCTACATAACTGAAAAAATCCTACTCTGTATATGTTTAAATAGTTGAAGACAATATTTAAACAATATCTATGCAGCCATATTTAATAACTTAAGAAGCTTTTCAAGTGTCAACATGGAGAGACGCATGTCATGGGTTTGAGTTTTCAGCTACATGTGAGGAGGCGTGTTAAAGGCAATAAATAAATGATATCTATGTCACCATATCTACCAGCTTTATAACATCCAAAAACAACTTAGGCAGCCGTTAGAATTGAATTTAGTGGCTATAAGTAAGGTTTATTTATTTATTATTTATTTTTAATTTGGAGACCTAACTAAATGTTGACCATGACAATATTTCTGCTGAATAAATTTCTTGTGTGTCTTGGTTTTTCTTTATAGACGTTACAAGTTATTTTAGGATACAAAGTATACATGGAAACTAACTATTATGTACAAGGAAACTACCTAAATTGCAGTAAGTAAATAATTTCTAAATAACTTCTAATAATACACGCTAATAGACCAATAGTTTAGGACCATAGAACAATTTCTTTTACACGTGCAGATTTTTCCATGGCTAAATCTTAGTAATATGATTGCATAATTGATTTAAATATCGTACATCAATTAACCTAATTAATTGGTTAATGTTGTAAATGGAAAGTCCATTAAAGTTTATTGGTGAATGACATTTGTATCCCTATAGCACTAGAAATTATTACCATTGTATCCCTGATTCTTACCTATAAATATAGGGCTTTGGTTTTCAATAATACACACAAAAAGTTTATTGAATTTTCTCTATTCTCTTTTCCTCTCATTTTATAACACGTTATCAATAGGAAACTCTTAGAAGGTAGTAATTTTTTTTTTATAATCATTTATCACGTATATCAAAATTAATTTGATAATACGTGAATTTTACATATACAAATGTTGAATCTGCAATACGTGATCTCATCTTTCTCGATCATTATGTTTTCATTGTACCTCTCTTTGAATTAATTAATATTTTTTTTCCTTTACATCAATCCACGTGCATTTTTATGATATATTTATGTTAAATCAATTGATATGCATTAATTCATGTTCCTATACCCTCCTTATATTTAGATTAGCCTTTTACGTTCTACACGTGCTTATAATTTTTTTTTGGTTTAATTAGTCAATGTTCTTTGTAAGCAAGCTTAAATTCCAGATCTCTATTTTGGCTGATTCCATATATATATAATATACAATTAACAAATAACTGTACCTAACTCATCTTTTCTCTCAAATCCATTAGTTTCTGCAAATTTCATGCCTTAATTGATTAATACTAATTCAATTCTTTTAATTGCACATAATTAGAATTTCGTGCCATAATATGTGAATAAGTTTCTAAATATCACTTTTTGTGTTTCACTCGACTCACGTTATTAATTCAAAATAATATTTTACATGTATTTGTATATTAATTAATGGTGAGCAATTGGATGTATTGTAATTTTTTTTTTATGTTTAGTTATGAAACATTACATTAAATTTATTTTTAATTGTTGTTGTTCCTGAAGTAACACAACATTATAATTAATATTCCAGAAGAATATTAATCATAGATCTATTCGTTGTTGCTCCAAAAGTAGTACAACATTATAAGAATATTATTTGCTCCTGAAGAGCATAAATTATAACTCTCAATATTCCAGAAGAATATTGACATATTGCACTTGAAGAAATAATAACAAAATATAATGTGCTCCAGAAGTAGCATATGTTTCGAAGAACATATTCTTTCAAATTAGTGTTTATCCCTAGAGGAAAACACGTAACTTAAAGTCATGTTGATATTGACTATTTGATTAACAAGTGATGATTAATCATATTCTTCGAAACTAATTGTATTTTTTTATTGTGTAGTTAAACAAATGGCAAGCATTACGAAACTTGAGTTTGCTGCACTTGACATATCTGGTAAAAATTATATGTGATGGATACTGGATGATGATATCCATCTCGTCTCAAAGGGTCTGGGAGAGACAATAAAAGAAAGAAACAATGAACCCCTGCAGGATCGTGCAAAAGCACTCATTTTCCTCCGTCACTATCTTCACGATGGATTAAAAATTGAATATCTCACTGAGAAAGATCCACAAGTTTTTTGGAAAAAAGTTAACTGAAAGATTTGACAATCAAAGGACTATAGTCCTCCCCAAAGTCCGTTATGAGTGGATGCACCTTCGTTTGCAAGACTTTAAAACGGTTAATGAGTACAATTTTGAATTGTTCAGAATATGTTCAAAGTTGACTGTGTGGAGAAAAAATCACCGATGAAGATATGCTGGAAAAAATTTTCTCCACCTTTCATGCCTCAAATGTGCTCCTGCAGCAGCAATATCGTGAGCGTGGCTTCAAAAAGTACTCAAAACTTATATCTTGCCTACTAGTTGTGGAACAAAATAATGAATTGTTGATGAAAAATCATGGATTACGTCAAACTGGTTCTGTACCATTGCCTGAAGCAAATGGTACTACATTGTCTGAAGCAAATACAATATCAAGACAAGGACGTGGATGTGGACGCGGACATGGCCGTGGACGTGGACACGAACGTGTACGTGGAATAAATCATGGAATAAATAATCAACAAAGTTATCAACAACAAGGCAATAAATTCAAAAGGTACAAAGCAAACGAGAGTGGCAAATCTAAAAACGAACATGAAGAAAGTTGCTTTAGATGTGGAATGAAAGGGCATTGGGCACGTACGTGTCGTACCTCAAAACATCTTGTGGATCTCTACCAGAGATCAATCAAGGGAAAAGAAAAATTGGAGACTAATTTTGCTGATTATGATGGTCCAATTGATGTGACTCATTTGGATGTCTCCAATTTCTTTACTGATCCAAATGAAAATATTGACCATTTGGTTGGGGGTAGTGTGATAAAAGATATAGATTAATTTACTCGTATTTCTTTCGTTTTAAAAATTCAGTCTGAAATATGTTTTTACTTTTCCGCACAAAAATAAAATAAAATAAAACTCTATTATGCACCGTTTATTTCATGATATTAACTAATGTTTACTTCTTTAAATCTAAATTCAAGTTTTTTTTTAAAATTTTGTTTATTTTGTTATATTTATAGATTCATGATGGATAGTCAAGACAGCTGTTTAATTGATAGTGCAACTGCACATACTATTTTTCAAGACAAAAAATACTTTTTGGACTTAATTTTAGCTAAAAATAATGTTAACACGATATCGGGTGCGTCGAATATCGTTGAAGGCTCCGGAAGAGCTTGTATTATTTTACCAAATAATACAAAATTATATATTGACGATGCACTTTATTCTAGTAAATCCAGAAGAAATTTGCTTAGTTTTAAAGATATTCGCTGCAATGAATATCACATTGAGACGATGCAAGAAAATAATGTTGAATATCTTTGCATTACTTCTTTTGTATCTGGCAAGAAGCAGATAAAAGAAAAATTTCATGCACTTCCGTCTGGCATGTATTTTACATTTATGAAAATGGTCGAATCAAATAATGTTACGAATCAGAAGTTCGTTGATTCAAAAAGTTTTATACTTTGGCATGATCGACTTGAACATCCAGGAGCCATAATGATGTGTCGAATAATAAATAACTCACATGGACATCCTTTAAAGAACCAGAAGATTCTTTTATCTAATGATTATCCATGTGTAGCTTGTTCGCAAGGCAAGTTAGTCATAAGACCTTCAATTACAAAGGTCAATATTGAATCTCCAACTTTCTTGAAAAGAATACATGAAGATATATGTGGGCCAATACACCCACCATATGAACCATTTCGTTACTTTATGGTATTAATTGATTCTTCTATAAAATGGTCACATGTTTGCCTACTTTCAACTAGGAATGTAGCATTTGCTAGACTACTTGCTCAAATCATAAAATTGCGAGCACAATTCCTCGATTACTCAATCAAGACTATTCGTCTTGACAGTGCTGGTGAATTTAGATCACAAGCATTTGATGATTATTGTATCTCAATTGGAATTGAAATTGAACATTCAATTGCACATGTTCATACACAAAATGGTTTAGCGGAATCGTTTATTAAACGTCTACAACTTATTGCTAGACAATTACTTATGAAAACAAAACTCTCAACTTCTGTTTGAGGTCATGCCATATTACATGCTGCATCATTGGTTCGTATAAGACCAACTACCTATCATCAATATTCACCTTTGCAACTTGCATTTGGTTATGAACCTGATATTTCTCACCTACGGGTTTTTGGCTGTGCTGTCCAAGTTCTTATTTCACCCCCACAACGTACTAAAATGGGTTCCCAACGAAGACTTGGAATTTATGTGGGTTTTAATTCACCATCTATTATTAGATATCTTGAACCTTTAACGGGTGACCTATTTACTGCACGTTTTGCAGATTGTCATTTTGATGAAATGACTTTCCCAACTTTGGGAGGAAAACTATATCCTGAAAAACAAGATAGAATTTCTTGGAATGAGACAACTCTATCTCACTTTAATCCCCGCAGCAATCAATGTGAACAAGAGGTTGAAAAAATTATTCATTTGTAAAGAGTTGCAATTCAACTACCTAATGTATTTGTTAACACGAGAAAAGTGACAAAGTCATATATTCCAGCAGAAAATATTCCAGCAAAAATTAATGTCCCTGCAGGACAATCTGCTGTGGCAAATAAATCTCAAATACGTCAGAAGCGTTGTCGACCAGTTGGTTCAAAAGACTCTGTACCTCGAAAAAGAAGAGTACGGGAGAAAAACGAACCAAAAACTTCAGAAGAAATCACATTAGAAAAGATTGATCAATCAAATATTGAATGTACAGTTCCTGAAGAACCAGAGGTGTCCGAAAATAATGAGATCTCAATAAATTATATGATATCTCATAAATTATGGGAACGGAATAATATTGTTATAGACAATATTTTCGCCTTTAACATGGCTCTTGATATTATGCAAAATGAGGATCCTGAACCACAGTCTGTTAATGACTGTCGAAATAGAAATGATTGGCCAAAATGGAAAGAAGCCATACAGGCAGAATTGAATTCTTTGGAGAAACGAAAAATGTTTGGACTAGTAGTTCGAACACCTGAAAATGTAATCCATGTTGGATACAAATGAGTTTTTGTACGAAAGAGAAATGAGAATAATGAAATTACAAGATACAAAGCCCGACTAGTGGCTCAAGGTTTCTCCCAAAGACCGGGAATTGATTATGAGGAAACATATTCTCCCGTAATGGATACCATCACTTTTAGGTTCTTCATTAGTTTCATCGTGTCACAAGGGCTCGATATGCGCCTTATGGATGTAGTAACTGCCTACCTATATGGTTCACTTGACAGTGACATATATATGAAAGTCCTTGAAGGATTTAAGGTGCCAAAAATAAATGATACATGTCCGAGAACTATGTTCTCAATTAAATTGCAAAAATCATTATATGGATTGAAACAATCCGAATGCATGTGGTATAATCGCTTTAGCGAATATTTATTAAAAGAGGGTTATAAAAATGACGATATCTGTCCATGTGTTTTCATAAAGAAAACAAATATTGGATTTGCAATTGTGGCAGTTTATGTTGATTTAAATTTAATTGGAACTCCTGAAGAGCTCAACAAAACTGCAGATTATTTGAGAAATGAATTTGAGATGAAAGATTTGGGGAAAATCAAATTTTGTCTTGGATTACAAATTGAACATTTTTCAGAGGGATTATTTGTTCATCAATCTACTTATACAGAAAAAGTCTTGAAACGCTTTTATATGGATAATGCACATCCATTGCCATCACCTATGGTTGTTCGATCACTTGATGTGAAAAAAGATCCATTTCGTCCACTTGAAGATGGAGAAAAGATTCTTGGTCCTGAAGTACCATACCTTAATGCAATTGGAGCATTAACTTATCTTGTAAATTGCACTCGACTTGACATAGCTTTTTTTGTAAATCTCCTTGCAAGATATAGCTCTACACCAACTCAAAGGCATTGGAATGGTGTTAAACATATTTTTCGTTACCTAAATGGTACTATTGATATGGGACTATTTTATTCTCAAAAGTCAGGATCTGCTTTAGTGGAATATGCAGATGTAGGTTATCTCTCCGATCCACATAAAGCTAAATCACAAACAGGATATGTGTTTACACGTGGAAGAACAGCTATATCATGGAGATCTATGAAGCAATCCTTGACAGCAACATCCTCAAATTATTCTGAGATTATTGCAATCCATGAAGTAGGGCGAGAATGTGTATGGTTGAGGAATATGACCCATCATATCCAATCATCATGTGGATTGACTTCAACAAAAGATAGTCCAACAATTTTGTTTGAAAATAATGCAGCTTGTATCGCACAATTCAAGGAAGGCTATATCAAAGGCGACAGGACGAAGCTTATTTCTCCAAAATTCTTTCATACACATGAATTTCAAAAGAATGATGACATTGATATTCAACAAATTCGCTCAAGTGACAATGTGGCTGATCTATTCACAAAAGCGCGCCAACATCTACATTCAAGAAATTAGTTCATGAGATTGGAATGCGTCGACTCAAAGATTTTCAGTGATCAACATCAGGAAGAGTAGCTGTACTCTTTTTCCTTCGCTTAGGTTTTGTCCCATTGAGTTTTCTTAGCGAGGTTTTAATGAGAAAGCATTTAATTTTAATACTCCAAAAGAACTGTACTCTTTTTCCTTCGTTTGATTTTTTTCCCATTGGATTTTTATCAAACAAGGTTTTAACGAGGCAGATATTTTGTAATATGTCATTCAAGGGGGAGTGTTGTAAATGAAAAGTTCATTAAAGTTTATTGGTGAATGACATTTGTACCCCTGTAGCCCTAGAAATTATTACCATTGTATCCCTGATTCTTACCTATAAATATAGGGCTTTGATTTTCAATAATACATACAAAAAGTTTATTGACCTTTCTCTATTCTCTTTTCCTCTCATTTTATAACAGTTAACTATTATAGTTAGAGAAACTTTCATTTATTAAAATTAGATACATTATTTATGCATGTGCAATTAGCAATCTCATATTTTTATATGGTATGTTAGAATATTTATTTTGGTATAATTTAAATCATATGTTTAATTATATGGCAATACCATATTAGTAGCAATTATATATTTATTAATATCGTTAATAGGGTAATTAGTTGAGTGATTGATTACAATCTATATGGAAAAGCGTGTGGCATTAATAAGGGAATGAATGTTAGTATCAAAATAAGTAATAGGGTCAAACCTTAGAGACCCGTATTTATACCCCCTCGTATCACTTACACTCACACACAAACTTATCTTGTACTTTACATCTTTCTTTCTCTTAACTTATTTTCCACATACATTTTCAAACTACAAAGTTTAGCACACACGGTGTCCAAAAAATTTTGGAGTCAAAGTCTAACAAGACAATTTTCTCGATTTCCCTTTATCTTCTTCAATACAACTATAAGTGTAGTAGTACGAATTGTTCTTTCATTATTTAAATTATGAAAACTTATATTGTGAATATGATACGAAATCCAAGTTATAATTATGATAATGGTTCCATAATGTAAGTTCAAAGGACATAAGTTTAGAAACGTTACACACGAGAATTATATCCACGAAGTTTAGATTTTAATTTCCATGTTTCCATATGTATTTTATGATTTTCCGTATTTA
Organism: Olea europaea var. sylvestris; assembly: GCF_002742605.1. Classification (NCBI taxonomy): domain Eukaryota; kingdom Viridiplantae; phylum Streptophyta; class Magnoliopsida; order Lamiales; family Oleaceae; genus Olea; species Olea europaea. The sequence goes on along the minus strand of NC_036246.1, from coordinate 37,657,560 downwards.
AATATGAGACGAATTCGTTATTACTCATTTACTGAGATTTATATCTCACATGTATATACAAATTTTTTTACAGGTAACCAAAAAGGCGAGTTCGAGGCGATCGGAAGTAGATTGTGCTTGCGTGGGTGAAAAAGAAGGAATCAATTTTGTAGTTACGGATTTTAATAGTGTTCATTATATTTTTCTTAAAACTAATTTTAAATCCTCACATGTTAAAAGTTTATTATGTTTTTATTTTGTTTATGAAAGTATTCTTTTACAGTATATGTATAATGATTCCCAAGGTAAAAACTTGGGTCGTTACAATTAATTAGATTAAGAGATTCAACAAAATTTCTATTAAATGTAGAAAGTTAACAAAATAACATAAACAAAAATTTCTTAACTTAAACCTGATAATTATGAGAAGAATCAAAATAAAATCGATTAAATCACAATATATTTCTTAGTTCCAGTTCAGTAATTCAGTATTTCTAGCATTTTTCCATTTCCAATTGCATTCCATGCTCGATTATTTCCCCATCTTAGCAATGGCTTTCCAATGATGACGATCTTTTCTTCAAACTTAGCATCGAAAATGACCACCTAATGGCAATACAATGTAATATAGTTCAAATTATAAATGACACCAGCTAGCTCAGCAAAATAAAGGAGCACTAAAAATTGGAATTATGGACTCTCCTATAGAAACAAAAGTAATACGGAGGCTCGAATTGACTCTTTAAGGAAACAAATCAGCTACAGTGAAAACAAGGCTTTGATTTATATGGCTCATCTAGTCAAAGTAAAAAAGCATTAATTCCAAATAAAAAGACATAAGGTGAATGGGTTATAATTTTCATTATCTTAAACAATTATGAAAACCAGAATACTGTTAAAACAGGCTTGGTCTGAAGCAACACAACACTAATTAGCAGGCAATAGCCTGAGGTTAATGAGAAAATCATAGAAGTGGACAATTTCCTTGGGAAAAAAAAAATGCATAGCAGAGGTCCATAGCCACTGGAGTGTAAAACCATGTACTCAAACAAATTACAGAAGGGCACTCAAAAGCTATATGCCCTCCTGTGTACCATTGATGACGCACCATAAGGAAAACAGATAGGAGGTGACCAAAGAAGGAACATTTTCCTTAATAAGTTATTGCATTGAAGGTGTTAGAATCTCAACCTTGAATGCTTAACATGCCTATATCTGCCAGCCTATTATAGAGTTGGGGGATTGAACTTCACTAGCATATCAAATTTGGATTGAATTACAAGAAAACTATTCTTTCGATGGGTGTAGACATGCAAAAATCTTAGACCCAATCACTCCTGAGTAGATTGACACAGAAGTTGATGATTCAAACAGAGAGAAAAAAAAAAAAAAAAAAGTATGTAGTTGCTTGGTCAACAATGTTAAACTCGCATCCTCCCTCTAGGCGAAAGTAAACTAACTATCGGGTATGTCTCAAAGGAAAATAGAACTTACATATTTACATGTCCATATCCTGCTTTCTACTGTTTATTATAAAACAAAAATAAACATGTACCAATAAACATGGGGAATAAACAGAGAGAGATTTCAGCACTGGAAAAAGTAAAAAATACCAGAAACAATATGACACGTATACATGCATATGGTGTATGAAAACACTAGCAAAGGAAATTTTAAATGGATAAAATCCAGCTGATAGATTAGCCCCAGTAGATAATTAAACCTTGGATCCATGTATCGGTACATGTGTACATGGATTGATGGGGTTGTGAGTCATATTCAACCTGTCCTGCATGGTTGCCTCTAGGTTCCATCAGTGTTTCAGCCATGACCGAAATCCTTAGATGATAGTCACTGAACCCAGTTGGGAACATCAAGATGTATCATGTGTTCAAATGTGGAGTAAAGTGCTTGAAGTTGGGGTACGTGTACCTTTAATGAACTTTAGAAAGAAACTAGATAATATATAACGCTGGCAGGATCTATAATTTTTTTGATAAATAATTTGTAAGTTCTTCCACTATTAGATTTTACACAAATAAATTAATTTACTATTATGTAGAACCAAACTGTGATGAATAGCATCTATTTTCAGAGACAGAACCAAACTGTGATGAAAACACGTCTAAATTCAGAGACATAAGCATACATATTTCTACGTCGATTTTGAAAAATATCCAACAATAAAAATTACAAATAGAACTTTTACAGACACACATCTAACAGAATTATGGAAGTTGTTTAAGCCACATTACAATAATTCAAAGTTATCAGACCCAACTGGCCCATCAATCAGGTCAGGACGCTGGGCTAAATGGATAATGGAAATGGAATAGCGGTTAGAATGGTTAGGACACCTTATCTTTAGAGATAAAGAAGGGCAATGACTTTGTGTAAATCATCGTATTCCTACTACAAAGATAATGCATAACTATATCTATGATTTTAAAAATTAAGGTATGCAAAAGAAAAGTAAAATTGCTGTACTTTTACAGTAAGAAGAAAAATGTGCTATGTATTCTATCTTTTGTTTTTCTACAAATCATATCGATAACATATTTAATAATTTTTCTTCTACTATTTTTTACTAGTAGGTTATAGACAAATCCAAATATTACTTAAGTTTCATTTATTTTTCCTTTTTTCATGCAGTTTCAGGAGACGGATTGGTAATATATATTCCAGTGTATATCATAATTTCTAATTCCTGATCCTCTCTTTCTAATTTCCTTCCCCCCATGTGTATTATCTGTCATAATCAACTTACAAAGCATATGGCACCCCTCCTCTTCCTCTAATGTAATGTATACAAATATGAATTTATCAAGATCATCAGAATTCTATAAAATCATGTCATGTTTCCATTCAAATTATATTAATGATTTTCTTATTAAATCCAAGGATGTAGATAAACGACAAAACGAAATTATAGTTATTAACAAAGAGTACTCTCTAACAAAAGTTTAAATAATGATATAAAAGATATTATATCAGCCCTTTGAAACATGTAACTGCGTACTTTTGTTTAGATTATCATCATCATCATCATCATTATTATTATTATTCATTTATTTATTTTTTGCCATTTGCAACATACTAGAAGTTTTTAACTGTTTTAGGTCGATTATAGTAGTCATGAATTTATTCCTAGGTGCAAACTGAAAGCACTTTTATTTAATTAAGAAAGTCTTTCAGTTTTCTCTAGCTATAAAAATTGAATACTTACCTATATAAATATGTTAGCAATCAGTTATATCTATTTTAGAGGATATTGCAGACAGCAAACTAGTGCTAGCTTGGTGGAAAGGAACTTTGGTTATTACAAAAATGACCTAGGTTCGAAACACCCTACAAGCATTGTTGGAGTATATTTTATGAGATGCCCAATTTTATCAAACAGTGCCGCCGGTTTTACAGCAACCCTTTCAGTTTCTGGCAGGTTATGACCAATTCGACTGTGAAAAAGCCAACTATAGCTAACCACACAGAATCGCAGGTTTTGTACGTAACCAGCCGGTCATTCCGGTTCTGATAACACTGCAATAATTGTTAAAAACTACATATCATGCACTGGAAGTTAGAGCTGCTAGTTCAGCAGTTCAACCATGATTATAATGAAAACTTAGTGTATGCAGAGATGATTTCTGCAGTAAATCTGACAACATGCATTTATAAACGGTAACCAGCATTTGAAGCTAAAAAATCCAGGTACATAATGTGCACAAAACGAGAACCTACTTTTTTTCTCAAACGGCTTTTTCTCGCAGCTTCACGGTTTTGAGCGAGTCTGCGAAGCGTCTGCAAGAAGACGTCAAGATCATATATCTACATGGAAATAAGGATATAGGTGCACTAGATTTAGTAAGATCTCAAACCTTTTGATCCCTCGACTTATCGCTGCCATCAGAAGCTATCGTACCATGCGAGAGAGCATTCTGAAACTAAACACGAAACTAATGTTAATATTAAAGCAATAATAAATAATACGAGCTTATCATGCTAGAGGAATTGGAGAAATATGCACAACAGAAATGAAAACCTGACCATCTTTATATCAATTCACGATAATAAGTATATAAGTAAGTATAATAAAGAGAGAATTTTTCATAATATATATTGGAAAAGCATTTTGGACATTACCCTCAAATTCTTATCTTCGGTGTCAGCATCAGTCGAAGTATCAGTCCTAGGGCTGACATCTGCCATACTGGACCCTCCACAATAACTTAGATAAATACTTCAAACTAAAACAAGCATATGTCTTCACTCTTCTGTAGGAAGAGGATCAGAAACCAACGTCACTGGATAAAACTCTAATAGGAGGAAATTCTGCAAACAGAAAGAGAATCCCATGACTACATAAGAAACCTTTTTAGTGTTTTCAAAGCAGACAGACATTGATAAATATGATTAAAACAGTGAAGCACAATTCCAGCAATTATGCTGAGTTTAAGCAATTATTTTAGTGGTAAATTGTCTTGGTGGTGCATTTTATGGTTCAAGAAGCACAGTGATGCCGATTGCAATGAACAAACAATAAACAAGAAAGAGAAGGAAATAGGAAAAGATATGAGGGAAAGATTGAAAGTTTATTTAATATTCAAGTGTGTCTTCTTACAATCAGAGAACCTTAATTTATAGGTTTCAAATAGCAATGAAAGGCAAATTACGATAAAAAGGAAAATCTAATATTTCCTTTTAAAAGGAGACAGATTCACTATCCTACCAAAAACAATAAAATGTAATAATGAAGATTTGATCTTTAATTGATTTGATTCCGTTTACGCTAGAATATACTTTCCAATTTGCATCATTCCTCCTAGGATGAAAAGAACTCGACTCTGACGAGGTATAATCCAAGTAGGCGTGCAAAAGCGTAGCTTCCAGTCGACAGAACTCATCTCATCAATCTAAGTAGCATCACTAGGTGGACAACCTTTCCAACGCACAAGAAACCTACGAAAATCACCATCCTGTGAAGTAACAAACTGATGATCAAGTACCTCATCAATGATATCCGGCAGAGACAATGTGGTAACAGAAGCTCGAGGAGGCGGTCGATAAGACTGTCATGTAGAAATATTAGACGACAATACTGGAGGCTCGAAAGTGCCTCGATAAGGATATAAATCTGCTATTTAAAAAATAAGACTAATATTTAAGCGCATTGGCAACTCAAAGACATAAGCATTAGTTCCAAGCCGTTTAATAATGGGGAATGGACCTAGTGATCTAACATAAAGTTTCTTGGCAGCATGTTTAGGGAATTATTCAGGTGCAAGTCGTATCATGACATAATCGCTCACATTAAATTCTTTATGCTTATGGTGGGAATCGGCTAAGAGTTTATGATGATCATTGCTTGAAGAAATTTTACGTTTAATCTCACCATGCAAGTTACGAACATAATTAGCAAAAGCTTGAGCGGAGGCAGTAAGACGAAAATTGGTGGTTAAAGGAAGTAAATCAAGCGGCCGACGTGGAGAAAAACCCTAGACAACCTCGAAGGGGCTATGACCGGTAGGCCTATTAACAGAATTATTATAAGCAAACTCAGCAGTGGACAACACTAAAACCTAATTCCCCGATTTATCCCCAACTAAACAACTAAGTAGATTACCTAGAGTACGGTTCACAACTTCCATTTGACCATCGGCTTGGGGATGAAATGTAAAAGAGAACTTAAGCGCTATTCCAAACAGTCTCCATATTGTCTTCCAAAAGTAACTAACAAACTTAACGTCACGATCAAATACGATAGTAACCGGAAGCCCATGGAGACGAACAACTTAGCGATATGGGACGCATCAAAAGACTTGGAATGTGGAATGAAGCGTGCCATCTTAGAAAATCTATTGACCACAACAACAATGGAGTCATAACCTCTAGCTGTTTTAGATAACTCGAGAACAAAGTCCATACTAAGGTCACCCAAGGAGTATGAGGAACAGGAAGAGGAGTATACATCTCAGTATTTTGACGTTGTGCCTTACCCAATTGACACGTACAACATTAAGAGACAATGTAAGCAACGTCTTTCTTAAGGGATAGCCAATAAAATCAATCCTCAGCTAAGATGATTGTTTTATCTCGACCAAAATGACCAGCTAGACCCCCTGCATGTAGTTCCCAGACTAGGAAGTCACGAAGTGAAGTACAAGGATGCATAACTTGGTACCCTTGAAAAGATAACCATCTTTAAACAAGAAAGAAACATGGTCGCAAAAAGGATTCTCTAAGAGGTCCAGAAAGACGATGCCAAAATAAGAACAATTAGGATAATCGTCCTTCAAGCACTCAAATCCTACCACATTTGTGCTCAGAGAATGAAGTACCGTAGTGATATAACTAAGAGTGTCATCTGCTTTATTTTCGACACTAGCCAGATGATGGAGAACAAACGTGTACTCCAGAAGAAATTCAACCCACTTAACATGTAGCTCATTTAAATGACGCTGGGAGAAAAGGTAGCGAAGAGCCTGATGGTCAAAATACGAAACAAACTCCTGAGGCAATAAGGAAAACGTCTTGACTCTAATACCAAACTAATGCCGATTGCGATAACCAAACAATAAAGAAAAAAAGAAGGAAATAGGAACAGATATGAGGCAAGATTGTAGGTTTATTCAATATTTAATGTCTTCTTGCAATCAAAGAACCTCAATTTATAGGTTCCAAATAGCAATGAAAGGAAAATTATGATAAAAGGGAAAACTAGAATTTACTTTTAAAATGAGACAAATTCACTATCCTACCAAAAGTAATAAAATGTAATAGTGAAGATTTGATTCCATTTACGCCTAGAATATACTTTCCAATTTGCATCACGTAGATTGTAGTAAATTTTTAATATAAGAAAACCTCATAATTCGTGGTATTCCTACGTAGAAAGAACCATGGAATAAATACTGCTTGAAATAATTAAATTATCCTAAGTGACACAATCATTATATTTGTCTTTAGCTAATGTTGAGAAATGGAAACTATTGACAAATCCTTTCCTCTCTGTACCATTCCTTGATTCCACCTGAAACTATATTCACGTATTTGATAGTGTTTTATTCCCTTGCTTTCCTATGATTTATAGGAGCAGATTTCTATTTTAGTTACCCTTTTTTCGTGTAGAGTTTTATATAAACTATTCAATCAATACACAGCCTGCACAAGATGTATCAGAGATCTAGGCTTTTCCTTACGATTTCAACCAGTATTTCCTTGACCTTATGGCCTGAATTTCCAACAAAGTAACCAACCCTATCCCAGAATTATCATCCTCTTGAATAAAAATTTCAGAACTCTCTGAAACCAACCCCGGCAATGCTGATTCCATCATCATTGACTCCCAACATTCGCCAGGTGAATACAAGAATATGCAAGCCTCATTTTGACTCAAAACATCACTATTATTGATTTGGTTGATAAGTATAATTCTAACACATATCTTGGCTTCTAAGTAGGATCTTTTATTAATAATTTGAGTTTTTTAGATTCGATTGTTGTTGGTTTTTGTTCATTTCTATGATTGTAGGACGAAATCCATGAACTAAAGTTATATTGGTGAAATCAGCAAGACAATGTGAATAAATCAAGGTATTGAAGTGAAGATCAAGAACCGACCATTGGAAAGTGAGAATGGAGAGAAATTGAAGAAGAAGCAAGTTGACGTGAATGGTCGTCGTGAACATTGACATCATGCCAAGTTGCTGCCATTACAACCAACAATAAACTCATGTAAAGCCAAGCTCTCCACTCATCCCCAATGGTCGTCATGGACATTGACGTTATGCTAAGTTGCAGCCCGTCACGCTAAGACTTTCTGCATCACTTTAGATAATTTTATAGGAACTACATAATCTTTGTTGAGGGGCTTTATGGTTGACCAATTGAGGGTATTTCATTTGCTTTTTGCAGACGACACATTGATCTTCTGTGACGCAGATACTAAGAAATTTAGGAATTTGCGTCGTTTGCTCTTATGCTTTGAAGCTGTATCTGGTTTGAAGATAAATTTGGGGAAATCTAAGGCTATCACAGTGGGAGATGTCAACAACGTGGAGGAGTTGGTGGCCATATTGGGTTGTAGAGTTGCGCAGCTGTCTATGTCATACCTTGGGCTCCCTTTAGGAGCACGTTTTAAAAGTATATACATTTGGAACAGTATTACAGAAAGAGTGGAGAGGAGGTTAGCAGGTTGGAAACGTATGTAATTCTCAAAGGGAGGACGTCTTACCCTTATTAAGTCCACCCTATCAAATCTCCCTACTTACTTCTTGTCACTCTTTCCCATTCCCGTCTTAGTGGGAAAAAATTAAAGAGGATTCAACGGGAGTTTCTATGGAGAGGGTTAGGGAAGGAGAGGAAACTTCATTTGGTTAATTGGAGTGCAGTTTGTTCTCTCCTAAGGACAGGGGTCCTCGGACTGAGGAGTCTTGTACTGTTTAATAAGGCTTTGCTGGGTAAGTGGCTATAGCGATTCGGCGTGAAGAGGAAGAGCTTTTGGAAAGGAATTATAGAAGCAAAATATGGTGTTATGTAGGGAGGATGGTGCTCAGCCATTGATCATGGTCCTTATGGTGTGAGCTTATGGAGGTATATTTGACGAGGGTGGTGAGACTTTCAGAATAGATTGACGTATATCGTGGCAAATAGCAATACTATTAGATTTTGGGAAGATTATTGGTGTGGAAATTGACCATTAAGAGTGGAGTTTCCTTCTCTATACCGTGCTGCTTTGAGGCTATATGCTATGGTGAATGAAGTCCTACATATACATAATGAGAGTCTCAGTTGGAACATTGTTTTTGGAAGGGGTTTGCAGGATTGGGAGTTGAATCATTATGTGCTGCTTTTGACCTCGTTGTGTGAGGTGCACATCAAGGTCGAAGAGAGTGATTGTAGCAGGTGGAGGTTGGCACGAGATGGTATCTTCTCAGTTGACACTTATTTTACATCCTTATTGGGACCTATGAAGAGCTCATTTCCTTGGAAGATGGTATGAAAATGTAAACTACCCCCTCGGGTGGCATTTTTACTATGGACAGTTGTGAGAAGATAGATGTTAATAGTGGATAACCTCTGAATAAGGGGTTTTTATGTTACAGAATGATGCTATATGTGCAGGAAGAATGGGGAGACGATTGATCACTTGTTTCTTCATTGTGAAGGTGCTCGCTCCCTGTGGAACGATATTCTAGCTTCTCAACACATGGATTGGGTGTTTCCGCGGCATATGGAGGATGTACTGAAAGCATGGAGGAGAAAATTTCGTAATAAGGATAGCACGATTGTCTGGGATCTTATTCCAGGATGCTTCGTCTAGTGTGTGTGGAGGAAGAGAAATAGCCGATGTTTTGATGATCATACAAAGACAACTGAGCAAATTAAAGAATCGGTTTATATGACATTGCATATTTGATTTAATGCTACGGGTTTCACTCGTATAGACAAGTTGCCTAATTTTAAGTTGTTTCTTTCTTGTATTAATTGATAATTCACTTTTGTATTATCAGTGATTAATAAAATATTTGATTACCTATAAAAAAAAATTAAAAAATTATTTCAGCAAAGCAAAACCAGAACTTTTAGAAACATTCAGATCAGAAAATACAAGACCCAAGTCAAACCACTCCATGTATATCAAACCAACCGACTAAAGAACAACTAAAACAATCCTAATAATGACATGAAGAGATGAACCTCAAGAAAATGAGGATAAAAAAATAAAAACAACTTTTGAGATATAGAAGAATCGAATTTTCTGTGTGGACTTATTGTGAAAGAACACAGGGTTGATCAAAAGCCCACGTGAAATTTGGCAGTTCACAATATTCCCCTGCAAATGATAGCAACCCAACAAACAAGACTCAATAAAAGAAACCTCTAGGCTGTCGCTGGTGCTGATATTTATTTCTTGATTTCTTTATGCTGCTATCAGCCAATTTTGACTTATGGGTCCTTTCCCAGTTAATTTCCTCTAGGTGGAAGCTTCGATGTGAAATCCCTTTCATTTGTATAAATAAAAATATAAAAGAAGAGAGAAAGGAGGGGTGCATTAGAGAGCAAGTGCCAAAGTACCTGGAGTGGAGAGGGAGTAGATAAAACTACCGGTCTGCGAAACAAGAATTGGGGAAATTGCTCGATCAATTTCGGATTAAAAACTCTCTCCCACAATTTTACAAGTCGTTGACTAATTTTTTTACTTGCAACTCTAGCCTTCACTCAATGAACACCTGGGAGGTTTTTTTTTTTTTTTTTTTT
>NC_036246.1:37616774-37647184 GCF_002742605.1 Olea europaea var. sylvestris | reverse complement strand
GGGGGGTTTTTTTTTTTTTTTTTTTTTTTTTTTCCTCAACAGATGCTACAGGTACACGGTGTATATTAGGGATTGTTGTCCGCCTTTTGTATATAATTTGAGTACACAGGTATCCACAGGTCTCACACGGGTGAGATCCGCCTGAGGTGAACCCCATTCCATTTGAGTGGTGTGGACAGTTAATTTTTAATTTTTTTCCCACTTTTTCCATCAATGTACATATTCCATTCTTTCAAGTGGCATCATCTATACTTTTGATTATTCTCTCACTTTTTCCATCAATGCACGTTGAGGGAATATAATTTTGAAATGTACATCTAGCATTATCCTTTTCTTTTTTTATTGTTTTTACCTTTTTGGTTGCATTGATGAGATATTGAGAAAATCAATACTTGTTAGTTTTTTTTAGAGCAATAAAAAAGTCATTTGAAAATGGTGCACGGTAATTTGAAACATATTTTCATAACTCACCAAATAGATGATTTTGATGATTTTTTCAATTTTCTTTCAATCTAAATCTCTATGAAATAGTTATTTTCAACAACATATATTTATTCAAAACAAAATAGTAAATAAAAATTAAAAAATTATTTATAAGCAATAATTACTTCATAACTAAAAATTACTTATAAGTAAAAATTCACTAATAATATGTAAACGTCAAAATACATTCGTAGATCTATCTTTCTTGTATATAGCATACAAGTTGATATATTCCACACATATCCTTGGGGTCAGAAGTCTTCTACGGATACATTGCAAGCTTTTAAGACGGGACATCTGATAAAGTTATGGAGGATGAACGTAAATATGATGCATATAAATTTTTCACCAGTCGTGCACAAAAATGGTAAGAACCATAAGATTGTTAAAATTATATATGTAATATTTATGAGTTTGTAGTTATGTACTTTACTCATGAGGTTATCTCGATAACGATGGCTAAATGCACCATAAAAAATGACAGGACGAAGATCCCAAGGATGTTGAATGGCAAACAACAAAATCCTCTAACGCAAAAAATATTAATGCCATTTTGATAGTCATTGAGTGAGTACATCTTTGCATTTTATATTTATGTTTGTATGATTCTGACAGCTAAATTTGAGGAGACAGCACAAAAATACATACAAGAATTGTACCTGTTGACCCCAAAAAGTGCTCCAACAGATGTCGGTCCCACCTGCGCTTGCGTGGACGAATGTCCAACACGCTAAGACACGTGGACGGTCTAAAACGAGCGGTTCAAAGGGGTTTGGGAGTAGCCTAACGATGCGGGACGGTGACGTTTGGAATCCGGCGGGTTGTTCGTAATCCGATTGTACAATAATTACCAACCGGTGCTCGTAAATGTATATGTAAAAGTGTATAAACTCGATTTGTGTATTGCAAGTAAATGAGAGAGAGTTGAGTAAATGTAGTCTTTAGCATTGATTCTTGCATTAGCCTTTGACAATACACAATGGAAGTATTTTTAGTGATACATATGAAATGGGAGCCCTTGGATGAAGTGGCACATGGCCTCATCTCTTTAGTTCAAAAGTCTTTTCTTAGGTATGGGGCTTGACTTGCTAGCTTATGGCGCATTTATTGCTTGCGCAGGTCCTCCATACTAATGACAAGATTTGACCTTTATGCTTGTGACAAACGTTCCATTAATCATTTGAATAAGATCTCTGAGCAGGCGATCTCTTGGGAGAAGTGACTGTGGAGGAAGCTCTTTGTGGTTAAGAGGCTCGTGCATCAGTTTCGGGGCTTCGACCATTTGACAAATACTTCCACTTGAGGACCTCAGCTACATTCAACAGGTTCCATGCTTCGGGTTGTGGGCCTCGGTAGTTGGACCTCGGCTTGAAGCACTTCGGATATAACCCACCTTGGCAATATGTGCCACCTCGGCAGGAATGCCACGTGGATCAGGATGAGTGGGCCATTGGACCAGGTGGGTAGGACAGGTGTGACAACACGCAACAATAGTCCCCCAGGTCCAAGTATAATCATTAATGTAATGCGTGGACTTTAATGGAGTAAAAGTTGAAAGAATTTTTGAACCCCAAATAATAGTCCCCCAAGTCCAAGTATAGATATTTATATCATGGTTGGAGTTTGAGAAGTGTTGTTGTGGGTGAGCGATGAAGTAGGCAAGGTGTTTGAACTCTGGCGATGAGCTGAGGTGGTTGAGGAATCGAATCTGCGAGGCTTAATTGCTGAATGGCGAAGAGGAAGCCGAGGTGGTTGAGGAACCGAACCTGAGAGGCTTTGATGCTGAATGGTGAAGAGGAAGCCGAGGTGGCTGAGGAACCGAACCTGCGAGGCTTTATTGCTGAATGGCGAAGAGGAAGCCGAGGTGGCTGAGGAACCGAAGCCGAGGTGGCTGAGGAACCGAACCTGCGAGGCTTGATTGCTGAATGGCGAAGAGGAAGTCGAGGTGGTTGAGGAACCGAACCTGCGAGGCTTTATTGCTGAATGGCGAAGAGGAAGCCGAGGTGGTTGAGGAACCGAACCTGCGAGGCTTTATTGCTGAATGGCGAAGATGAAGCCGAGGTGGTTGAGGAACCGAACCTGCGAGGCTTGATTGCTGAATGGCGAAGAGGAAGCCGAGGTCCAATGGTAATGATTATACCTTGGCTGCTGTGCCAATGATTTGATGTTTTGTGCTTGTTTTCGAGGAAAAGCGGCTGAACCGTTACGACTTCCAAGGCGCTGCTGCCGTCGAATTAAAAATGCAATTATGAGGGCAGCTGACGCTTCTAGAAGCAGACGCGTTGGAGAGGTGCGTGGGAGGCACGCATAAATCTGAAGCGTAGGATTTAAAAACCGTTTGAATTCAACGCCTCGGATTGGATCTGAAATGGAGGGCTCGGATTGACTGAGATTTGATCTGACGGCTGGGGTTCGTCTTGGACCTTTATAAAAGGCAAGAAAATCCCATTTTTCAGGATTTTTGAACACTTTGCACTTTGAAACTCTCTCAAATCTCCAAATTTTCTGGCGTTGAGGTTGACTGTAATATTAAATTCCGGCCAATCTCCGTTGTGTCGAATTCCCTTAGGTATTGTTTGCACAAAAACCCTTCTTACCGTCTTTTTACTGAGAAAATGGAGTCCACTTCGGGTAGGGAGCTTGTTACAGTGGCGTCTTTAGACTATGGGGTCGGTCACGGGGGGATGTCCGAGGTGGATAAGTATGCCATGGCCGAGGAGCCTGTAGATTATACCCAAGAGTGGGGGTTTTTAGGGTGCCTTCGAATATGACGTGGAAGAGGTTGGGGGAACTTAGGGAGAGCTACAGTGTGCCCCACTACATAGAAATGTTAGTCCCCGAGCCGAACGAGCGGGCCTGCTATCCGAGGCCCGGCTGCGTGGCCGTCAGTGAATACCTGTTCAAGGCAGGTATGCGTCTTCCTCTGCACCCCTTCTTTAGGGCAGTGCTTAGGAACTTCATGCTGTCGCCGACCCAGGTTCTGTCGAATGGGTGGAGCCAGCTGGTCGGCTCGTACTTCCTGTGGAAGGAAGTGTCACTTGGGGAGGACGTGCCTCTTCATGTGTTCATGACCCTGTTCCAGCCCCGGGTAATTGGGAAGGAGTCAAGGGGATGGTACTACCTCACGCATTGGGGGGCTCACGCACCCTTTGTGGTGGGACTTCCTTCCTCTATCAAGGGGTGGAAGGAGTCCTGATTCTGGGTGCGAGGTAAATGGCAGGCAGTGGAGGGGGACAAAGCCCTGTCATGCACAGTGCCGACCCAGTATTACGAAGCTCGTGAGTCTCCCGACCTCTGCTTGTCCTTTGAAGTTAGAATATGAATTCGTCTAACTGTTGGGGGTTCTTTTGCAGATAGTAGTACGAGGTTCGAGCTCAGCAGGGAGGAATTCGAGGTGATAGAGGACATTTACAAGAGGCCTCTGAAGCTTCGCCACTTCGATCACCTGATTGATAGGAGCAGATACTTTCTGGACTTCGAACTGATGGCATCCAGAGGTACGAAGCCCCAACACTTAAATTTTCCTATCCATTGTTTTTATACTGATGCTGATCTGACCTATTGTGCAGATAAATTCAAGAAGAGGAAGTACCCAACTCCAAACATGGCCTCTATCTTGAAAGCCACGTCTACTGTGTAGGCGAGGCCCCTGAAGCTTGGGTCCAGCATGGCAAAGGAAGTCCGAGGCAGGGTTGAACGCCTGTCCAAAGACTGTACTCCCAGGGCTTCGGAGGAGGCAACTCCTCAGAGGCCAGAGAAGCCGAAGGAGCCTCGGGGCAAGGAGAAAGTCCCCGAGGAGACTAAAAAGAGGAAGCTGGTACACATCTCCAGTTCAGCTGGAAAGTTTGGGACCTCAGTGTCCCATAGGGCCGAAAAGACTGGCGAGCCAAAGCTTCTTGTTGCAGCCTCCAAAGCCATCAAAATGGAGATGGTTAGAGAGGTAGAGGCTAAAGAGGATAGAGCAGAGGCCGCAAGGCGAGCTGCAGAAGCTGCCGAGGAGGAGGCAGTAAAGGAGAAGCCGGTGCGGGAGAAGGGGAAGTCTCCGAGCTTCCTAGCTGGGAGGGAGGAGGCACTGGCCCCAGCCTTGGTGAAGGCACTCCCTGAAGAAATCAGAAGTGCCACCGAGAGCTTTTACAAGTTCTGGACGGAGAGGTGGCAGCTACATGCCTCCTCTTGCGATGCCACCGACTTGACAAAGGCATTGGTGAGCCAGAGCGTCCGGACCTTTGGCCTCGCGCTCGAATGCAGGGAGGCCTTGAGCGAATTTCAGACAAGGACCCAGGCCTCGGAGGGGAAGACTGCCTCCCTCGCAGAGGAGGTGAAAGCTGCTAAGGCCAAGGCCGAAGAAGCCAAGGCCCAGAGAGTTGAAGAGGCGGCGAAGCTTGAGTCTGCTCTGGCCCAGATTGAGGCCTTAAAGAAGGAAGTGTATGAGTCACAGTGTGAAGTGGCCTCCTTGACAAAGAAGGTGGAGGTCTCCAATGAGCACCAAAAGGTGACTGCTGAGGCCCTTGAGAAGGCGAATCTCTCCTTGGCCGGTGCTCAAGATGCTTATCAGTTTCTCGAAGGCCAGGCGAAGTGGTACATGAACGACGCCTCTGTTGCAAAAGAAGAGGCCCGAACTGCAAGGGAGGAGGCGGTGAAGGAATACATCGCCAATTTCCACACTACAGAGGAGTATAAGAGCTTCAGTTCGTACTGGAGGAACTTCGCCTATGCCGAAGTGTTGGAGCGGGCAGAGGAGCTGTATCCCAATTTGGACCTGGCTCACCTTAGGTCCGAATTTGTGGATGAGGTACCTCAGACCCCAGCTGAGGAGGTCCAGGGTGAGGAAGAAGTTGATGTCGAAGCCCCAAGTGCTGAGGTAGAGGAAGCAACTACTGATGCCCAAGTTGCTGAAGTCCCAAGTGCTGAGGCGCCTCCGTCATCTAGCCAGGCATAGACTAAGTTTTACTTTTCAGTATTTTGGATGTAATGGCCAGAGGCCCGCCTTTGTAATCTTCTTTGAAATATCAATATAATGTCTTTCTTCTTTCATTGTTGTTCTTTGTCCAAGTTTTTATACCTCGTTAAACAAATGAACTGGAACCTGATAGAAGCATGAACTAAATAACTTTAACTTGGTACCTTGGCTCCAATCAATCAACTTTGTGAGCCTCGGACTGAAATAAACGAACATAACTTGAGTGACTAAATTGTGCGAACCTCGGACTTAAGCAAATTAACATGACTTAAGGAGATGAACAGTGTGAACCTCGGACTTAAGCAAATTAACATAACTTAAGGAGATGAACTGTGCGAACCTCGGACTTAAGCAAATTAACATGACTTAAGGAGATGAACAATGTGAACCTCGGACTTAAGCAAATTAACATGACTTAAGGAGATGAACAGTGTGAACCTCGGACTTAAGCACATTAACATGACTTAAGGAGATGAACAGTGTGAGCTTCAGACTGTAGCGGTTGTGGCTTCTCCCCTCGGCGTTCAGCAAGGCCAAAGGGAGGCATGTGCTATCGCCTCGGAGTTCAAGCGAGGTGGCCCAGAGGTGGGTCCCGAGCCTCTCCTCCGAGGTGACGACGCATCCCAGACATGGTGGATGGTACAACCATGTTGAGGTTTCTCCCATTGGCGTTCAGCAAGGCCAAAGGGAGGCATGTGCTAGAACCTCGGAGTTCAAGAAAGGTGGTCCAGAGGTGGGTCCCGAGCCTCTCCTCCGAGGTGACGACGCAGTACGACACGATGATTTAATCAATGCATTTTATTGAGCCATAGAAATATTACAAAGGCTGGGGAAAGTCATGCAGCATTGTACAATTCATTGGTAATAGATTCTGAGGTGTTCAATGTTCCATGGACGGGGTTGCGCCTTACCGTCCATGTCTTAAATCCAGTAGGTTCCAGATCGGATTTCTTCTCTGATTTTGTATGGACCTTCCCAATTCGGGCCTAGGAAATCAGAACCAGGTTCTTTTGAAGATAGGAAGACCCTCCTGAGCACAAGATCGTTGATTCGGAACGACTTCTTCTTGACTTTGGAGTTGAAGTACCTTGTCATCTTTCTTTGATAGGTGCCTAGCTTTAGCTGGGAGTCATCCCTTCTCTCCTCAATGAAATCGAGGTCGAGCCTCCGGAGCTCGTCGTTGGTCACTTCGCTGAAGTGCAGACGTCGTGGAGATGGAAGTCCGACCTCCACGGGGCTCATCGCCTCAGTCCCATATGCCATGAGAAAAGGGGTCTCCCCAGTTGGGGTCCTGGTGGTGGTTCGGATTGCCCAAAGTACTTGGGGCAGCTCATCAACCCAAGCTCCCTTGGATACATCAAGCTTCCTTTTTAGGACGTGCTTGATTGTCTTGTTTACGGCTTCAATTTGGCCATTAGCTTGTGGGTGGTGAGGTGTAGAGAAGTGCTTCTTTATGACGAGCTCTTCATACAGTTCTCTAACCTTCTTGTTATCGAATTGTCTGCCATTGTCTGAGACGATCGAGTAGGGAATTCCGTACCGAAAAATAATATTCTTCCATAGGAACTTGGAGGTGTTTGCTTCTGTGATTTTTGCCAGTGGTTCAGCTTCGACCCACTTTGTGAAGTAATCAATGGCCACTATTGCAAAACTTGCACCTCCTCTACCCTTAGGTAGAGGGCCTATGAGGTCCACACCCCATTTTGAGAAAGGCCAGGGGTTGGAGACTGCAGTCAAATCTTGTGATGGTCGTCTTTATACGGGAGAGAATCGTTGGCATTTATCACATTTTCGCACGAATTCGAGGGCATCCCGTTTCAGGGTAGGCCAGTAGTACCCTTGCTTCAGTATTTTTTGTGCCAGAGATAGGCCTCCAGAGTGGTTGCCGCACACTCCCTCGTGGACTTCTCTTAGTATGTAGGTAGCCTCTTCTCCTTCGACGCATTGTAAGAGTGGAGAGGAGAAGCTTCTCTTGTAGAGAATGTCATCAACGAAGAGGAAGTGGGCTGACCTCCTTCTCAGCTTATAAGCCTCATTCTTGTTGGTGGGCAGCACCTGGTCTTTCAGATATGCTATGATTGGTTGCATCCAGGTGGGAGTTCCACCGACCCACATGACATTAGGGGCCTCGGTAGAAGGCAGGAGGAGGTGCTCGATAGGCACTACAGTGAGTAGCTCTGAGTCTTTGCTACTAGCTAGCTTCGAGAGTGCATCCGCATGAGCATTTTCGATGTGGGGAATATGGGTTAACTCGAACTTTTCAAAGGATGGGATGAGGTTCATCACCATTTTCAGATAGGAGGCCATCGTTTTGTCTTTGGCCGAGAAGTTACCATTGACTTGGCTAACAACCAGCTGGGAGTCACTACTGACGAGTAGCTTCTTTACTTGCATTTCCTTGGCCAGTCTGAGGCCTGCAAGGAGTGCTTCATACTCTGCAACATTATTGGTGGCTTTGAATCCGAACCTCACGGTCGAGGTATGTTTGTGACCCTCGGGGCCGATGAGGACAACCCCGACACCTGAGCCGACCTCCCCAGCTGAGCCATCGACGAAGAGGCTCCACGTGGGGGGTTCGACGGATTCCATGATTTCATCCACCTCGGGTAGGTTGGCGAATTCAGCAACAAAGTCAGCTAAGGCTTGCCCTTTGATGGCTGCCCTAGCTTTGAACATAAGGTCAAATTCACTTAGTTCCATTGCCCATTTCAACAATCTTCCCGAGGCATTGGGCTTTTGGAGTACTTGCCTCAGGGGAAAATTTGTAAGTACATGGATGATATGAACTTGGAAGTAGGGTCTCAATTTCCTAGAGGCCGTGATTAAGGCCAAAGCAAGCTTCTCTATATCGGGGTATCGGGTCTCCGGCGATAGGAGCGCTTTACTTGTATAGTAGACGGGAAGTTGGGTGGACCCTTCTTCTCGAATCAAAACCGAACTGATGGTGTCATTGGAGACGGCAAGATATAGTTGCAAGATGTCACCGAACTTCGGTTAGGAGAGGAGGGGGGCCTGCCCCAAATGCATTTTCAGTCCTTGGAAGGCCTCTTCACATTCCTCAGTCCATTGGAATTTTTTCCCAGCCTTGAGCACTTTGAAAAATGGGAGGCACTTGTCAGTTGCTTTGGAGACGAAGCGACTAAGTGCTGCCACTCGTCCAGTTAAGCTTTGCACCTCTTTTGGCTTTTGAGGGGACCTCATCTGGCACAGAGCCTCAATCTTCTCGGGATTTGCTTCAATTCCTCGCTGGTTGACCATGTACCCCAAGAACTTGCCGGAAGCCACCCCAAAGGCACATTTCAAGGGGTTGAGCCTCATCCTGTACCTTCTCAGGATTTGGAAGGTGTTGTTGAGGTGCGCTATGTGGTTCTCTGCTTCTAAGCTCTTCACTAGCATGTCATCCACGCAGACCTCCATTGTCTTATCAATGAGGTCGGTAAACATTTTGTTCACGAGTCTTTGGTAGGTTGCTCCGGCGTTTTTCAACCCGAAGGGCATCATTCTATAGCAATAGAAGCCTCGGTCCGTGATGAAAGAGGTGTGCTCTTCATCGGCCGGGTGCATGGGGATTTGGTTGTAGCCGAAGTATGCATCCATGAAGCTCAACAACTTGTGCCTAGCCGTGGAGTCCACCAATTGGTCAATCCTTAGAAGCGGAAAGTTGTCTTTCGGGCAAGCTCTATTGAGGTTGGTAAAGTCGATGCATACCCTCCATTTGCCATTGTGTTTCTTAACCAAGACCGGGTTGGAGACCCACCTCGGATAGGTGGCCTCCCTGATGAAGCCATTTTGGATGAGCTTCTGAACCTCTTCCTTTAGGGCCTCATACCTCTCAGGGTTAAGGGCTCTCCTTTTTTGTCTATGCGGGGCAACATTAGGATCAATTTTCAAGTGGTGGCAGCTGATCTTAGGGTCTATGCCCACCATGTCCTCATGCCTCCAAGCAAAGACGTCAAGGTTCTTGCCTAGGAAGTCCTTAATCTTTTCTCTCAAAATGTTGGATAGGCCCCTGCCTACTTTCAACACCTTGGACGGATCTAGGGGGTCGGCTGAGAAGCTCTCAAGTTCCTCTATAGGGGATGCTCGAGGCTCATGTTCCATTATGCGGGGGTCGATCTCATCAACGATCAACACCTCTTGATTAAGCGGTGTGTCAATCATATCAACATCTTCTTGATCAGTGGGAGCGTCACCTGGGACATCCGCCATGACCACATCAGCCATGATTACGTGAACGTCCTGGGGCTCTACCTTCTTAATGGAGCTTAGATAGCACTCTCTCGAGCCTCTCTGGTCGCCTCTCACTGTTGCCACCCCATTTTCTGTTGGGACTTTCATGCATAGGTGGTGGATGGAGGTGACTGCTCCCAATTCCTTTAGGGCCGGTCTGCCCAAGACTCCGTGATAAGCCGACCGGCTATCAACTACGAGGAATTCCATGAAGTTCATCGTAGTTTGAGGAGATTCTCCCATCTCCACTGCTAGTGTTATCTTTTCCCTCAGAGTGATGCTATCTCCGGTAAATCCATACAATGGAGTGGTGGTGGGCATCAACTGATGGTCCAATCTCATCCTGTCAAAGGCGGACCCGAATAGGATGTTGACGGAGCTGCCGTTGTCGACTAGCATTCGTTTGAGCCCATTTTGGGCTATGACAGCCCTCACTACCAGCGCATCGCAGTGGGGTAATGAACTCCTTCGGCGTCTTCCTGGGTGAAGACAATGGGTGGTACTTAGTTTTTTCGAGAGCTACTGTCCACAATATAACTCGTCAGAAGGGGGTGCTTAGCCTCCCTAGCATAATTTCTTTTGGCGTTTCGTATTTCACCGCCAACATAAGGGCCTCCAAATATGGTATCTATCTCGTGGATAGGGGCCTCATCTTGAGCTTGCCTATTTCTTCGGTGTCTACGCCCTTCCCTGGGCCTCTCTGTGTCTTGCTCTCTTCGCCTTGGGGATATATCCCTTTGACGAGGAGCGACCGCCTCACGCCCATGTCGGTTGTCGTGCCTGGACGGGGGCCTCTTCGCCTGGGACGAGTCATGTCTTTCTCTGGCGGGTTCCTGTCGGGAGCGGTGTGCATAGTCTCTGCAATCCGCGGTGTCGTGCCCGTAGGACCTGTGGTGCAAACAGTATCCTGGGAGGTTCGGATTAGACCTATTTCTAGGTGCAAAACCTCGACCTCGGCCTCTCCCTCTACGGGGTCCCTACTGGGCCTCCATCTGATGTGGGTCAGCAGTTGGGTTGACATCCTCATATGCCAAGATAGGAACCGCGTTCAGAGTTGTGGTGGCCAGAGCTTGGCCGGAGTTTTCATTTCCGGCTTGGTTCATCTGGTAGTCCATGAGGTGGGAGGTCGGACCCCTACCTCACTGTCTTTGAGGAGGTGGGAGGCCTCTGCTTGCCCTGTTCCTATGCTCAATCAATTCTTTATTGATTATCTCCCTTCTCATCATCTCTAGTAGGGCGTCATAGGTGGTGGGGTCTTGATTCTACACATCCCTCCAGAATAGGGTGTTCATGTTCAAACCTCCTCTCAATGCAGATAGTGCTTCTCTGTTGGTGACTTGTACGCAGTAGGTCATCTCGTCGGTGAAGCGGGATAGGAAGCTTTTTTGGGACTCGCCATGTGCCTGTCTCATGTCTTGGAGACGCTGGATGGGGGCCTCTCCTTCCTTGCTCACTGCGAACCTCTTCAAGAAGGTAGTCTTGAACTCGGGCCAGCTTCGGATGCTCCCAGGTGGTAGCCTACTATACCAGATTTCAGCCGCTCCATTGAGGGTTAAATGGAATGCTCTGCACTTCATGGCTGGGGTGGCGTCCCTCAGGCTCATGTGAGTTTTGTAAGCATTGAGGTGCTTTTCTGGGTCACCTCTTCCATCATACTTTGGTATTTTTGGCATGATATAGTGGCTCGAGACCTGAGCATTTCTTAGTTCTCTTGAGAATGGCAGGTTCTCATCATCATCGTCCAAGTCACAGGACCTCTGCTGCTCATCAGAATCATAATTATCGACCTCGTACCTTGGTTGTTGGTAAGAGGGTCCGGGCCGTTTCCTAGCCTCTTCCTCCCTCCTCTGCGGCCTACTTCTAGGCGGGACAGCGCGGGGGGCATTTTCATGCCTTATCTCCTACTACTGGGGTATCGGAGGTGGAGGCTATGGCTTCGTCCGAGGCTGCTGAGCCTGCTGTTGACTGGGCCTCGGTTCGACAGGGCTGATTCTGTCAAAAACACTTCCTGCTCTCCTATGTCTTGGGTCTTGCTCATATGAAAGTGGAAAGTTATCATGGCTCATTTGGACCTCGGTGGGTCGGTCAGATGCATAGTTGGAGGAAATGTCGACTCCCACTTCCCTCTCGAATGGGCTTTCATCTCGGCCATAGTTGGCGAGGCAGCCCTATGACTCTGGACCACGTCCTCTTGCTGATAGTGCTTGTGGGGGGGCATATGGAGGAATGGGAAAGCCTCCCTGACCTTGCATTTGGGCCATGAGGACCTTGCATTTGGGCCATGAGCTCCCTCATGGCCAAGTTTTGGTTGGCTATATCCCTCATGTTGGCTGCCATGGTAGCCATTTCTCTTGATAGTCGTGCTGTCGCATGTATCCCGCCTCTCCTTTGGTGGTAGTGGAGCCTCGGACGAGCTTCTGGGGCAGCAGGCTGGGGAGGCGCATTCGTGCTTTCTCTTACCCTCATTGGGGGAATATCTTTGTTAGAACTCATTTTCCTTTTATCAAACTTAGATTTCTCTAAGTGATAGGGGTTCCTTCTGTTCTTTTTCAAGAACAAATCCTTTTCCAAGGGGGGTTGCCCAAATGTTTTTCAGTAAGCTTCTACCACAAGGTTGCTCGTGGTTATGGTATGGTTTCTCACAGACGGCGCCAATCTGTTGACCCCAAAAAGTGCGCCAACAGATGCCGGTCCCACCCGCGCTTGCGTGGGCAAATGTCCAACACGCTAAGACATGTGGACGGTCTAAAACGAGCGGTTCAAAGGGGCATGGGAGTAGCCCAACGACGCGGGACGGTGATGTTTGGAATCCGACGGGTTGTTCGTAATCCGATTGTACAATAATTACCAATCGGTGCTCGCAAATGTATATGTAAAAGTGTATAAACTCGATTTGTGTATTGCAAGTAAATGAGAGAGAGTTGAGTAAATGTAGTCTTTAGTATTGATTCTTGCATTAGCCTTTGACATTACACAATGAATGTATTTATAGTGATACATATGAAATGGGAGCCCTTGGATGAAGTGGCACGTGACCTCATCTCTTTAGTTCAAACGTCTTTTCTTAGGTATGGGGCTTGACTTGCTAGCTTACGGCGCATTTATTGCTTGCGTAGGTCCTCCATACTAGTGACAAGATTTGACATTTATGCTTGTGACAAACGTTCCATCAGTCATTCGAATAAGATCTCTGAGCAGGCGATCTCTTGGGAAAAGTGACTGTGGAGGAAGCTCCTTATGGTTAAGAGGCTCGTGCATCAGCTTCGGGGCTTCGACCATTTGACAAATACTTCCACTTGAGGACCTCAACTACATTCAATAGGTTCCATGCTTCGGGTTGTGGGCCTCGGTAGTTGGACCTCGGCTTGAAGCACTTCGGATATAACCCACCTCGGCAATGTGTGCCACCTCGACAGGAATGCCACGTGGATCAAGATGAGTGGGCCATTGGCCCAGGTGAGTAGGACAGGTGTGACAACATGCAACAGTACCTTCTACGATAGAGAAGATTCAATCCTTGATGTCTATCTTGATGTGAATGATGTGTGTAGATTTACATGACAAATTTGTGTTATTACATTCGGTAGAAATGTAATAATTATGAATTTTCATATTTATTTATGAGCACTCCCTTATTGTATGGCATCCCTCCGCATGTCAATTTGCAACATCTTGTTGGTCCCCTACACCGTATCAACTTTCACCCAACTTCCACTTTTTACTATCACAGTTGATGATTTATTTGAATGTATTACAAGTCACTTGACGCGGTGAAATTGAAATAGAACTTTTGAAAAAGAAAGTAACAGTTATTGAGTAAGCATGACATGCTTTAGGCAGATGAAATGGAGAGAGTCTCGAAGTGAGTGTCCAAGGGAGTGAAGAGAGTGTCCGCAGTGATTGGGATTGTCGGAAGTGGTGAAGGGCTCCTTGAGGGCCAAGAGAATGTTGGAGTGGACACAAAGGGTGCCTAGGGTGGTAGAAGCAACGTCGAAGGAGACGAAGAGGGTAACCGAGATTACAGAGGGCTCAAAGACCATATTCGAGACGATAGAGACTGTGGTTGATTGGAGAAAATCGTAGCCTAGTCATGATCGAGACGACGAAGACTCGAGATTGAGGAATCCATAGAGTAGAGGCAGAGATTAAGGCAAGGGTAGGGTAGGATGGGATCGGGGTGGGGTGGGGTGGAGTGCTTTGGGTAGGGGTCCTTAGGAAAAAGATAATCTATTTATGATTTTTTTTAAAAGACTGGAGACTCTTAAAGAGGGGAATTTTAAAAGTAAAAATGAAATTACGGACTTAATTTGCAGTTAAGTACCTGTTTGGCATCCATTTTCACCATATTTAAGAAGGTTTTTGCTAATTCAAACAGTAAGTGGACTCATACACAGCCATTTTTTTTACTCAACAGCATGGATATTCCCCAAAATATCCCCTCCTTAACTTTGAAATAAACGTGTAAAAGGGTAAAAAGGTAATTTTGCTTCTGATGGACAATAAATGCACCTGTATCTTTATCGTGCAACAATTGAAATTCTTCTAGAAATGAAAACCAAAATGGCAAACAAGCACACGTTAAGCGAAAAGATTGTGGATGTTTGGTGCTAAAAAATGTTGAGGTATATTAGGAATATTTCTCTGGTCCTATTATTTTCAAATTATATTTTTCTTTATCTTATTTTCAATCACACATTTTTCAATAAAATAATATTATATGCAAATCCAAATTTTTTTACTTTTTCTAGTCACATATTATTCATCAAAATACTATTCTAAAAAATATGTTGGACAAATAATGGATTCAAACATGCTCTTACTAGGAACTTTTATATACACATTTATCTTCTCATAGATGAAAGGATAAAATAGTGTAAAAGAAAGATAGAAAAGAAAAGAAAATAAATGAGAATATTAAAAATAGAATAATAATATTAACGGGTTGAGGAGAGAAAAATACTATAGCCCGTTGAACAAAAGAGGAAAAATAACCATTGAAGAACGAAATATATATATATATATATATATATATATATATATATATATTTATTTATTTATTTATTTTTATTTGTAAAAGTCTTTCAAAATATTGGGTGAAAGAGATATTTTTTATGAAATTTTATATTTGTACTTTTGATTAAAAGGTACATTAATAATACTATAAAAGTAATTAGAATTAACTTTTGAAATATCTCGATTTAATTCACCATGCCTCTAAAGGATTTTTTAAGAACTTACAAAAAAATATTGAATTTTTAGAATTTTAGGAATAAATAATACTATTTAATCAATGCTTATTAAACTTTAGTTTATATTACTATTTGCTCATCGAACACTAAAACGTAACTCATTGGTCACGCAACGTTCCAATTGCTTATCCGTTCATCACCCATTTGATCTCTGTCATCTTAAAGCAATACGGAAATTCCACATGGCACATAAATTAGACGTGAAATTAGAAAACTCAGCTGGAAATTAGATGTGAAATCAGAAAACCAGCCAACATGGGTTTATAGCCTTGTCGTCGTTCATCACAAAACCCGATCGAAATCCCACTTATGTCTCCCTTACATTCTCGACCAAACAACCAACCAAAAACCACAGAACTGGCCACGACTAGTGGAACGTGAGCTGAAATTTCCACCATCACAAGCCAAAAGATCCACTTCGACCTAATGCCACACCTGCTCTTAAGTACTAGCCATGCCATCATCACCCTCCTCCAATGCCGTCGTCGCCTAATCATGGAAACAACAGTAGCCCAAATTCACCTTCCCTGCCATATATCTCTTCACCTTTCAGTTGGGTTTTTTTTCCAAGCACGCTATGTGAGAGATGTGACCCCCTTAGCTTTCATGAAAGTTTTTGGATTTCTATATTATCGAAATCCAAATTCGCCCTCGAATCCGTGAAGAACCCTAAAATCGCCCCCATTCCAACTTCCATTTTCTTAACATAATGTACCATGAAAGAAGCATCCTAAATCGAAACCCAAATTCGTTCCCCAATCCGTGAAGAATCCTAAAATTTACCCTAAAATCCGCTGCACTAATTAATGGGCATGCACATCACAGACTAGGCTGCATCCGAGAAATGGAGGGAGAAGATGAAGGTTCGAGAGTGGGTTTTTGCTCTTTTGGCCCATTCACGTGTGTGATGTGCTACGTCGGATTTCCGTCGCCTTGTGGCACATTATGTTAGTTTAGGAGAACGAAGATAATATGAGATTAATGGACAAGCAATTTGATAAATAAGTGAGCAACGAGTTATATTTTAATGTTCAATGAGCAAGTAGTAATGTAAGCTAAAATTTTATTGAGCATTCTTTAAATTTTAAAGAATAATGCTATTTATTATCGCGCACTACCGTAATCGTTTTAAGTAACAAACATGTGACAATTAGTGGTATGTTGTATAATTTAATAAAAAAATTACAATAACAATGTATTAAATTACTAATTGTCGCATATATGCGATAATGAGTGATTGCAAAAAAGTTACTAAAATTTAAATATCCATATCGTTTAAGAATTCTGGCACAGCGTAGGTCGCATACATCCGTTGAACAAAATTACTCGTAGGCTCCTAGCTCGCTGTTCTTCAAAACTTCACAACCATTCATTACTTCATCCAATGCGATGTCCTTCTGCTGCAAAGCTGCGAGTTTAACACCGCCAATCACAAGCAGCAGAGATGAAATTTACATAGCGGCGGTGCCACTGAGGGCGACGACAAGGCCTGCCCAGTTGTTTACTTCGACTGCTTACTCTCTCAATTTGTGGGATTTCCAGCATTATATGGTCATCATCAAACCCTTTAAGTCTCCTCACTCTCAGGTTCCGTCAATTTTCTGATGTTTTCGATCTTCTCTCATTTGATTTGATTTTAGTAGTGTTTATATACAACATGTGTGTGTTTGTGTGTTGTTGTTATTGTTGTTTTTTCTTTTTATTTTTATCTTTTTTTTTTTCCGCCTAATGCCAACGATTATATTTTACTCCTCCCTTTTTTGCAGGATTTAGTTTTCGATTTTCAACCTCAGGATCCTGAAAATATATTAGTTGCTGTTGCAGCATTATCCGGTAGAAAAGTACCTGGTAAGCCTTTAATATCGTCCATTTTTCTTGATTTTTAATAGTGATTTTGACTGTATAAAACTGTTTGGGTCATTCTGTAGCTATGCTTAAACTTCTCATTATTTATTATTTATTAATTGAGAAGGTTTTCATCTTCACACGCTACAAACACAGGAAATATAAACTGTAACCCCTATAGTTTCACATTGGATGTCTTGCAATTGGTGACACGTCCACTTGTTGATACATACCTTTCTTAGTTTATTCGTTCTAATATGGCCATACATCCATCTTAACTCCCTCATTTATGCTATGTTCGCCTTTTAGGCACTTTGTTCTTTAGTCCGACGATACCGCAGTTGATTTACAATCACTGCTAAAAGCTTCCCCTTTTAACTTGTTTGGTACTTTTACCAATGCAATAAGCTTCTTTATTCCGTGTCCATTTCGTCCAATACATTGTCTACTAAGTCCACTTTTCCTACTAATAATCAAAGTTCTGGTGTCCAGTGGAAGCTACTAGGATTCTTGCTCATAATAAATCATAGAGGAAGAAAGAGAATCACATCTCAAAGATGAAGATACAAATGCAAAATATTCTGTGTGATGTTCCAAAAACGATGGAATTTCGTCCAATTCTATCGCAAAATCTAATCTGGTGTTTGGGTACCTCTTTGCCCTCATGTCTAAAACTCGTTTAGGTTTCAAGCTCTATAATTGATCAATTTATGTGGGAGTTTAGGGCATTAAAATCTTTTCTGACTTAGTTTTTTGCATTTCCAATTTTAACATTATTATCTTGAACACAAGCTTATCCAAAATGTTACTGTGACTGGAGGACATCTCGGAAGGACAAATTTGTAAATAGGGAAGCAACATCGAGAGTTGGGATAGAAATTCTTGAAACATTATGGTATAATATATATTCATGTAATTGGCTGCTGATTGTGTAACTTAATTTGTGGGTTGATTAAATACTCGTGGGCATTGTTATATTGAATTTCACACATTGTAGTATTGAACTTGTTTTATTTAAGAAAGAATGAAAAATGGTGCCACTAAATTTTGCTTTTGTGATGCATTAAGAAACCTAAGTGATGCAAGTAAATTGTGACCTGAAAGTAAGCGAGTTGCTTAGGATTGGATTGAAGGATATGTCATGGATGAGCATATGATAGCAACATTATCATTTTGAAGCTGAAGTATTTTGACGCATTGGTATGCCAAATTGTACGAGAGAACTTGATTTATGCAATTATGCAAATATATTTGTAAAAAAAGTTATATGATAGCTGTCCATGTAAAAAAGGATATAATTCATTAGTTGTCTTTTAGGGACATTCAAGGTTCCAGTGCTTTTTGAAGTTGTTGACAAGAATATATTATAGTTTCACAATTCGATTTCAAATTTTATGTTTGAGTTGTAGTACTTTCTCCTGTTTATCACGAAGTCCAGATGGTGGAGCATCTGGATGCTTGCTTCCTTTCAACTTTCTAGTATTTGCATCACTTGTGATTGAAAAAGGGGAGGTACTGTATCAGTATAACAATTTTAACAATTCACAAATTTCATTATCAAGAGCAAAACCAAATAATTGTGCTAAAACAATCTGCAAATTAGTTTATTTTCTTTGGTGTGTATTTGAATCAAAATTTTTAAGATGGCAAACTATGCTGTAAAATGCAATATATGTTTCCGATTTTGGAAATTTGGCAGGAGTTGTTCTCACGAGGAAGCTACAGAAATTGCCAAAGAGAAAATGCTGGTTTGTTGGATATTCTGATTTAAATGCTGTAGATGCAGCAAGCAAATTCAATGAAAGATGGGAAACTGATCTTCGAATTGGTCTTCACGATTGTAGAAATTATGCCAATGGTATGCTGTGTGTTTACCTTTTGTTTAATAATTGTTCATTTTAACTATAGCTTGATTATGAACAAGATGTCTTTACTCCTTTTTATGTCGTGAAGTAACATGTGGTCCATATGTTACTTTTTTGCCTATATAATCTTGTTACTTTTTTTGAACATGATGTGTATGCTTAAGGTATTACTTGCCTGCTTGGTCGTTGTGGTTGTAGTCTAGAAGTTGAATAAGAATACTATATTATTTTATCTAACTCACTTTTCCCTGTGGCTGAACTCATTTTTTTTCATAATTTGACAGGGCTGGTCGAGTTTTTAACAGGCAAGAAAGCTGTGCTTGAGCATCTGAGAGAAAGCAGTTATGGGAAGACTTGAGATCCAGCATCTTGTATCAAAGTATGTTATCTTGCATTTTTTGCACTGTGTAATTATCTTTGTCCAATACTATATGCATTTATTTATGTTTGTGTATATATATCTATGTGCAGTCTCTGTCTATCAATCTTCGCTCTTTAATCTTGATGCTTTGGTTTTGATTGTAGCACGACCAGCAAAATTTCACTTGGAAAAGCGATATATTTTATTTCATTAGAATTCACATGCTTTGTTGATCATGACATAAAATAGTCTCTTTTCTATTTTACTCGATATATTTTCTGCAGAATATATGCCTGTAAGTTTTAGAGCCTTCAAAATTGTAACTGCATCAAGTTTGTTGGCCCATTCTTTCACCCCTAGTTTTAATCACAGTAATTGTGACTAACCGTGTGATTAAGTGTAGGTTATTTCTTATCTACACATGATTGTGAAGAATTTGAAGGAAATTACTAAAAGAGATTTGAAATGCGAAGGCCAAAATCTAACTTGCTACAGTTCAGATATGAAAAGTAACATTTATCATTTATCCAACACAGAACAAGTTTATTTAGTTAACAGAAGACGGAAGTTTCTGCAGCAACGATGAAAGAATGGAAGACGAGTTCCAAGAAAAGAGCAAGTTTGATCAAAGCCTAAGAAAATTATACAAGTCAGTGAAAATCGTTTAAGTGAAAGCGTCTATTATTGAATTCACCAGACCCGATAGTACCCATTTTGGCTCCGTCCAGTCATTCAAAACTTTATTTTTTTAGATAATAATAGATAGAGACAAGACTTGTATGGAATCTTATTAAAACCAAGGGATATATGACTGTCTGCCATTCATACCAGAATAATAGTTTTCGAAAAACCCTACTACGGAACTTTCGAGAGGTACGATAGGTAGATATACTTGTGTGATCAAACAACCTTTTGCTCATTGCTCGCAGAGCGGCATATCCAAAAAAAGAAAAGATTGTAAGTGCTGACTTATGGTTGACTAAAGATCGAGTTTGACCAAAGCCTAAGCAAAGTGTACAATTAAGTGAAAATCATTAAGTGTTTGCAGCTTGGAGAATGAAACTTGTTCCAAAGCAACTGACATAGCAAGCAAGCTTCGATTATTTGAGTTTTTCGTCTCAGTGAAAATCATTTTCTTGCACAAGTCTTACTCCCTGTAAGATGTATCGTACACAGAGCAAAATCTCAAGGCTGCCCAACGAGCAGAGCAAAAAAAAATGAGATAAGAAAGTCGAAAGCTCAAAGTCGTTTGTCCTGTTGACCAAAACCAAACACATACATAAGCCTTTTCTTGTACAAATCTTGCTGCTTTTATAGCTGTTCGATGTGTAGAGATGAAGTGATGACATAAGCAAAACTTTCATTGGTTTAGTCTTGCTGATCATTTGCTATCTGATGCACAGAATAAAGGCGTTGACGGCTGACCAGATAAAGCCTTCTCACACAAAGATAGTGGGCTGCCACCACAATATAAGAATCATCCAATTCGCAACCTGCACCTATGAAATGCCATTTTAGCATCGAGTTTGATAAGGCGTTACTGCATGGATTGAGGGCCAATATTGCGTATTTTTCTATCACAAGTGTACTATATTGTGACAAGTAATAAAGCGGACCTATGAGTCTGGATGATCGTCCTACAAAGACTATTATTTAATTACTAATTTATTATTTCTAACTCCAAATTGACAAAAAACTGGGAAGATAATTTTTGTTAGGTTATCTAAATTATTCTAAGTAAAGTAAATTTATCTAAGACACACAATTAATCAAATTTGAGTTTTAAAGTACGAATTTGGATGTTAAGACTTACAATTTCATCTATGCATCCTCTTTAATTCGTGAATTAAGATTCTTTACCTATTGTAGTGTTTTGGTTGAATTCTTTTAAAGTATTCAATTTATGTATTTCGAGTTTAAATTGATCATATTTAATTGAGTTAGTTCACCATATTTCTTTTTGAATCCAAATTGACCTAATTATATGCATTAAGTCTCTAAGAACTCATGTAATGATAGCAATAAACATAAAATGTACATCTACACTTTTATCCAAACTATCAAATTTTATTATTTGGTCTAAATCTATAATTTACATCTTGATTTGTTATAGATTCATGGATCATTGAACTAGTGATCAATTAGTGTAAGGCATTAAGCTCTATAAATGAAATCAACACAAAAATTTAAACTACTATAATATTGAAAATCAAAATAAAGGGTCATACATAGATTCTACTCATACTAATGAAAAACAATAAAAATTAGGGCTGATCTAGGCATTGGTTGGTCTGGACTACTGCCCCTGCTTGCCCTGGCCCAGATCCAATAAGTTCTATGAATTTTTATTTTTATTTTTATTTATTATTATTTTTTTTTCAAATTCAGCCCATGTTCATTTAGTAAAGCAGCCCGTGTCCAAATTTAAGTAGTCAATTGCTCTAGCCCAAAGACAATTTTATGACCCAAAAGAAACAATTAAATTATTGGCCCAATTCCAAATCCCCAAACTAATATCCATTTGATCTCTCTCTATAGCCTCATAAGTAAACCCTTTTTTAAATCAATTTCAAAGACACCAACTTGCCTCCCTCCATCTCCATCTTTTGAAATTTGAATCGTTTTCTCCAAGTAGCCATTTATTTTTATTGTGGCTTTATATATACAGTATCAAGTGCATATTTATTCCGTAACAATTGTATTGCAAGTTTTTTATTTAATCATGTTCTTCTTTGTGATGTGGGTTTTGAGGATTTTGTGGAGTATAATCAGATAATCTGCGTCTTAAAATCGTGGGACAAGGTTTTGGTTAGTTGGGTTGATTGAATTTTCTAATTTCTATAGGCTACATTTGCCTTTTTTTTTTCACGGTTATGGAGAAAAATTGGCCGAGTTACTCACTTAACAGTAAACACCATAGAAATTAGATTTCCATCCCCCCTCCCCCAATTAAATTATTGGCCCAATTCCAAATCCCCAAACTAATATCCATTTGATCTCTCTCTATAGCCTCGTAAGTAAACCCTTTTTTTAAATCAATTTCAAAGACACCAACTTGCCTCCCTTCATCTCCATTTTTTGAAATTTGAATCGTTTTCTCCAAGTAGCCATTTATTTTTATTGTGGCTTTATATATACAGTATCAAGTGCATATTTATTCCGTAACAATTGTATTGCAATTTTTTTATTTAATCATGTTCTTCTTTATGATGTGGGTTTTGAGGATTTTGTGGAGTATAATCAGATAATATGCGTCTTAAAATCGTGGGACAAGGTTTTGGTTAGTTGGGTTGATTGAATTTTCTAATTTCTATAGGCTACAATTGCTATTTTTTTTTTCACGGTTATGGAGAAAAATTGGCCGAATTACTCACTTAACAGTAAACACCATAGAAATTAGATTTCTGTTTCTTCTTTATGATGCGGGTTTTGAGGATTTTGTGGAGTATAATCAGATAATCTGCGTCTTAAAATCGTGAGACAAGGTTTTGGTTAGTTGGGTTGATTGAATTTTCTAATTTCTATAGGCTACTGTTGCTTTTTTTTTTCACGGTTATGGAGAAAAATTGGCCGAGTTACTCACTTAACAGTAAACAACCCCCCCCCCCCCCCCAAATTTCTTCTAAAAATGTTTTTAGTTTTTAATTTTCAGTATATCCACCATTTTCTACATACATGTCAGTTTTTACTTTCCATTTTTTCTTTTACATTGTTTTCTTCTAATTGTAACTTTATTTTGCAATAATAGTGTCTGCACTACTTAGCTAAACCTTCGTTTCGATGGTGCAAATGTGCAGCGGTGCAAGAAAATCTTGAAATTTGCGTATACTCTTCTAGTGAGTAAATGTCCTCACTCCTTTCACTATTTGTGGCCTTGTCGGCAATATTGAAAGTGAACGATGTTGTCTTGTCGGCTTAATGAGTTGTTTTTGTTGCTTGTCGGTTTAATGAATTGTTTTTGATGCATTGTTACCTTAAAGAATTATTTTTGAATTTCTAAATTGCGGTAAATTTTTCAAGGCACAGACGTAGTCCCGCAGACATGTAGGAAAAGCAAAAACTTGAATACATCCTAGTAAGTAAATGTACTAATCTATCTACTTATTGCCTTGCCGACAAAATATTGAAAGTGAATGTTGTTGCCTACTTATCTAAGTTGTCTTGATTGTAAATTAGTTAATTAATTATTGTTGAAATGTTATCTTGTTGCCTTGATAATGACTTGTTGTTAGTCTGTTGCCTTATCGACTTAATGATTGTTGTTGTTGCCTTGTAGGTCTAATGAATTATTTATGTTGCCTTGTCGGCTTAATAAATTATTTTTTGATTGTTGGAGTAATATCATTGATGATTTATCTTTTTTACTTTATTATTATTATTATTTTTGCAATTTTACGAAGTTGAAAATGGAAGGTCAACCTCCTCTCAAAAAGTATAAAAACTTATTTTTCTTCTTTCAAAGGGTAGATCGACCTACTGAAAGTACAACTTTCGTTCGACTAATTGAAGATCAATTTTTATTATATTGACTTTTAAATTTTAGCCCGTGCACCAAAAATTCCTGAATCCACCCCTGATAAAAATATATATAGTTCGTAACCGGGGGTTGAAATCTTAATGAAGGAAGTAACTGGATCTTACAACAGGAATCTTTCTCAATCCCAAAAATATTCAAACCTTAGCTTTTCGCTATTTGATCTTGATATTTATGTATTTTTCTCTCTAAAATCGTGTATTGCATAAAAAAGGATGATTAAAACTATA
The DNA here is from genome assembly GCF_002742605.1 of Olea europaea var. sylvestris. Classification (NCBI taxonomy): domain Eukaryota; kingdom Viridiplantae; phylum Streptophyta; class Magnoliopsida; order Lamiales; family Oleaceae; genus Olea; species Olea europaea. The sequence goes on along the minus strand of NC_036246.1, from coordinate 37,623,427 downwards.
TATACAAGTCTACAATAATTCTAGAAAAGTCCTAAAGCATCTCTCATGTAGAATTTAAGTAAAATTAGGAATTTGTTTCAGCTTAGTGCACTTTGGTCCTCCACATTAATTTCTTTTGAATTGCAGGTCCTTTTTATTTGCATGTCAGGTCATCAACTTATAGACTTGATTATTTTGGTCCCAATTCTTCAATTTTGTACAAGTTTAATCCAATTTCATCCAATCCGAGATTTACCTACAATTAACATATTTAACCAAATTAAGTAGATATTCTTTCAATCTACAATCACAATCGTGCTCAGCCTCAATACATGTGAAAGGGTTGAAATAGATGACCTGATGCAGAAAGCCTGTTCAGGACTCATCAAGCAAGGATGACCAAAGAATGGCATAGAAGACCTAGTAGGAGATCGGCTCTAGTGCTACAAGAAATGTTCAACTCTCCCCATTATCAGCTACAAAAGATAAGTCGACAAACTCCTAGTAGTGGGACAGTAGCTCGATATATCATATGACTTTGAGGAACAAGTTCTGGTAATTAGTACCTCTACAAAGGCCCAAGTTTTTGAGAGTCTGAGACAGCTCCAGGCACAATTTCTATGCGATATGACTAGCCAACTAAGAGTTAGAGAAAAATGAGTCAAAACTCTCCTTTGACATCCTTCAGCGATACAGTTTTCTACTTACATTCACCAATATCTACCCCCTTTAAATGTTTTACTTTCATTCCCCCTCACATACGTAAGTTCTGTCTTTCCCCTGGAGTTGCATTGGCTATTGCACCCTTTCTGCCGGCCGCTACACTAGCCAGCGTCTGTTTTGTTGACCTACAGAGATGAAGAAGAAGAATGACCAAATCACTTGGTAGATCAGATCCATCCAACCCATTCTAGCGGGAAAACCACTTCCTTTGTTAAAACTATCTAATTATGTGTTCTTTGCGCTCAATAATTGACACTAGATACTTTATCATTTGCATGTTTATGGTAGTAATTACCTAAATTGCTCAAGGGTACCTATTTTGGAAATATTTACAAATAGAATATGCTAGTTACTTTCATAAATAATTTAATTCCAGCATGAGAATATTCATTTCACTCATTTACAACACAGATTCAGGTAGATGAGCTCATATTTATTATTCAAGAAAACATTTGGTTTGTTTGTTTGTTGCTATAGGAATCAACTATTTGGCTTAAAAAGTGCTTTTATTACAACACAAATGTTAATGTGTGTGTGCAGATATATCTGCTTATGATGACCATGCCTAAACCCTATAGAAATGTGCAAAATTTAAGTAAATGAGACAAAGGTATGCAAACTGGAAACCAGTAAAACTGCATCAGACATCTATTCCTGAACCGTGTTTCTTGAACCATGTTGTGTAGGCATGGTTTTCTTGCAGTATGTTTCACATCAAAATGGCATAGCGCATGCTGTCTATAACCATGAGATGATTCACCTCTGAAATCTGTGGCAGCTCTGCAGACATCCACATGCTGTCGGCGCCATTCATCCGAGGGTCCGACAGACACGAAATCATCGAGAATGGAGCGCGTATGATCCCATACAGAACTGCTACAAGACCACCTCTATGCCATCCTCCTCCAGATCTTCTTTCTCTATTGACGGTCGACAAGTTATCCAGATTGTGGAGGATGTTCTCGTCTGCGACCCGCCTTGATCTTTTCTTCATTCCAAGATTTCTTCTTCCAGTGGCCAGTATTCTCCACATACTTTTGGATGCCTATGGTGGTTGGAATTCTGTGTATGATATGCCATTTATGGGTTTGAAATGAAGTGAATGATTACAAGGACAAGTCAGTGCAAGCTGGTGGTGGTAGGATTGTTAGTGCTGGTGCTTATCACAAATAGTTCATGGTTTCTCTTACTTGGGCCAAAAATTTTCAACTGTTGTGGGGTCTTCATTGCCAACTTGCCCACATTGGTGCCTAATTTTTGAATTTTTATGGGTTGAGAATGATTGGTATCAGAATCTAGACTAAAGAAATAGACCCAATTTAATTTTAATCTTTAACTATTATCTAGAAAATCGAGTAGGATGGATCTTAGTGACGTCTACTTCACAATTGAGTGACTAGCTTGTCTTGATTATATAAGTCGTGACTTTTAGGTAAGACACTAGAAACTTAAAATGCATCGGATGAGAAAGTGTAAATATTAATAGTTTTGATGGATTACTAAAAAAGTTCATCTTAATTTTTTTTGGACAATGAACTCTAGTGGATGACTTGAGCTCTTCGAGGTATCGATGAATGAAATTATAATGTGATAGGATGATGCCACATAAGTTGATTATAATTTATAAGTCATTGGCTCAACAAGCTTCTTTAATTAATGATAGCCAATAACGAGATTTTGATGAAAACATGATAAGTAGGTATGTCATATAGTTGAGGGTGGATTGAGAATGACGCTGCTCTCTAATGTTGCACGCAAATAACTAATAGAACAATTGTAAAGAAGTTCAATAAAAGTGAGAATGGTAATATTCTATAACATTGAATATCATATACAAGGAGTCAAATCTAGAAGTCAACTAGTCGAACTCCACTAGCTAGGCGAGAATCATCACATTCTAAGATTCTAGAACATTTTTTGAATTCAAGATTTGAACCCTGATAGTCACAATAATTGAGGCGAGAAATTGGAAAAGTAATGTGAATATCATCGTGGACGTGGAGGTATGGCTAATGAGCCCTCACCTTCTCTCTCCTTGAGCTCTATAAATATGAGATCTCTCCACCAACAACGAAATGAACAACCTATACATATAATACCCTAAATATGAGACCTCACCATTGATTATTTTTGGTACATAAAAAAGTCAAAACCCAAATTGATGAAGCAAAAGGCCGTTGACTCTACAAATATCCAAGAATTTGATAATCCAAGTTCATTGATTCAAGAGTAAATAGTGAACAATCGACAAAAAAAAAAAAAAAAAAAAAAAAAAAAACCATTCAGCAGTGTTCTATTTAACTAAAAAACAATCCATCTAATTCCAATGATAAAGCACAACATGTTATGTCATGGCTCTAAATAAGGAAAAGAAGCAATTTCAAGAATTTCATTTAACATTATTTAGAAATATGAAAAAAAGAGTAATTTAATGGGATTTGCCAATCAGTGACTTTGTGTTCGATCGATAGGAATAATCTTAGTTGAATGGAACAATCAATGGGATCCGCAGACATGTTTGGAGAGGGGAAAAAAGAAAAAATTTACTTTAAAAAGTAAAATTTACTTTTATTTTAGGCTTCGAAACATGCTCAAGGGCTTTGAGACATAGGGAGTCGAGCTCATTCTAACGAGTTGAGATATGTTGTCCCAACATTGTCATATTATTAGATTCAAAACTTATATGTGTTCTGTTAACGCGTTAAGCAATAAATTAAATTATTTAATTTTAGTCTTCCTTGTCCTAGCTAGGCAGGCATTTAGGAAATAGAGTAGATCTGTATATCTACAAAGTTTCCAACGGTAAACAACAAAAGCAAAGAAGTAACAGTACATGATCAACTCAACAAAATAACATACTCCAAAAGACGTAGCCATATTCAATTACTAATTTAAATAAACAATAATTAAAATAATAATTCTTAACATTCTTGGATCAATTTCTGATACAGATATTCAATTAGTTCGGACTTGTTTAGTATTGAATTGGGACCAAGACAGAAAAAAAGTTCTTCTAGTGAATGCCAGATAAAAAGGATTTCGGTTATAGTTTTCCGTGCGATGGCCCGGGACGAGGGGGTACTTGCCCTTCTTTATCTCTAAAGATAGGGTGTCCTAAATCTTGTAAATCTAACATTTATAATCTTGTATTTTTGAGAAGGCATGGGAGAAATAATCCAAGATTACTAGCATTCCAAAGCAAAACAAAGAAGATAAAGTAGCATCAAAGTTAGTATAATTTCCAAGACAAGTTACACTAGATTGAGAAATAGCAGCAAGACAGAGATGGAGAAGATTGTTCATCAAACGTTGAGCGTAATGGGTATTAAGATGCATGAAGCTGAGATAGGGGAAGGGCCGACAGTGCTATTCCTCCACGGTGTTCCCGAACTATGGTACTCATGGCGCCACCAAATGCTCCACCACTCCGCAAAAGGCTACCGTGCAATTGCTCCTGATCTCCCTATGGTGACACCGAGGCGCCCCCTTCGATGACCAGCTACTCGGTCCTCCACATTGTCGAGGATCTAGTGGCGCTCCTCGACATTCTCAGGCTAGAAAAGTTTTTCTTGGTTGATGTTTCGCGCGGGTTAGTCGCTAACAATTAAAAAGGGATCAGACGATTGTGTAAGGGACAAACCTCTTGAGATAAAGTCCCAAAAAGGGGTGTTCTTTATTGGTGATATCTTTACAATCGGAAAGTAAAAACAGAATGCCTCCAAGGGGCGCAAGCACACGAGTTACTGAAAGAAGTGTTTAAATCTAAACTAAGAAATTGAAAGTTACATGTTCTCTGTTCGAGAGTTTTTGATTCGGGGTTTTTTTGCTCTATGTCTTTTCTTCCTGTTATACTCCCTGGATGATCTCTTTGTGATCAACCGCTTGATCGTTCTATAACTGCCTACTTTTCTCATAATGGCCAACTTGTCATGGAACTGCATTTTCTAACTGCTGCCATTACTCTTTGTCGTTCAACCTCTTCAATTGAATTCCTTGAATCGTGAAACGTGATAGGACTACTTTAATAACTGCTTTGATAACTGCGCTTCTTGATAACCACAACACTTCATGTTTGCTAAGACTCTAGGCGACTCGAAGGTTTGGACGAGAATAGAGTAGCAGCTTTGGGCGACTGCATGACACTCCATTCGCTCAGATCCTGGGTGACTTGCAAGCTTGGGCGATGGTGTTACCTCGTTCATGGTCCTCCCTATTTGGGCCTTCATCCTAAATTGTCTGATTGGGCTTCGTTCTTTGGGCTATTTGATTTGGGGATCCTCCAATTGGGCTTCATTCTTTGGGCCGTTTGATTTGGGCTGAATTTTTATGTGTCAACAATTACCCCCCAATATGACAAAATTAATACTGATAATTAAATTTTGCCATATTCACTTTGTGTTTCCAGCAACATTCGAAATTCCCAAAAATTTCAATCATTGTTTTCTTCCATAGCTTGAAAAGGTGCGACGTTTTGCAAACCCTTATAAAACCCAAATACGCCATTTCACCGTACCATTAAATCACGCCTCACTTTTCTCGCGCTTCTCTCCCACAATTTTACTGTTCATCTCTTTGCTTCCCTACTACGTAACTCTGAAAAACTCCGTTTCGTCCCTAATGGCTACTTCACAATCTCAATCTGGCGACTCCTTTAGTTTTGATGACTTTCAGAAACTCCTTAATCGTCCATACATAACTCCGAACTTTCTCGCACTTGCCAATGTCGAACTCAATGAGTTCTACCTAGGTCCTTTCTTCAACAATGCAGAGGCAGTCGAACAAGCGGCGGTGGGCCAGCTGTTTCCTTGTACTCAAGGCCCTCCATTTCTAAACTCTCTACTGCTGGGGCCACTTTGCGAAAGAGGTATTCGCACTTGGCCTAAATCTGATGTAGTTTTCCGTAGGTGGCATGCTCGCCTTGTGGACCATGGTCCTACTAAGGCACTTTTTGATAATGCTAGGATTTCTGATTTGTTAGAAATCTCTCTTCAACCCCCTACTTTTGATTCAGCACTTTTTTCGATCGCTTTAAGTTTTTGGTCTTCTAAGTACAATACCTTTATTTTTCCTCTTGGCCCCATGTCTATTACTTTGAGGGATGTTGGGGCCCTAGTGAATCTGCCACCTTTGGGCGATACCATTTTTCTTGGTATCTTGGTTTCTGGTGGTGCTCCAAAGTTTGGTAAAAATCTCACCAAATCTTATTCAAGCCTGCAAACCCTTCATAACTACTCGAGCACTGAACCTTTCCATACTGAGCGAGTAGCCTTTCTTCTGGTTTGGCTTTGTAAATATGTTTTGTGTGTACCAAGCATAAAGCCCTCCCTGAGCTATTTACCCATAGCGCATAAATTGGCTCGTGGCAGGCTTCTGAATTTATGTTTTTTCTTTTTGGCTGCCCTCTATAGAGGCATGGCTTCTCTTCAAACTCAATTGAAGAATGATGCATCTCCCACTAGCAGTGGACCTCTTTGGTTCACTCAAATGTGGTTGAGATCCTATTTTCCATTGTTTGGCGCCCCGTCATTTTCTCGTCCTTCTGCTAGCTGCTATGAGCTAGCCATTGAGTCCCTGGCTCCTGTAAATATGTCTAGAAGGGACATTTTTTCATTCTTTTATTCTTTGGATTCAATCCCTTCCTTTTTTCCTTTTCCTCCCTTTTTGACTCCAGACTATGTGCATCCTCCCTCCACTATAGACAGCGTGAGCACCTCTCTGCTCATTTGGATCCAGTTTTTAACCAGGAGGGAGTTATTTCATGATATTTTGACTGGGACCAATGCCAAGGCTGGGGGTAGAAATATATACTTCCAAATTTTTTGCTCGCCAACTTGGTTTCGACCAAACCTGGCCTGTTCCTCCTTACTATTCAAGGAACTTGATAGGCCGCTGCCATATTATTAATAAGGCCGAGCCAGAGGTTATAAATGCTCGCAATCTTCTTTTAACGA
>NC_036246.1:37613078-37613439 GCF_002742605.1 Olea europaea var. sylvestris | reverse complement strand
GTGACACCAACACTGGTGGACTTGATAAATATGTCTTCAGGCTTTCAAAAGCCTTTTGATGTTCTTCTTTCCAGACGACGTCCCGATTTTTCAGCTTTAAGAGTGGCGAAAAGACTTTAATTCGCCCTGCACAGTTAGAAATAAAACGTCTTAAAAAGTTTACTTGGCCTAGAAACCTTTGCAATTCTTTTTTGTTGCTAGGTGGTTTGACCTCGAAAATGGCCTTCACTTTATTTTTATCAAGTTCAATTCCTCTTTTGTGTACCAAGAAACCAAGAAAGTTCCATGCATTAACACCAAATGCACATTTCAAGGGATTCAACTTTAGCTTATATTGCTTCATTCGCTCAAATGAACATCT
>NC_036246.1:37610787-37612828 GCF_002742605.1 Olea europaea var. sylvestris | reverse complement strand
TTTTGTGTATGTCTTCTTCAACTATATAAATTTGATTGTATCCTGAATACCCATCCATGAAAAAATACATGACGTGTCCGGCAGTTGAGTCTACTAAAGAATCCACCGTGGGTATTGGATACTCATCTTTGGGTGTAGCTATGTTTAAATTCCTAAAGTCTATGCGCACCCTTAGTTTACCATTCTTTTTTAGTACTGGCACGATATTGGACAACCATTCGACATATCTGGCTGTTCTAATAAAGCCTGCTTTCAATAATCGCTCTATCTTAGGGAGTACATTAGGAGCAAAACGTCTAGGAGGCTGCCTATAAGGTTTAAATTAGGCTTAGTTGGTAACCTATGTTCCACCAAGTCTCTATCTAAACCAGGCATTTGTTCATATTCCCAAGCAAAACAATCTTTATACTCCTTTAGCAAAGCGATTAATTTATCACTAACCTCTTGATCGAGCATCTGACTGATGAATGTTGGACGATTTTCTCCTTCATTGCCAATATTTACTTTGATCAGAGGGTCTTGTGCTTGAGCGTATTCAGGTTTGATGATCCGCATCACTTCGTCGTCCAGTTCCCTTGTAAGTACTTCTTCTTCTAAACAGTCCACCTTGTTGACTTCTCGGCCAATGCTTTGTTCTAACTCGAATACTGCTAATTTGTCTTTCAGCGCTTTCAGGGCTGTCTCTTCTTTCGCCTTGTCATTGCATTCCTTATTGAAAGCCATTAATTTGGCTTTGAAGGTTTGAATATCGGCTGTTTGCTCTTGTTGCTTAGAACTCATTCAAGACTCCTTAATTATTCTTTTGCCAATTACTGGCTCTTCTAGGGCCACTATATTTGGCCTCATCTGTCTGAACATTTCAGTGAGTACGTCCACTGAAAATGGCTCTTCGCTTTGCGCGACAACTTGAGTTTCTTCCCCATCTTGTACTACCCTGACAGGTCCATAGTTTCCTTCGTACATGAACTTTTCCACCGAGTTTGCTTTTGCGACAAAACGCCTATGATTGGCCCGTACCATCTCTGCTTCGCCCTTGTTATTCCAAAAAATCAGGCATTGATGGAGCGATGAGGGTATACAGCGACTTCCGTGTATCCAATCTCTTCCTAGTAACACATTGTAACTAGTAGGACCATCTATTACAAAGAAGACTGTGGTCCTAGTAGTTGTTCCTATAGTTATGTCCAATGGCATAACTCCCTTAGTTGAAGTTGCTCCTTCATTGAAACTTGTAAGGATGACTTCTGTCGGAATCATGTCACCCTCTGTCTTTGCAAATTTCCTCATCATCCTAGATGGAATGGTGTTTATAGCTGCTCCATTGTCGACAAGCACTTTTGCCACAGGGATGCCGTTAACTAGAGTTTTAACGTACAATGGCCTCAAGTGTTTAATCAATTTCATGGCTGGCCGTTTAAAAATAACCTTTTCGACAGCCTCTATTCCTACTTCCTGCTTGTTTTCTGTCGAATTATCCCCCTGTGATAAGTCGACGTGCAGCATATCGCGCTGAGCCTCTGTCTCCTGAATTTCCTCCTTACGGTTTTCTAATGCTTCCTCATCAGTTACCCAACCTGTGGGAGAGGACATTATTCTTGGAGGTGATCCATACTTTTCAGAGCGAGACACTCTCTTCTTCCTTTTGGGCGTCCCGTACAGTACGTAGAAATCGAAAGGACGCTCAGATGGTTCTCCCAACAAGTCTACTTCGCGAACTCCCTCTCGATATAGTTGCTTCAACAGAGTATTGTGCGATACTTCTCTCCTTCTTATTTCTGCTTCTAGGTCGATTTCTTCTTTGATGTCTGTCATCCCGTCGTCTTCTTCATCATTGTAGGCCTCTCTAGAAGTCTGGCCTTCTTCACATTCCAGCACGCAAGCCTCTCCTTCGTTGTCCTCCCTTTCTTCTTCTTCTTTTTCTTTATTCTTGAATTCATTGGCCAGTAAGTAATTATTAGCCACGACAGGAGGTAACGTACCGAACTGGATAGTAAGGGGCTGATCTGGATCTTCTCCATCCCTTCTGTCTCGCTCAAACTTT
>NC_036246.1:37521994-37610479 GCF_002742605.1 Olea europaea var. sylvestris | reverse complement strand
TCTTTCCCCTTGATTCGTTCAAAGACATTGGGATGTGGTCTAGGGTCCTCTTCTCCATCATCTATGACCAACTTGAATTTTGGCAACTTGTTTTTGAAACCAGACGTCACCATGTTCACTCCAAGTGGCTGTGGAAAAGGATTTTCATCCACTGCCATCTTCTTCTTATCGTCGAACGTAATTTGTCCTGATTCAATGGCATCCTGCAATACATGGCGAAAAACCAAGCAATTGCTAGTCAAATGTGACCATGCACTATGCTACTTACAATATTTTTTACCCTTAATTTGTTCAGGGTTTGGCAATTTATGCTTATCGCTCAGCTTTATCTGCTTATCCCTATATAATTTATCAAATATAAGGTCAGCTTTGGTTACATCGAACGAGAACGTTCTAGCCTTTATGTTTCCATCTTTCATGGGCTCATCTTTGCCCGATGGTCTAGGCTTAGCCATTATAGGACAAGTATACGTGTCTCCTTTGACCAATTCGGCCAAACACATTTCGGCTTGATCGTATGACTCGTCGCTGATTGGTATGAACGTCAAAATTTGGGTCTTTGTAATAAGTCCCTTTACTAGAATTTTTCATCTGCTCTTCTTCTCTTATCAGTCGTTCATATCTAATCACATTCGCACTCAACTGGAAAAGGTCAGGAAATTCCTTGTCTTGAAATTTGTTTTTTAAATCAAAGCTCAAATAGCCCTGAGCGATTTTGACAAATTCTTTTTCGGGCAGAGGTACAAAACACTTGCTTCTTACTATCTTGAACCTTTGGAGAAAACTTTCTGCCCATTCGTTTGGCATTTGACGTAGATTCGCCAAATCAGCCAAAGTGACTTCAGACTCAGTTTTATAAAACTGAGCGTGGAATAATTGTTCCAATTGTTGTCATGTTTGAACAGATTTCGCTGGCAAGTTGATGAACCAGGAGAAAGCTACACCTGTTAATGAACTAGGGAAAAGTCTCATTTTATGGTAATCAGTTACATCACCACTTTGCAATGTGAATCGCCCTATGTGTTCTAGAGTAGACACCTCTCCTAAACTGGTAAACAGTGAGAATTCTGGCACTTTATACCCTCTAGGCCATGGATATGCTTGGTCTACCCAATCAGGATATGACTTTATGTAAGTCGGCCTAATGACAGAATGCACCCCAAAAGCCATCTGATCCTGTACGATTTTCATAATTTGATTCCTCAACATGACGTTGGGGTCATATGAAATTCCTACAGGTTGGTTAACCGGTTGATTTGCATGAGGCCTGATGTTTGGTCCTTGATTGGCAACAAAGTTACCATGATTAGGGCCATTACCATTAGCCTGAACATCTATTCCCTCATTAACACGTGGGGTATTCTGTCCATTGTTTAGGACATTATCTCTTACATTTGGATTACCCCCCAAGTTAGGCGTACCACTACCATCGTTCTGATTTGGCACTACACCACCCCCTTGGTTTGAAGTAGAGGGACCAGAAAGTGGTTCTATCCCTTGATTCGGATTTAGGATTGAGGGATTATGTCCCACAATTGTCCTAGTTTGAAAGTGATTTGCAAGAGGCATAACCGGTTGACATATTTGGCCTACTAACTTATTCATTATTTCATTCAAAGTGTTTAGTTGTTTGGCCATGTTGTCATAATGTGCATTCCCATTTTGGGTAAATCTTTCCATATTATGAATACTTCGAAGATTTACCTGTTCAACGACATCTTATGTGAGTTCTCCAAGTAGTGCACGCATGGTTCGAGGACTCAACTCTGTCATTGGTTCGTAACGACTGTTACTGCTCTGATTCTATCCATCAGTTCGTGGAGAGGCATGTTGCTCCTCATATCGCTCGATCACAGACTGAATTCCTCCCTGTCTTGCTGCTTCCTTATCGGATCTCTGAGGCATATTGTTTCACCTTTTGTATTTTCAACACTAAACACCACAGTCCCACTGGGCGTGACAAATTGTTTCGCGCGGGTTAGTCACTAACAATTAAAAAGGGATCAGACGATTGTGTAAGGGACAAATCTCTTGAGACAAAGTCCCAAAAAGGGGTGTTCTTTATTGGCGATGTCTTTACAATCAGAAAGTAAAAACAGAATGCCTCCAAGGGGCGCAAGCACACGAGTTACTGAAAGAAGTGTTTAAATCTAAACTAAGAAATTGAAAGTTACATGTTCTCTGTTCGAGAATTTTTGATTCGGGGTTTTTTTGCTCTATTTCTTTTCTTCCTTTTATACTCTCTGGATGATCTCTTTGTGATCAATCGCTTGATCGTTCTATAACTGCCCACTTTCCTCGTAATGGCCAACTTGTCATGGAACTGCCTTTTTTAACTGCTGCCATTACTCTTTGTCGTTCAACCGTCTTCAATTGAATTCCTTGAATCGTGGAACGTGATAGGGCTACTTTAATAACTGCTTTGATAACTGCGCTTCTTGATAACCATAACACTTCATGTTTGCTAAGACCCCGGGCGACTCGAAGGTTTGGACGAGAATAGAGTAGCAGCTCTGGGCGACTGCATGACACTCCATTCGCTCAGATCCTGGGTGACTTGCAAGCTTGGGTGATGGTGTTACCGCGTTCCTGGGCCTCCCTATTTGGGCCTTCATCCTAAATTGTCTGATTAGGTTTCGTTCTTTGGGCTATTTGATTTGGGGATCCTCTAATTGGGCTTCATTCTTTGGGCTGTTCGATTTGGGCTGAATTTTTATGTGTCAACCGTTGGGCATAACGGGGGTGCCTCCTTTGCTTGTTTAGGCCTGAAAAGATTATGGCTCTTGTGAATACCAGTGTGGTTTTTCAACCAAGACATCCACACATCAAACCAATTCAAGGCTATAAAGAGCCCCCAGGGCATATCTCCCAGTGGCAAAGGGGAGGACGGATAGGGCTCAGCGCGGCAGTGTGCAGAGTTCGATTCCCCGCAAGGTGGAATTGGCTTTGTTGCAAGCGGGAGTTACCATATGGGTTAACAGCCTTGGCCTATCCATGTGCTCTCCACCTTGGCTCCTGGGAGGCACATCCTGCGATTTACCTCCTCCACGATGACCCAGGGCAGGGTCAATGGGGGCCCTTAAGGTTGGAGTTCAACCTTTTAATTCAAGGCTATAAAGAGATGCTTGGTGATGGCTTCTATATGAGCAGATTACAGCTAATAAACTCAGTTTATCAGACCTCCACAAATATATGCTAGATCAAACTAGCCTTTAATTTTCGGTGCATACCATAAAAGTGTCGTGTGGCCATCTCTATTAGCTTCAATTTTTAGTTAAAATGTTTCTGTTCTGACTTTAAGTCTGGCTACCACCCATGATGAAATTGTTCACTTATCTTGAGGAACCTATTGAAACCACAGGCAATTCCAAAGGGACTGCGTATAATAAGTGGATCAGTTCAGACCAGATGGATAGCTGTTATTTTTGGCATTGATGTCAAATGTGCTATAGCAAAAGCTTGAAAGTCGAGAGACCTTTTACGACATACTTGAAAGCCCTAAGGACATGTTTGGACATCAAAGTATGAGAGCTCGTTTTGAGGCCATTCGTACCTTACAGAACATCCAAATGAAACCAATAATGCCTATGAGGGATCATATGTTGTGTATGATTCTGCACACTTTTGAACTAAGTAACATGATATATTTTGGTCCAGGAACCAGGTAAAGCAGAAGAGGCATTTGCATCTACGGAAAACAGTAATGTCATAAGATCATTTCTATCGTCCCACGATCCAAATCCTCCCTGCTTACCTGAAGAGATGAAATTAATATTTTTCAAGATCCAGTAACACTTCTTCATGGCTCACTAAGGAAGATGTAAGCTAGGGATCTATAAGTTTAGTACCTTCCCATTTCCAACATGGTTATACCCGTATATAGCTAAAAAGAATTCACGTAGTCGACCTCAAAATTGTTAAGAATAAGACTTAATTTGTCGTCATGTTCATGACTGCTGGAGCTGGGAGCTGACAGCAGCATGAACAGGAGCACAAATAAAAGTCCCAGTTAAGTTCATTATAGGTGACCAAGATTTAACCTACCATTTTCCAGGGGTTAAGGATTTCATAAACAGTGGTAAAATTCAAGGAAAATGTTCCATTTCTGGAAGAATTGGCGGTGATGGAAGGCGCAGCGCACTTTCTTAACCGACAAAAGCCGGAGGAAATCAGCGAACACATTTACAACTTCATCAACAAATTCTGATTTACATACTCTACTCTTCCTCGTTTTCAATAATGTACTCAAAATAATCATATCTGCGATGTTGTTCCTATCATATCGAGACATTAGCCATTTCTATTACATGAAGAAATTAAAGTTTGATTTCGATAAATTTGGGTTTAGAATATTTTACGAGTTATTTGTCACTTGCCACCATGTTGAAATCAAGTTCTATATGTTAAAAAGTCCAATGAATCAAAACTTCGTAAAAATGGCTCACGGAAGCGGCCTACCTAAATTAATCAAGAAATTGGATGGAAATGTCGTGGGGGGGTTAACTCTGCTAATTTACGGAAGGTTAGGGACAAGAATGTGACAAAAAATGGTTGGGACAAGATCGCAAATTTTGGCTAAGGTTGGAGATTAAATATGCAATTTACACAATTAATTAAACTTATTCTATTATAAATTTCCAAGATCCAAAGTCATTAATTGACATAAAAAACATGATTTTCTAGGATAGAAAATAAACTTTCCATACTTTCATTAGGTCCCAAAAAGGTGCTAAAATGGAAACTTACCCTGAACTTTACAAATCTTAGAAATAAGTCCTTAATCAGTATATAGCATTTCCTGGACTTAATATTAACCTCAAAATGATTCATCTGCAATTTTTCGAAAAGGGCAGTTTAGTCCCTATATTTCTTATCAATTGCGATCAAGACCCAAATAACCAAGTTACCCGACATTCTTGTGCTCCTGTCAGAAATCAGCTAAAAATACCCAGTTATCCACTTATATTCTCAAACAACTGAGTTACCAACATTCTTAAGCTAAAGTCCTGACTCGAACCCGATCGTTCTAGCCATGAGCAAGCCTTATACCCACTTATGTGGCGAAATACGTGATGACTTGTGACTCTGCTCACATTTCGGGGGATTCAAGATTATTCCTCATAAATTATTTATAAATTTGTCAAACGGAGGGTAAGTAACTAATGTATTAGTGGTCTGACTATGTAACAGTTAAATGAATAATGTATATGCTTCTATATATCCTTCCACAAAATCAGCTTACACATTTCATTGTCCATTTGTATGTATTGTACTAATTTATTCGTTTTTCTAAATGATTTTCGACGTTAGACCAGCAGCACCAGGCTTTCTCTCCGATCTTCCTCTTCCAAACAAGCTTATCTTCTGAAGAATTTTGAGTAATCTACTAGCATAATTTCTTTGGGAAGCAAAGTTTATGGTACCTATGCAACCGGGGTTCACTTGTCCGAGGGGATTTTTCTTCTTGCTCATTCTTCTTTCACCCAAACCAGATGGTTCAGTTTTCTTGGTACCTTTTTCATTTTTCTTCAATATCTGTTGTAAATGAAAGCTCCTCTTCAAGGACATGAGCTCATTTTCAAGATTCTGGATTCTAAAGCTTGTGGATTCATAGTCCTCCTCTGGGAATTCAGAACTAAACTCGGGCCTGGACGATGTCAAATCTTTCTGCAGCCAGGAGCTCAGCGGCTTGCTCCCTCCTCCTTCACTTTCTTTTATATATGGCATTGGGCTCTCTCCCAAATTTTGGCTTTTGGAATTTGTATGTCTAGAGCTCGACAAGCTTCGAGGGAATTCTCTACAATTCGCATATCTAAATGAACCAGAGCATTCTCGAAATGCTTGTTGAGTATTTAGTTGCTGAACAAAGAGTGCCTGGACGATTAGTCGTAGTGGCATCAGTTCATTTTGAACTGCTTCAATGCAAACTTCTTGGGATAGTTTCTGGCAGTTGAGATATTTGCACACTAACCCTTTCTCGTCCTGTGATATATGTGGATGAGACTGAAAACAGAGAACTTCATATTAATTGCAACATCACGTCTATGGCATACCTTCTTTTTTAATACTAGTAAATGATAACTTACCAGGAGGAAGCTGTTCAGTGTCTTGTAGAGATGATCGTGGCTTTGCCTACTGGAAATTGGAATTGTTTCGATGAGATCCATGAGTCGTTTACAATCCAACTGCGAATCAGTAGCTATCCGGCTTAGATACAAGTCCCATAATTCTGCAACAACAGAAATGCTTTCTGAAGGAGTGCGGTTTGTTTCCATGTTGTACAATGACATATACGTTGAAACTATGCTCTCCATGATGGACAACTCGCGGCAAGAAGAAATGGACTGATAGGTACCATCCTTTGGAAGTAGAAAATCTTGGACCTTAGCCCGGTGTAGAAGAGATGCAATCTGATGCTGCAGCTTCTCCAATCTGTCATTTCTGAGATCAAGTTCTAGAGATTTCGATAGCAAACAGAAGTAAAAATCAACAGGAATCACTTTACTAGCCTTGTCTCGCATAGGCAACAAATCTATGATGCCTTCAAGGATAACTGGAAATTCATCAACTCGACTTTCGTTCACTGAATTCTGAAGGTTACATTTGTTGACATAGAAAAGTATAATGGGACTGACATATTTTTCTTTCATGCCTTGTCTTCTTAAAGATCCTATTATCCTCTTGAAAAATGGAAACGGCAGAGCGATAAGATCTTTAATCCACAAATCATGGCTTATGATATCTTTTAGTCTTTGATTAGTCCAGTGCCGGTGAGCCAAAGCCTTTATTGTAACTACCGGATGTTCTCTTCTCCTCTCGGGATCAAGAATCTCCATACAAGCCATGAATGCCAGAGTCTCAATGCACCGGCTCACGATTAGAAGCTCTTCAGCCCAGGGAAGTAATGTTTGGCACTTTTGGAGAACTATTAAAGTGTCATCCCAATTTTGCAACACAACTTGGTTAAGATAAATATCGAACCGCTCACAGAGATTCCCAGAGACATAATCTTCTGTCATTTGAAGAAACTCAGCAGCGCATCGTAATGCTGCAACATTGAAGGGATCAACGAGTGTGGACGAACCATATATGAAGAGCGCAATCATTTCAAAGGTCTCTGGTCCACCTGGAAAACTGTTAGGCAGCGTAATTTCATTCGATTCATTCAATTTTTCCTTCAAGTATCCACTCTTACAAGTCAATGGATGCTGCAAGATGGTCTAACATTATTTTCATAATAGTTAGATTGTGCAATCAGTATAGAATCTTTCTTTACCTTGTGCAAGTTGAAGGTTCTGTCAGCAACCCGAACGCAAACAGAAACAGGCAAACCAGTCTCTTTGCTCCTGAAAATGTCATCACAAGTTAAAAGAAATCAAAATCTGATGAAATTAGAGAAAGAGAAGGCATCGAATGAATTACGTACCATGATATGATCTTGATTTTGAGCAAGGCAGCGACATTCGGAGAAGAAAATGGACTTGAAAGCAATGAACAATCCATCAGAATTCTTTACATGTCAATGAATATTGGTCAGTAAAGTGGAAGTGAAGTGAGGTTAAGGTAAGTATTTGTTAAAGTAGGGGAGGGATAAATGTTTGAAAGAATAGGAAAATTAGGCAGAGCTTCAGTGTATATTTGTACTGTGTACACCTCTTTTTCTTCAAAAGTTGGGAGCTCTTTTTCTTTGGTTGATCCGGAATTCGGGAGCGTATAAAATCACACAACTTTAAAATTCGCAAAAAATATTGTTAAAAGGAAAATCTTCAATATCTAGAACTTGTTCGATAGTGCTTATAAGAATTGATTTTTTGACCGTTAGAAGGAAAAGTGGGTTCACCTATGAGTGAAGAAGTCACAAATGACAACTGGAACAGTAAAAAAACGATCAAAAAATTGATTTTTTGGAATGAAAAATTGCTACCAAATGAGGGCCAAATCCTCAACCTATGTAAATCTACTAGATCAACATTGTCAATTTGGACACTGAAACCACACGTGACTCTCAGTTGAATTGAATACAAATGTTAGGCGATTTCACGATTTTGTTCTCTAACTTTAAGTCACGTGAAAGTTGCATGCAATTTAGCATTTAAATATGTTGTACACTTAAAACTCCATCTTTTGAAAATTAAAAGGATGCGGACCCATGATTACACACTACATTAAAGGATCGAGAGCACAACCTTATTTTCCTTAATACTTTTTGAAAAATATTATTTCGTTTGAGATCTTTAGTGATAAACAACCATATCATCTTTTTGGTACGTTAAATTGAACAATATTGAGAGAAATATACATTGACAAATTTTATCATGTGCCGAGTTCGTATCCACTTAACTCATAGGCATGTTTGGGTACTTATAAGTACCGTTTTCAAAATAATAACTGAATAACATTAGCATAGACTAATAAAATTATGAAAAGAAGGCCTAAAAAGGTGGAGCAGTGTCCTATAAAATAGAAGAGTAGATGAATTGCTTGCGGAAGAAGTTTTGTAGTAAATCGAATGCCCCAAACGGCACGGCTTCTCAAAAACTGGCTCTACATCCCGAGATTTTCTTTGTACAAATTTCAATTTTAATATTTTTAATTAATATAATTTTTTAAGTTAATTCTAAAAGATTTGATTCAAAAAATGATCATTTGAGAATGTTTTATAATTTAAAATCACAATTAAGATTGAGCCCCATTCTTTGAAAAAATACAATCTTAAACAATGTTTTAGTATCATTTCAACTACATATTTTTCAGTAAAATATTATTACACGTAAATCTAAAATTTTTCTTTATTTTTTAATCACACATTTTCTATCAATACACTATTCAAAAGCTCATTCTTATGAAAAGAAAGAGGCTCAAATAAGGACTAAATGTTTCAAATGTCATAATCAGCAATCTACAATTCTTCCAGGTTTAATTAGAATTAAAACTATGTTGATCGATCACTAGATGTTTAAAATATGTTAGATACAAGTGGACTAGAATCATTTTCCAATCGATAGGGACAATTGTCTGATCAGACAACAAAGCCATACGTACAGAAAAAATTTAACAGAATTGGTACCAACAATGATGTGGCAAAATGTAAGTGGACTGTTTAATTTCATTTTTTTCCATCTTCCAATGATATCGTACCATGCGTTATCCGTAAGATTTTTCTGTCCAAATATTCTGCACTTATAGCATGATTCTTGATGAGAAGACAATACACGCTCCATTGTCTAAAGTTATAAATTATGATGCCTAACTTGCAAATAAATATACTGAAATTTCCCATTACACACTGCCAAAATACACTTTCAGCACAAAAAATTATATGCCTAAGAAATTTCTTGACTTTATTGAACATTTTGGAAAGTTAAGGACAAATACAGGGTTTTCTCATTTTCCAAGGACTAAATAACAAAACGATGGAAAATAATGATTAAATAAATGCTAATGTTAGATTTGAGAGTGGGAAGCTAATGCTACTGATCTGGGAGTACTCCTCGCTTAGTCCAGCTGTGCTCTAATAATCACTAATGAAACTTGTCTATGAAATATATAAAAATGCACGTGCAAATTTAAGAAATTAGTAGTCAAATTTTCAATCGAGAATGCACGTTCTTAAACTTATTTCAATTTTTATTTTACGTTGCTATATCTAGGTCTAAAAAATTATTTAGGGTTTTGAGTAAGTCCATTTTTTGAACTAAAAAAGATCCTAATATAGTTTAACTTTAATGGACCAAGTCCAAATATCCTGTCCAGGAACTCGCCGATCCAGTCCAAAAAGGAAGTTCGGTCCAAAGAGTTCCCACGCTAGAAAATGGGATAATTGCAGCTAAAACTCCAAACATTTTAAATACTAGTAGACTTTTTCTTAACCTTTCATTTGTTACAATCGTCATCCCAAACATTTTAAAACATTGTATCTGAGGTCCTTTTGGATGGAATCTGTCCCATTTAACGTTAGTTAACCTAAAAAGGTGATTTTGACCACATTTTACTTAATTTTAAAAGGACAAAATATTAATTTAATATTTTTCCCATAAAATAATAAAAAACTTAAATAAAAAACAAAAATAAAATGGAAAAACTATCTTCTTCTTCCTCACCCCACCCCCATTCCCTTAACCCAAACTCTTGTTGAAACCATCATGTGCAGGTATCCCCAATAATGGTATCGAAAGCAAAAATATTAAATTACTACTTTACCCTTTTTAAATTGAGTAAAATGTAGTCAAAATTAATTTTTTTTTTAGATCAACTAATGGTACATTGGACATATTCCATCCAAAAGGGCCTCAGATGCAATGTTTTCAAAGGTTTGGGGGCGACGACTGCAGCAAATGAAATGTTAGAGAAAAATCTGCTAGTGTTTAAATGTTTGGGGTTTATGCTAGAATTAGCACTAGAAAATTTCACAAAGTCAAGAAAGTATTAGGAGGAAAAAAAAAGGGATAAAGATAGGGAGGAAGGAGCCAAAAATAATACTTGACGAATCCTGTCCCCAAAATGCTTGTGCTCAATTATAATGCATGTATCAGTTTAAGCATTGACACAAATTCTTGAGATTTCTCTCACATATCTTTCCAAACTTTGGTATTAGATAGAAACTGATGCCCTTTTTCTCTCGAACGTTCATAAAATAAATAAAGAATCAAAATGTTTCATACATGCTACCCTGCATCAGTTGCACTTTCCCTTGCAGAGGTGCACAACAAGGCATAAGAAGCTCACGGAGGAGATCACACAGGGAAAATGTGGTGGTTGAAGCGTAGAGCACATTTTCTGTTTCAGATATACTCTTCTCTTTGTTAACTCGATTGATGGACATGCTTGAAAATGACTAAGCAATAGTTCAAATTTCCTTTCCATGGAACGAGTAAGAGAAAGGCTTTGATGAGACTTGCTAACATAGCTTCATTTTCTTGATGGTACGGATAGGCCAATTTTGGTTCAACTGAAATCATAGCCCAAGGTGAGACTATCACCACCCATATTATATGATACTACCAAAAATTGTACCTAGTAGATCTCGAACTGAATGTTTGAATATCGAGCCAGAGGACTGAGAAATAGCACGAGTAGAGCCTTCCGAAACTTGAAACGAAGGCAACGAGGTGTGTCCTCGTCGCCTCTCTGATGCTTAAGTCAAACATGAAATTTATATGAGAATGTATGTTAAAATTGTATGTAAAACGTACTTGAATAATGGGCATTGGCCATGTATTTATGGACGTTGGTGGTAGAGTCATAGAAGGATTCAACCAGGTATGATCCTTATCCTCAAAGGGTAAGGTATTTGTGTTGCAATTAAAGTGTTGTATTTTAGTTTGAATTAAAATTTTATAAGCCAATAATAATGTGGTGAAAGAGCACCAGGAACCATAGTTTAAGTAGAGTTAGTACCTCCCTAAGTCGTTGGGAAGAATAGAATCAAAGAACCTTAACCCGACCCAAAAAGGGGGAAAGCCCGACCTAAATAGACCTCGACCTCAAATTTGATGGCATTGAGGAGGGTTGAGGTCGGGCCAATTAGGTTGAGCTCGAGGGTCAGCAGGTTTTTGGGAAATCACAAGCCCCCATGCATCCATGTCAGGGGCTTATGCGCAATGTAGAAGTTTTTGACATGAGATGCACAAATATATTGGGTTAAAAAATAGGCATGCTCATGTGGAGTTGGTAGGCCTCCGAGCACATAGATTTATGTTAGCAAGTTTTGACT
The DNA here is from genome assembly GCF_002742605.1 of Olea europaea var. sylvestris. Classification (NCBI taxonomy): domain Eukaryota; kingdom Viridiplantae; phylum Streptophyta; class Magnoliopsida; order Lamiales; family Oleaceae; genus Olea; species Olea europaea. The sequence continues at coordinate 37,598,766 of NC_036246.1, read as the reverse complement.
ATTTTAGAAATTTGAGAGGAATGAGCTAGATCTGAGGCTTGTCAAAAATTTTGGAAGGAAGTGCTAGACCCCCACCTTATTCAAAATTTGAAAGGAATTGGCTCAACCCTGATCTTGTCAACAATTTTAAAAGGAAATGGATCGACCCAACCTTGTTAAAAAATTTGAAAGACAAGAGTACGACCTCGAGCTTGCTAAAATTTTGAAATAAAAGAGATCGACCTCGAACTTTATTAAACAATTTGAAAGTAAGGGGCTAGACCTATAATTTGTTTAAAGTTTGAAAAGAATGAGCTCAAACTCGAGCTTTGTTCGAAATTTTTGAAATGAAAGAGCTTGAGCGGATAGGCAAAGATTTATATAAGAGACTAAGCTCAAGTGCAAGCTCGCTCCTATTCTGAATGTAATTATTCCAAGCTCTTTGGCTGAGATTTTGACAATGTATTGAGCCCAAGGATAGGGCCTGAGTATATTTGAAAATAATTATCCTAAGCTCCGTGTCTGGAATTTTAAAAAAGAATTATGCCTAACAAGCTCAGGATGGAAAAATGTGGTTGAGATTTTTACTTGGGGCTGAAATTTTGAGTTTTATACATAGGGTAATGCTTAAGGTGCTTGTACAAGACAAGGCTTAAAAGTGCTTGCGCGGGTCAAAACTTAGGAGTGTAAGATGATTTAGTTTCATGCATGGGGCACGCCCTTGCTCTAAAGTTTTAGGGATGATTTAGCAGCATGCATGGGGCACAATCTTATACTAAATGTATGCTTTAGCTACATGCTTGGGGCACGACCTTACGCTAGAGTGTTAGAGATGATTTAGCTGCATGCTCGGAGCACGGCCTTATGCTAAATGCATGCTTTAAGTGTTAGAGATGATTTAGTTGCATGCGCGGGGCACGACATTATGCTAAATGTATCCTTTAGCTGCATGTTCGGGGCACGACCTTACGCTAAAGTGTTAGAGATGATTTAGCTGCATGCGCGGGGCACGACCTTGTGCTAAATGTATGCTTTAGTTGCATACTCAGGGCACTACCTTACACTAAAGTGTTAGAGATGATTTAGCTACATGCGCAGGGCACAACCTTGTGCTAAATGTATGCTTTAGTTGCATACTCAGGGCACTACCTTACACTAAAGTGTTAGAGATGATTTAGCTACATGCGCAGGGCACAACCTTATGCTAAATGTATGCTTTAGCTACTTGCTCGGGGCACAGCCTTATGCTAAAGTGTTAGAGATTATTTAACTGCACGCGTGAGACATGACCTTATGTTAAATGTATGCTTTAGCTGCATGCTCAGGGCACGACCTTATGCTAAAGTGCTAGAGATGATTTAGCTGTATACGCGTGGCATGACCTTATGCTAAAGTGTTAGAGATGATTTAGCCGCATGTGCGGGGCACGGCCTTATGCTAAATGCATGCTTTAAGTGTTAGAGGTGATTTAGTTGCATGTGCGGGGCATGACCTTATGCTAAATGCATGCTTTAGTTGTATGCTCGAGACACGGCTTTATGCTAAAGTATTAGAGATGATTTAGCTACATGCGGGAGGCAAGACCTTATGCTAAATGTATGCTTTATCTGCATACTTGGGGCACTGCCTTACACCATATTGTTAGAGATGATTTAGTTGCATGTGCGAGGCATAACCTTATGCTAAATATATGCTTTAGCTGCACACTCCGGGCACGGCCTTACACTAAAGTGTTAGACATGATTTAGCAGCATGCACTGGGCACAACCTTATGCTAAATGTATGCTTTAGCTGCATGCTCGAGGCACGACCTTACGCAAAAGTGTTAAAAATGATTTAGCTGCATGTGCGGGGCACGACCTTATGCTAAATGTATGCATTAGTTGCATGCTCGAGGTACGGCCTTACGTTAAAGTGTTAGAGATGATTTAGCTGCATGTGCAGAGCACGGCCTTATGCTAAATGTATGCTTTAGCTGTATGCTCGGGGCACGACCTTATGCTAAACTGTTAGAGATGATTTAGCTGCATGCGCGGGGCATGACCTTATCCTTAATGTATGCTTTAGCTGCATGCTCGGGGCACGACCCTACACTAAAGTGTTAGAGATGTTTTAGCTGCATGCGCGGGACATAACCTTATGCTAAATTTATGATTTAGCTGCATGCGCGGGGCACGACCTTATGCTAAATGTATGCTTTATTTGCATGCTCGGGACACGGCCTTACACTTAAGTGTTAGAGATGATTTAGATGTATACGCGGGGCACGACTTTATGCTAATGTTAATAATAAAAATTCTACGAACTAGGGCTCGACTTCAATAATAAGAAAATAAGGAGCTATGGCTCGCCTTTGTTAATAAGAAAACCACAAGCTAAGGCTCGCCTTCAATGACATGAAAACCATGAGATGAGGCTTGCCTTCAATGATATGAAAAACTACGAACTAAGGCTCACCTTCAACAATAAGAAAACCACAAGTTAAGGCTAGCCTTCCATAATGAGAAAACCACGAGCTAAGGCTCGCCTTCAATAATAAGAAAATAACGAGCTAAGGCTAGCCTTCCATAATGAGAAAAACATGAGCCAAGGCTCGCCCTCTAAGATGACAAAATCATGAGCCAGGCCCAAGGTACGAGGACTTATGAGCCCATCTACTCTTGGGCGTTCAGTCGAGCAATTATTGTGTGTGAACCAAAAGTTATTGCAATTCATAACCAAATAATCATAGCATAAGTATGAGCATTGATGACACCAAAATATATGTTTTTTTAAATATTAAAACACAGATCACATAATGTATGTTGTCTGGTGTCTTTAAAGATTCATAATATTTTTCTAGCATGTGCACATGAGCTACTATTTTAATTGACGGCTACTCCACATTAGTAGCGACATAGAAGATATAGAGAAATAGTGGTTTCATAAGATTTTGATGCTTAGCCTTTGTTTATTTATATGTAAATCACCAAAAGCACAAAAGTTCATTTAACATCTCAAACCAATTGCCCAGGTGCATTCATTAGCTTAGAATTGCAAAGTTATCATTTTTCATAATGATGATTTATTCTTGGAGCTAAGGTCTTTAGGTGCTCTAAAACTCAATAAAATTCTTCGAGTGTCCTGGATTGATGTCCAAGCGAAGCTTTCCACGGGAATTTTAGAGATTGATATTTTTCTTTGTATAATTGTTGTTAACAGGCCAGGGAGGGGTGGAAAGATTTTTATTGGAAGGTAAGCTCCATTTTTTCATCTTTATAATTAATTGTGTGCATTTCCATAGACCAGGAAAAGCTACATTATATTCTCTTCTACATAAATGGGCATGCTATCAAAAGATGAACATGTTAAGAAAATGAAAAGGCTAGCATGGTGACATATCCATAAACCATAGTTGAATTGCTTGAAGAATATAAATTCACAACAGAAAAAAGTGAGTACCTCTGTTAGGCGAAAACATACCTGGGTTTGAAGCTGGACACTGTGTATTTCCATGGTAAAATCTTATCTTATTTGCATTATCTCCAGTTTTCTCCTCAAAATTTGAAGGTCTTGGAGTTGGCCTTCTTGAAGATGGAAGCCCATAAACATCATATGCACCCAAGTTTAAGCTCCGGACACTGTCCCTCATTGAGTAAAAATTTGTATGCTTGAAACTGGAGTTGGATTCCTTGAAGATTGCAAAGAGTAAATTTCTGCATTGGTTAAATATGATGGTTTTGGAGTGTGTGATGAACGGCTATTGATCTTCTTGGGAAAATATATGATCTTTATGCATTTAATTTTTGTATAATAACATGAAGTTTCCCATCTTCTTTAATTTCTGCCTCGGTCTCCAAACGAAAGCAAGTAACAGAGTCTAAACTCTAGTTCTTGTTCCTCCAACACTATTTTGACTCTTATTATTGTTGCTGTTAACATCACTATTAATGGAAACACTGGTAATCGTATTAGCATTAGTGTTGGTGGTCGACTGCTGCGGCTCTTGCTTAGAATTAAACGTCTTTCCGTAATTTCTTTGATAGAGGTGGAATTTGAAATCTCACCTTTCTCTACATTGAAAACTTCAACTACTACTTTTGATTGTTCATAACATCCCTCCATTTGTATAAATGATGGGTTTTTTTTTTATTTTTTTTATCCTTTTTAAATACATGCGATAAAACGGTCAAGTTCATATCACCCACAGCATATGTTAATTACCAAAAAATAATAGTATATCAGGAAATCAAAATAAATTCTTATATACAGGGAAGATCTTGAGTTTGGTGCAAAAGAATAACAATTAAAAAAAAAAAACTAATTTCGTTCCAGATTTACGCTGCTGGATAAAGGAAAGAAATTGGAAAGTTTCTAAAAGACTTGTGAGATTTGGGATTATTTTTTTAAAAGATGTTTTCGTTCGTTTTTTTTTTTTTAAAATTCAGATCTAATGAGATTGTGAATTGAAACACCGAATGATCTTTGTAACTTCTTCTATTCTCTTTATTTCAAAACAAATAGAGATATATGTGAAAAGGAATCGGAGACCCCAAAAAGAGAGAATGCAATAGCAGGGTGGGCCAAGAAATCATTGGTGACTGGTTCCCATATGCCATGGTTGGAATTATTTATTTTCATACGTTTTGGGTGAAATTAGGGTTTAGGATTGCAAGACTCTATCCGAAAAAATGGAATAAGAATTACAATGCTAGGTATTCTCTACTTTGAAAGAATTTTCTATTTATAATCAGCTGGAAAAAGGTGATTAATGTTTAAATGGATTATTTGTACAACTATTTGGAAAGAGAAAACTTGTGAATTTAATTTTTAATCAATGAAATTAATTTCATTAACATCTTATTTTTAAATTAATTTTTAATAAATAGATTTGACGAACCTTTTGCTCTTGGGCTTGAGGTAGAGTCAAGTTGAGATATAGGAGAAAGCCCAGATTAATGCTAGAGAATTTTCTGTTTGGGCTTTAAATGATATTTTGAATGAAGAATGGAGGCACTCCTCTCATATCGTATTCATAGCAATCCATTAATGGTTCTCTGATTCAAATTGGAATCACCTAGCATAAACTATTTTCAATCTTAATAACAGGATAAAAAGGAAGTTGTTCCTGCATTCGTTGATTAATTGGAGAGGAATTCGAGAAGAGAAGAAGGAGATGAGGGCCCGGAATTTCAAGAGAAGTTCACCCGTCACCGTAGAGGAAGATTCCAACCAAGAAATAATGTGCCTTGATTGATTTCAGTTCATCAATATTCGAGAAATTAAAGTATTCTCGATGGGGAGTCAAATTCGAATTGATAAGCTTGTTGGAGGAGGTTTTAGACGTGTATTAATCATGACTTTTGGTAGCAATTCTCGCAGACGACGCCAATGATGCTACCAAAAATTGTACCTAGTAGATCTCCAATTGAATGTTTGAATATCGAGCTAGAGGACTGAGAAAGATCACGAACAGAGCCTTCCGAAAGCTGAAATGAAGGAAATAAGGTGTGTCTTCGTCGCCCCTTTGATGCTTAAGCCAAACATAGAATTTATATGAGAATGTATGTTAAAATTGTATGTAAAAAGTACCTGAATAATGGGCCTTGACCATGTATTTATGGACGTTGGTGGTAGAGTCATAGAAGGATTCAACCACGTATGATCCTTATCCTCATAGGGTAAGGTATTTGTGTTGCAATTAAAGTGTTGTATTTTAGTTTGAATTAAAATGTTATAAGCTAATAAAAATGGGTTGAAAGAGCACTAGGAACTATAGTTTAAGTAGAGTTAGTACTTCCCTAGGTTGTTGGGAAGAATAGAATCAAAGGACCTTAACCCGACCCAGAGAGGGGGAAAGCCCAACCTATATAGACCCCGACCCCAAATTTGATGGCATTGAGGAGGGTTGAGGTCGGGCCATTTAAGTCGAGCTTGAGGGTCAGCAAGTTTTTGGGACATCACTATACATGCTTCAATGTTCACCAATCGCTAAGAATACCTAGCATTCTTTTCCTTAAAATCGAAAAAACTTTGGAGAGGTGCTTCAGTTAGACCGGTTGGTATTAATGCTGATTTAAAAAATTTGGGAGGGAAGTGGAGATCACTAGTCTACATTCAAAAAACTAGGTCTCCAACTATGTAGAAAATGTTTTCCAAAGCCTAGTACAAACCAACCAAGGACCCTAGGATGGAGCCCTCCTATCATCAAGGACACCATCTATAGAGAGATACTTGGCAAGTAATTGCATTAGGCAATACAATAAAAGGAATTTAGAATAAATGTTTGGTACATAGCACTACGGTATTACTGAACAGTTTCATAAACAAGATTTTAGCTTATATTTCTACCGTGATTGTATCAAGTTTGGCACTATCCTCCTCAAACATGTCATTAATGAAAGGAATTACTTGAGGTGGAAGAACTAGTACTTGCTGAGTCTAGTAACATATTCTAGGTATCCCATTATCCAGTACAGAAATCTAGTACTGAATATGTTAAATTCAGCTCTATCAGAGATGAAATGATGGTGGAATAACGCCTCCTGATTTGTCTGGCGGCCTTTAGGCGTTTCTGTTGCTCTGATGGGCGAGTGTAACTTGAAAAGTGAGGGCAGAGCTTTCTCCCCCGTTTTACCTCCGGTGTGAAAATCAGTAGGCGCGTTAGGAGAAAATAATTTTGGAATTCAGAAGGCTAAAAAATTGCAATCAAATCATACCTGTTGCCCTTAGGAGGTATTTATTGACGTCGGAAGTTGAGTGGGAGCCGGGTGGTTATGGTGCTATGTGTCCCACGTTGGCCTTCCCATTATCCCCACGTTCGAAGTGTGGAGTATTAACTACCTCGGGGGGTTGTGCTCGTGGTGACCGCCGTGTAACCTTATTAATTGATCAGAGGTTTTGAGGCTCAGTATTGAGATAGCCTTATAAATAATCCCATGCCTGTCATTGGTCTTGCATAGAGGTAGAGCGCCCCATGGGGGTCGACGGTCTATTGCAGAGGTAGAGCGCCCCAGGGGGTTCGACGGTCGATTGTAGAGGTAGAGCTCCCGAGGGGGGTCGACGATCTCTTGTAGAGGTAGAGCGCCCCCGGGGTGGGGGTCGACGGTTTCGCATTGGCGTGTCACGATTTACATTGCCTATCTCTGGAAGTGGTTTCTTATGTCAACTAATATCATTAGACCCCTACTCCCCGTCGATATATATATATATATATATATATATATATATATATATATATTATTTTTATTTTTTTTTGACAGAGGAATAGCAACTTCCAAATTTCGGGTTTTCCTTCCTTTTTTTATATAACAAAATTAACTCGAACAAACAAGTCGAGTAGTGCGATTTGCTTAGGACGGCTATTTCACTATATATTTTGCCACCCAACCAATGGGCACGATTTTGGAGGGAATTTTCCCCCCAAAAATTTTGAATCCCTTTTGCCTATAAAAGGGGGGTGGCTCCTCACATGTGAGCTATTCTCTCTCTCTCTCTCTCTCTCTTTTTCACATCTTAGTGTCTCATTTCTTCCATGATTTCCTCTCCTCCAAAGTAACTCTCTAATCTTTCTTCTTCTTCATTTTTTTGCAAAATCATGTATAAAACTATCATTTCTTCTTCTTCCGACGAAAGTAGCTATGAGGGGCCGATCAATGCCGGAAAAAATTTGGCTGGCTGGTCGGACGATCGGTCCGACGTGGCCGATCGATCGACGAGCTTGCTGGTCGGCCGACCAGCTGCTGGTCGATCGACTAGCCCTCCGTTGCATATCCGGGCGGTCGGTCGGAGGTTCAACCAATCGAAGTCCTTCGACTTCTCTTTCTTCATCCGATGGGTTTCCATTTGAGTCTGATAGCCAAAACCTTTCAGTTGATTCTCAAGCCTTTATTTCAAATTCTCCCAAGGGACATTGTTGGCTCTACCAAGTCTCCAAATCAAAACTTAGAAATCGAGCGAGATCCGGCTGGGGAGATCGTCCCCCTTGAAATTCCAAAAAGTTTTAGCCTTTATAATTCTCCACTTAAGTTAGAGAAATGTCTTGCTAGGTATGATCGGGTCGACGATAACATCTATAGAGCCCTCGGGCCCAAAGAGAGGCTCCCCGGGTTCGACCCCCGCGAGATAGCGGTGTATAAGGACATCATGGATGGTGGTTTTCGGCTACCCATCCATCCTTTCTTTGTGTCGATTTTCAATGAGTTTCATATGACTCCTAGTCAAATAAACCCCAATGTTTGGAGAAAAGCACTCTACTTCTTGTATGTTTGCCTTAGGAGGCGAATTTCGCTTTCCATAGACCTCTTTAGGTGTGTCTTTGAGATGCACGTATTAGCTCAGTGCAATGCGTTTGTCTTTTTTACCGCTAGGGTTCTGTTGTTGCTTCCTAAGTTCAGGAAATCGAATAGTGGTTGAAAATATCTATTTTTCTTTGCCCGCCTTCAGTAGGTCGGTTTTCTTTCAATACCAATTGGCGGCACCCTCAAACTCGCCTTTTCAATAGTCAAATAGATGCTTTCTCTACTCAAATTCAACAGCTGGTTGATACACCCCCTCTTGCACTTAACTTAGGATCGGTCCTGACCATGAGGAATATGTTGATAGTGGGGATGAGTCGTCCTACTGGTAGGCTGCTTCTTACATCGATTTTTATTATTTTTGACTTGATCATATTTTTTATTTGTGCCTTTTGGGACTAATATATTTGGGTATGTGCATGCAGATATGGACTTTGATTTGGACGAGGTGTTGAAGACCCTGTTGGGAGGTGACAAGGGTCTCTCTTCCATTGATGGTAAACTCTTGAGCTTTCCTTCTTTGTTTTGTGTTCTCACACTCTTTTGTTTTGCTAGCCTGATGAGTCTTACCTTGTATGTACAGGGATGGAATTTGACTTGGAGGGGACCTTGGACTCCATGCCCGAGCAAGGGCATGGAAGTGATCTCGAGCCATGTCCCGCTCCCTTAAAGAGGAAAAAGATGGTGGCCCAAGGGGGAAGTCCTCAGGTAGCAGAAGAGACTCCCCATCCCTCAGACGAGCCTATCGAGGTTGCTCCTATTCCTAGGCCGGGCTCTTCCAGCCATACGCGGGGGGAGCGTGAGGGTTCTCTTCCTATTTTCGGGTTTCCTCCCACCCGGGGTTATCGGGAGATGGAGGTACTTAAGTCTTTAGTGACACCCGCACAGACTAGATCGATTGCAGGACATAGCGTAGACGATATTGAGAAGGCTGTAGCGGTCTATCTCCAGAGGGTACGCTTCTAATTCTGTATATTTGTACATACACATTTTTTTATGCATGGTTATACCACTTGACTCTTATATTTGTCTTCTCATCCTTTAGGTAGTGGTGCTTCAGACTGGGCTTACCGAATAGAGTCGTCACTAGGCCTTAGAGCTGAAGACTCTTGCAGAGGAAAAGAAAAAGGAGGCTCATCACTAGAAGAAAAAGATATCCTTCTGGAAGAAATCTCTTGAGGCGTCAGAGGCTCGAGCCCGCGAGCAGGAGATAGAGAATGAAAATTTGCAGTTTGAATTCGTTCGTGCTCAGGAGGAGGCGGTTGAGAGGTGTAAGGCTTCTGCTGGGTACACTAGGAATTTGGAGGCGTCTGTTGAGCAGTACAAGTCATCGTCTGATTATGTCGGGGCTTTGCGTTCGTATGGGGGGAAGGCAATGGCAGCGTCCATCAAACTGACCAAGGAATGGATATCGATTGATCACCCTTCCATTAATCTCTCAGTTTTTGACAAGTTCCTTGCACAGTGCAAGGGAAAGGAGAGTGGGGCGCAGTCATCTAGGTCACTTGGTCCTTCGTCGCGAGGCGGCAGTGGTGGTGTTTCCCCTTCGAGTTGAATCATGACGTAGCAGTAGCACCTTTTGTCAGTTTTCTCTTTTTTTTTTTTTTTGCCTTTTTTCTCTACAAGTAGCATCGTTTCCTACTTCTCCGGGGTGTGGACAAGAGTACATTACATGCTTTTTGTATGAATGCTATGTTATCGGCGGTTATTAATGTTGAAGCTTGTTTCTCCTAGCGTTATTTCTCACGTTCAGCTATTTGATAGCATGTGTGAATGTCATTGTTCACGTGTGCTAGCCCTTAGCTAATTTTTTGACTTTTCAAGGCTCTCCGCCTAGCCCCTTGGGCTATGTCGACCGTCGAGGGTATGGTCTAGCGGTTTAGGGCCTTAACCAAATTTTTGGTTTCAATTGCTCTCCGCCTAGCCTTTTAGGCTATGTCGACCGTCGAGGACATGGTCTAGCAGTTTAGGGCTTTAACCAAATTTTTGGTTTCAATGGCTCTCCGCCTAGCCTCTTGGGCTATGTCGACCATCGAGGGCATGGTCTAGAGGTTTAGGGCCTTGACCAAATTTTTGGTTTCAATGGCTCTCCACATAGCCGCTTGGGCTATGTTGACCACATGTCTTCATGGGATGAGCATGGAGATTCAAGATTCCTATTAGCATAAAAAATTCTTGGATTTGTGAGCTCAATAGGCACACCGGGACGTCCCAGCTAGGCTGGCCCTTCCGTAGCGCCCTCATCATCTGCCACTACCAAGGTCTTTCATTGAATAAGATAAAATATTACAACTAAGGGTGCCTTCATGAGGCGTTACATGGAGAAAATAAACGATGCAACCTATTCTACTGTATTTACAAAAGCGCAGCCTGTGCACCTATTTCGAAATCTACTGGCAATATTTTTTGAGGTGTTCTGTGTTCCACGGCCTACTAGTGGACTTCCTTTCATATCTTTCAAGCTGTAAGCTCCCTTTCCCAGCTTGCGGATTACTTCGTATGGGCCTTCCCAGTTTGGATCAAGCTTTGGTGGGGGTGTCCTACTACTGCTGTATCTCTTAGCACGAGATCTCCTGGTTGGAAGACTCTTAGCTTTACTCTCCGATTGAAGTACTCGGTGACTCTTCGTTTATAAGCCATCATTCTTATTGCCGCTTTCTCCCTTAGCTCTTTAAGAAGGTCGAGTTCTCCCCTATTCGCTGTGTTGTCGAGCTGCTTGACTTTCATCCTTCTTGTCTCGCTTAAGATCTCAACTGGAACCACGGCTTCCATCCCAAAGGCCAGTCCGAACGGTGTCTCCCCGATCGGCTCTCGAGGAGTTGTGTGATACGCCCATAGCACATTGGGTAACTCATCTGCCCAAAGCCCTTTCTTCTTTTCAAGCCTTGTCTTCAGATCTTATAGTATGGCTTGGTTAGTCACTTTGGCCTGTCCATTTGACCGTGGGTGAGCGACTGAAGTCATCCTGTGGTCTATGTGGTAGCTTGTGCAAAAGGCTCTAAAACTGTGATTGTCGAATTGTTTGCCATTATCTGTAATAACCACTCGGGGTACGCCAAACCTGCATATGATATTTTTCCAGACGAATCCTTGCACCTTTGTAGTTATGATGGTGGCCAAGGGCTCAACCTCCACCCACTTAGTAAAGTAGTTTATGGCGACTAGCAAGAACTTCCTTTTAACTAGGGGCAAAGGTCCCAAGATGTCCATCCCCCATTGGAAGAAAGGACACACCCCAAAAACTGCTGTCTGTTGCTCAACTGGAATATGGATTAAATTTCCATGGCGTTGACATGCATCGCACTTCTTCACCAACTCCTTAGCGTCTTCCTTCATACTAGGCCAATAATATCCTTGTCGAAGCGTCTTGAACGCAAGGGCCGTCGCCCCTTGGTGGTTGCCACAAATTCCTGAATGTATCTAAACTATCTCATGTGCTTTTGTCGGCCGCAAAAATTTCAAATATGGCATTGTGAAACCTCGCTTGTAAAGTAGTCCATCGATGATAGCAAACGAGGCTGCCCAAACTTTTAGCTTTCTTGCTGTGAATGCATCTTCCAGCAACTTGTTCTTTGTGAGATATTCAACCAAAGGGTCTATCCAACTCTCCTCTTGCTCTACATTCACAACATCGACCACGTGTTGGATGCTAGGTTACCACAAGATTTGCACGCTCACTGTATGAGGCAGACGTCTGGGGTTAGCGGATGCGAGCTTAGCCAGTGCGTCCGCCCGCTCATTGTCTTTTCGGTGGACCTTTGTTATTTTGAACCCGGTGAACCATTTCTGCAAGTTTTTGGCCTCCATTAAATATGATACCATCTTTTTGTCTTTTGCTTCGAATTCCCCCATCACTTGCCCGATTATCAAGTGAGAGTTACTGCAAATCTCTGCTGAAGTTTCCCCAAGTCTGGCTGCCAATCCTAAACCCGTGATCACTGCCTCGTACTTGGCATCATTATTTGTAGCTGGGAATTCGAAACGCATCAAGTATTCCAACTCTTCACCATTTGGCCCTATCATTATAATCCCCGCCCCAGATCCCTCATCGTTCGAAGATCCATCCACATAAATTTTCCAATCTGCCTGTTCCCCTGGCGGGTGCTTGGGTGGAATGGTGAGCTCAGCGATGAAGTCTGCTAGAGCCTGTGCCTTAATAGCCGTCCTTGGCCTGAATTCAATATCAAACTCACTTAACTCAATTGCCCATTTCAACATCCTTCTAGAAATTTCTAGTCAATGTAGGATCTGCTTGATAGGTTGGTCGGTTATTACTTGCACTGTGTGAGATTGAAAGTAAGGACTCAGCTTCCTAATCATGACAATTAATGCAAACACTAGCTACTCAGCTAGGTTGTATCCTACCTCTACGTCCCTCAACACTTGACTCACACAATGGACCAGTTTTTGTGCCTTTGAGAACTCTTTCACTAGCACTGCGCTGACTGCCCTTGGTGAGACTGCCAAGTAGAGACACAACACGTACCTGGGGCATGGGCTGGTTAAGATCGGGGGCTCCTGTAATGACTGCTTCAAGCTCCTAAGTGACTTTTCACATTCTCGGGTCCATTCGAAGTTGGAGGAACCCCCTATAGCCTTGAAAAAGTGGTAGCATTTGTCCGCCGACCTGCCCTGTTAGCCACTGGACCTCCTTCCTACTAGTAGGGCTTTTCATTTCTAGGATTGCCTGAATTTTGTCTGGGTTCACTTCGATACCCCTTTGCGTGATCATGAAGCCTAGGAATTTTCCTCCTGCAGTACCAAAAACACACTTCTCTGGATTGAACCTTAATTTGTTTCGTCGGGCAACATCAAACACTTTCTGCAAACAAGCCACATGGTCATCATCCTTGGCACTCTTGACCACCATATCGTCAACATATGCCTCTATAACATCTCCGATCAACCCGTGAAAGACTTTGTTCACCATCCCCTGATAAGTCGCACCGACATTTTTCAAATCGAATGGCATGGCTGTGTAACAGTACATGCCAAAGTCTGTGATAAATGACGTCTTCTCTTGGTCAGACTCGGCCATTGAAATTTGATGATACCTGAAAAATGCATCTAGAAAGCTTAGCCTTTCATGACCCGATGTAGCGTCTACAAGTTGATCTATCCTGGGAAGCGGGTATGAGTCTTTTGGGCTTACCTTGTTCAGCCTAGTATAATCTACACACATGCACCATTTTTCGTTTGACTTCTTCACAAGTACAATGTTTGCCAACCACTCGGGGTACTGCACCTCTTGAATGAAACCCGCCTGTAGCAATTTTTCTACCTCTGCTCTGGCTGCGACCTACCTCTCTGGGGCAAGATTTCTTTTTTTCTGCTTCACTGGCTTAGTCCCTGGTAGGACACCGAGGCGGTGCTGTGCGACGGTCGAGCTAATCCTAGGATGTCTTCTGGACCCCAACCGAATACGTCCAAGTTACCAGCTAGACACTTAGCCAATTTTTCATTCTCTTCGGATTCCAAACCTATTCCAACACTAAACTCCCGTCCCTTGGCTATAAAGATTTTTCAATCATTTCGAGTAGCTCGATCCGCCCCCTTGGGAGTTCCACATCCAGCATCATGATTGGTGGTGAGCCTTTGGCTCGGATACTATCCACATAGCATTTCCTTGATGTATACTGGTCCCCTTGCACGCTCCTGACTCCTCTGCTAGTTGGGAACTTCTTAACTTGATGGTAGGTCGATGGGACAGTGCCAACTGCGTTTAGCAATGGCCGGCCGTAGATGGCGTTGTAGGCCATGGGGGTCTTGACAACCAAGAAACTAGTTACAATCACCACAGTCGCTGGGTATGTACCTAGCTTAACTGGAAGCTCTACATTTCTCTCTGGTATCACCGTTGCCCCTCTGAAGCCTTGTAGACGAGTAGTCACCATCTTCAACTTCTCTGGGGAAATTTTTAGACTTGAGAAGGCATCCCAGGTGAGGACAGTTGCCACACTTCCTCCATCGACGAGCACCCTCTTCACATCAAAATCCGCTATATCGCCTACTATCACTAAGGCATTATCGTGGGAATGTGTTATACTGATCAAGTCCTCTTCGTCGAAAGTAATGCTCTGGTTGAACCTTACTTTTTTTTGGACAGAGCAGACCCATGTGGAACGAGCATAGCTCTTCCTAGCTGAATTCGAGTCACCACCTAATGCTACTCCCCCAATGATCATGTTTATCACTCCTGCCCTTGGTGGGGGTAGTCCTTCGAGCCTTTGGTTGCCCCTGTCATTTTTTACATACTTAGCCAATAGTCCCCGCCTAGCAGGGGCTCAATTTCTTCCTTCAGTTGCAGACATTCTTCAGTATCATGTCCGTGATCTTTATGAAAATGGCAGTACTTACTGTGATTTCTCTTACTGGAGAAAGTCAGCATCGATTTAGGCCATTCGAGCTCTTTCATGTGCTCTATCTCCATTAATAACTTTGTACGTGGGATGTTCAAAGGGGTGGGTGCCTTGGCCTCTTCTCGCTTCTGCTTGTTATTAGTGTGCCTTTGCTCATCATATGCTTTTCGTTATGTGCTTCCGCCTCCCATCCATCCCTGAGAATTTTAGTCACTTTCTCCGCTTCCTCCGCATCGACATACTTATCTCCCTTCTTCAATAGGTCATGCATTGACTCTAGGGGGTTCTTGGAGAGTGACATTTTAAAGGCTCGATTTCGCATTTTGTTCATCAAGGCAGTAACCACTGTGGACATTTGCAGGTCTTTTATGCCAAGAGTCGCCCGGATAAACCAAGCCACATATTCCTGCAATGACTCGTCTTTCTCCTGTACGACATGCATCAACCCAATGGCTATCTTCCTCTTCCTCTTGCTGCTTAGGAAGTAAGCCACAAAGCTCCTGGAGAGCTCATCAAACGTCTTGACAGATCGTGGGGCCAAGGTTGCTACCCAGTCCCTGGTCTCCCTCCTGAGTGTGGGGGAAAGGACCGGCACATCACTGCGTCCGGGGCGGCATAAAGTCTCATCAGATCTACAAAGGTCCGCAAGTGGTCAAGAGGATCTGTGACTCCGTCATATGCTTCTATCATGGGCTGCTTGAAGCCTTTAGGCAAGAGACCGCTATGATCTTAGGGGCGAACGGGTCTTCCTCCAAAATCATCTGTCTCTGCCTATCTTTTCTCTTGGATAGTGCATCATCTATTTTCTGGGCCATGATTTCTTCCATCTTTTGTTCCAAGTCCACCATGGCTTGCGGGGGCTGCTGAGCTACGACAAATTGGGCTCCCACACCTCCCTCCCGTCCCTCACACCATCTACCTTTGCCTATCCTTTCTCTTGGACAGTGCAGAACAACCGCGGGTGGCACTTGAGGCGGTTGCTAGTTCGTCGCTTCCGTCGGACTCAATGGGAGGACGGTGTCTCTTAGCGACTGGTTTTGCAAGAGCGCCATCATTGTTGCCAACTGAGTCTCCAAAGCGCTGAATTGACTCTGCGTCACATACTGCAGAGGCGGCGGTGGCTCGTGACCCCTTGCAACTGACGGTATTTTCAACCAAACGATTATCACTCCTTGTTCGTCTTCTCGATATAGCTTTTTAGTTCAAATCATTCCAACAGACGGCGCCAATGGAATGATGGTGGAATAACGCCTCCTGATCTGTCTAGCGGCCTTTAGGCATTTCTGTTACTCTGATGAGCGAGTATAACCTGAAAAGCGGGGGCGGGGCTTTCTTCCACGTTTTATCTCCGGTGTGATAATCCGTAGGCGCGTTAGGAGAAAATAATTTTGGAATTCAGAAGGCTAAAAAATGTGCAATCAAATCATACCTATTGCCCTTAGGAGGTATTTATTGACGTCGAAAGTTGAGCGGGAGCCGGGTGGTGGTGGTGCCATGTGTTCCACATTGGCCTTCCCATTATCCCCACGTTCGGAGTGGGGAGTTTTAACTACCTCGGGGGGTTGTGCTCGTGGTGATTGCCATGTAACTTTATTAATTGATCAGAGGTTTTGAGGCTAAGTGTTGAGATGACCTTATAAGTAATGCCATGCCTGTCGTTGGTCTTGCATAGAGGTAGAGCGCCCCCAGGGGGGTCGACGGTCTATTGTAGAGGTAGAGCTCCCCAGGGGGGTCAACGGTCGATTGTAGAGGTAGAGCTTCCCAGGGGGGGTCGACGGTCTCTTGTAGAGGTAGAGCGTCCCCGAGGTGGGGGTCGACGATTTCGCATTGGCGTGTCACGATTTAGATTGCCTATCTCTGGAAGTGGTTTCCTATGTCAACTGATATCAAGAGATTTTGCGCAAGTCGTTGACATAGTTCAGCTCAAGATTTTGCAACCTCAACAAAACTTTTTCTGCCATCCAGAAACTTGCCGTGCATTTCCTCAATGGCTTTCTTAGACTCCTCAGTGACGTATTGTTGGGACGCAAAGCCCCTTAGTTTATTTGAAATTTTATCCATCATCAAATTCACTTCTATAAGCTTGCCAAAATTTTTAAAGGTATTTTGAAACCTCTCAAGTCTAATTACTAGTCCAAAAGGAGAGGCCACTAACAAAAAGCTTTGTCTATGGATTAACCAGTTTCATGGTATTGAAGAAAAAGGGGATTGCAGATGAGGTAGGCATGAAGCTATGTAGAAATTACATTCCCAAGATGAAATAGTTGCTATGGATGGCATTAAAGG
Organism: Olea europaea var. sylvestris; assembly: GCF_002742605.1. Taxonomy (NCBI): domain Eukaryota; kingdom Viridiplantae; phylum Streptophyta; class Magnoliopsida; order Lamiales; family Oleaceae; genus Olea; species Olea europaea. Next base: position 37,581,866 of record NC_036246.1, on the reverse strand, counting down.
AGAAGGTAAGGAATGAAATTGTTTTTTTAGCTTGATGAAGTATTCTACTAATTGTTGGCTGTGCGGTTGTGTAAGAAAGCATTGTGAAACAATATGGTGGGGCATTGCTAAAATGACCTGATTGAATAAATTTTACTTCTTTTACACACTACAAGTTAACTGAGCTTTTTAGAAGATCACAAGAAGTTCATACTTGTGCTTTTGTAGTTCGTCCAAATGAAAAGACATGCACTCGACAGTAGGCACGTAAGCTTGGATCCATTTCTCCACTTCACGAGACCCATAGATATCTCTTCAACTCTATGTTGAATTCCTCAAATTTCTACTTGTACACAATAGACAAATATTGGACGATGTTCCCAAACAATTATCTTCCACTATCTAGCAAACCTAAATAAGTGCACAAGCCACGTGCACTTTAGTTCTATATCCATTGTGTACAGGGCACTCTTGAACTAAAGAATCATTTATGTTTATTAACAAATGGAAAAAGGGACCCCAGTTAGTACATCCAGCAAATATAGGACTCACGAACTAATTAATATACCCATAGAAGTGATATCAAGCAGCTTGTTCCTCTCAGGTCCTACCCCAGTTCAAGGCAATCGAACTATGAAGCAGAATTTTCTCTCTATTGTAAAATATAGAATCCCATAACTTTCCTTCTCTAGAAGATGAAGAAAAAGCAAGCTTTAACTGTTGAAATTGTTGTTCAAAGTTCAAAAGAAAAAGAAAAAAAAAACAGAGAGAAACGGTTTGTGCCATGCGACCGCATAGGCAAAATGGCCATGCGATCGCATGGCCATATACAGGGACAAAAGTTCTGTGAGTAAAATACTCCATGCGACCGCATGGAGTTGTACCATGCGGTCACAGGGTAGCTCCATCCGATCGTTTTGTAGCCATTTTTTGACCGTTTGTGATTCAAATTTGGTGACCTTTGACTCATGCTTTGGCACCACTTCGTGTATCTGAGTTTTGCCTATAAATAATGGATCCATATTAAAGGCAAAAATGATGAAAAACACATGAGAATCATTATCATTCCAAAGAAAAGAACAAAATCCAGATTTTATTCATATTCAAAAACCCATTGTGTTCTTCAAGTTTTGGAGATTACACTCGTGCTTTAGTGTTTAATCTCCTATAAGGCTTGTTAAAATCCTACAAACTATTTGTTGGAGATCTCTTGAAGCATTCCGATCAAAGGAGAGGGGGCAAATATCGTTTGAGGATAGCGATATCGTATTCAAGCCATTCATTGATACAAATTCGAGATTTTCTAGTTCTTGTCGTTGCTGGTTCGTGTTTTGTGACTTCTACTCCAACCCGGTAAAATTCTCCAACAATCTCAAACGATATTTTTGCGATGGAAAGCGAGACAACGATGGCAACAATCAAACTCATGAATCAAGACTTGGTGCAGTTGGATCGATTTGATGGAACGAACTACACTCGATGGAAAGATAAATTAAAGTTTCTTCGTATTGCACTAAAGATCTTCTACATCCTCGATCCAAAATTGGCACCACTACTGAAACCAACAAATGGAGAGGTCAAAGCAGTGAGAAATGAAAGATAAAAGCGCCAAGAAGACGAGTTGATATGCCGCGGTCACATTCTCAATGCATTATCGGATCATTTGTATGACTTATATACAAACACAATTTCGGCAAAGGAAATTTGGGATGCGTTCGAAAATAAGTACAAAGCGGAAGAAGAAGGTATAAAGAAATTTTTAATTTTTAAGTACTTCGATTTTAAATTTTTAGACAATATTCTCCTTCTTCCCCAAATACATGAAATGTAAGTAATTGTCAATAAGTTTAAGGCGGTGAAAATTGAAATACCGGAGACCTTTCAAGTGGGGGCTATAATTACCAAACTTCCTGAAACTTGAAAACGATACCGGAAGAAGATAATGCATAGTTCCGAAAATTATTCTTTGGAACAACTGCAAAAACATCTTCAGATTGAGGAAGAGTCGAGAATGCATGATAAAAGTGATTCTCATGAGGGCACTTTCAAAGTAAATGTTGTAGAAAAATTTGAACTGCTAATAAAATTCAACAAAAGGAAGCCTTCGAGAAACCTTAATAAGTTAAAAAAGAAGGCCAAAGGAGGATGCTTTGTTTATGGGAAATCTGGACACTACGCAAAAGATTGTAGACATCAAAAACACAACAACTCTAAGGGCAAAGTGAATTTCATCCAACAAGACAAGATTGTGGCTACCGTGAGTGAAATAAATGCAATTAAGGGAAATGTTCTCGGCTGGTGGTATGATACTTGTGCCACGGTGCATGTATCATATGACAAATCTTTGTTCAAAATATACAATGAAGTGGATGGAGACAAAGAGATCCAATTGGGTAACGAGGTGCGGTCCAAATTATTTGGAAAATGAGGTGTAGAAATTATCTTCTCTTCTGGGAAAAATGTTACTCTCACAAATTAACTACATGTTCTAGATATGAATAAGAACTTAGTGAGTGGAAATCTTTTGGGAAAATCGGGCATTAAAAGTATCTTTGAGTCCGGTAACTTGTATTATCACTTAACGGGAAATTTGTTGGAAAGGGCTATTCATGGGAAGGAATGGTCAAACTTTGTACTATTTACAATGAAATAAATAAAGTTGATTTTGCTTACAAGATTGATTTATTTTCTTTATGGCATGCTATATTAGGTCACATAGGTAAAAGTACCATAAAACGCATGATAAATTGTGACCTAATTTCATATAATGAAAACAATGTCATTAAATGCAAAACATGTGTAGAAGCAAAAATGGTTAAAAATCCTTATCAAAGTGTTAAGAAGACTTCTAGCATATTAGAATTAATTCATTCCGATATAGGTGAATTGAATGGCATGCTAACAAGAGGTGGAAATAGATATTTCATAACATTTATTGATGATTGCTCAAGATATACCTATGTTTATTTGATGAAACATAAATATGAGGTTTTTGATTTGTTTAAGACTTATAAAAATGAAGTTGAAAATCACTTAAATAAGAAAATAAAGACCTTAAGAAGTGATAGAGGTGGTGAATACTTTTCTAGTGAATTTAATTCATATTGTGAACAACATGGCATAGTTCACCAATGTTTTGCACCTAGGACACTCGAACAAAACGGTTTGGCTGAAAGGAAGAATATAACTTTAGTAGAAATGATTAATGCCATGCTTATATATGCTAAGTTACCATTTAATTTATGGGGTGAAGTTTTATTAAGTGCATGTAGGATACTTAATAGAATTCCTTCTAAATATACAAAGGTTTCTCTTTATGAATTGTGGAAAGAAAGAAAACCAAACATTGGATACTTCAAAGTGTGGGAGTGTCTTGCTTATTGCAAGAACACAAATCCTAATAGGACCAAATTGGGTCCAAGAGGCATTAAATATGCTTTTGTTGGATATGTTAATAATAACAAATCTTATAAATTACTAAACTTGGAGACTAATGTGATTATCGAATCAAGTTATGTAGAGTTCTTTGAAAATTTGTTATAATTGGATAATGAATTAAAGGAAAATATTGAAAACATCCTTAGCTCAAGTGGAACACTTGATGAAATGTCTTCTAAAGATGTTGATGAGTCTAGTAAACCATGAAGAAGCAAGAGAACTCGGGTTGAGAAGTCTTTGGGATTGGATGAAATTGATTCTCAACTTATCTCATTTTACTTAGTAGATGGAAATGAGTTGAATGTTGTAAGAACAATTTCTTTTGTTCTACAAGTGGAAATTGACCCTAGAACCTATAAAGAAGCCATGGCTTCTCGTGATAACATTTTTTGGAAAGATGCAATTAAAGATGAAATGGATTCAATGATTTCTAATAAAACTTGGGAACTTGTCGATCTACCACCGGGATCCAAGCCTATTGGATGTAAATGGGTATTTAGGAGGGAATATAATGTTGATGACTCTCTGAATACTTTCAAAGTTAGATTAGTAGCTAAAGAATATCAACAAAAGGAAGGAATCGACTATTTTGACACTTATGCACCGATAGCCAGAATAACATCGATTAGGATATTATTCGCATTGGTTTCAATATATGACTTGCATGTTCATCAAATGGATGTCAAGACGACATTCTTAAACAGGGATCTCGATGAGGAGGTCTATATGGAGCAACCCGAAGGTTTCATTCTACCTAAAAATGAACATAAAGTATGCAAGTTAGTAAAATATTTATATAGTTTGAAGCAGACACCTAATAAATGGCATGAGAAGTTTGACTTAACTATAACATCATTCGGATTTAAACATAATAGCGTAGATAGATGTTTATATTCTAAAGTGTATCATGATTATGTGACATTTATATGTTTATATGTTGACGACGTGTTAATTATGAGTAAGCATATGGACGGTATAGAAGAAACAAAGAGATTTCTATTTTCCACATTCAAAATGAAGGATCTTGGTCAAGTGGATACCATTTTAGGTATCAAAGTCACAAAGATTGGTGGGGGTTATCACCTAAGTCAATCACATTATATTGAGAATGTGATAAACAAGTTCAAACATTTGAACATAAAAGAATATAGTAACCCGGTTGATCCAAGTTCAAAACTTATAAAGAATTATGGAAGGGCGATTACTCAATTGGAATATGCTAGTGCAATCGGAAGTCTTATATATACAGTTCAATGCACAAGACCAGACATAGCCTATGTCATAAGTAAACTTAGTAGGTTTATTAGCAATCCGAGTAATAATAATTGGAAGCAATTGGAAGAGTTCTTGGACACTTAAGGAAAAACCAATAACTTGGGCATGCAATATATTAAATTCTCGACGGTATTGGAAGGATTTACTTACGCTAGTTGGATATCTAGTGTGGGTGAGAGTAAATCAAAGAAACAAATATGCATAACACATTCAACCATGGAATCTGAATTTGTAGCCCTATCGGATACTGGGAAAGAGGTTGAGTGGCTTAAGGATCTCCTTTAGGAGATACTTTTGGAATCAAAGAATATTTCTTCAATACCCATCATGTGTGATAGTCAAGCCACATTAGCAAAAGCATATAATGAGTATACAATGGAAAGTCTAGACACGTGAGACTTAGACATGACTACATAAGGAAGTTAATCAAGAATGGAATAATTTTCCTAAATTATGTAAGGTCAATTGAGAATTTAACGGATCCTTTGACTAAACCTCTAAATAGAGATTTAGTAGCATCTACTTTGAGTAGGATGGGGTTGAAACTCCTTAACTAAAAAGGTTCACCAATGATAGCAATTTTACCTGTCATTACTCAAAAGGTAATTTACGGGTTCAAAGGGTAACAATAAGTCATTCGATATGTGGATAGTTGCAGCATTATTAAAATTCGCAATAATCCTATCCTAATTAAAATAATGCTGGTTGTTATTGAAATAAGGAATGAGTTTTAAGCTCTTAATGAAGTTCAGTGCTAAAACACAAGTACCTCTAAAAGTAACAAATGTACTGGAAGAACTTCACCTAAACAATCTTCAAGGTGGTGCCGTCTGTTCGCGAAATTAGTTCTTTCAATTTAAAACTACCGCAAGTGTACGATTCGTTAACAAGTAAAAAAGTGGATTAAATGAGTCCGAATATCGTCCCACAAAGATTGATTAGTTGAGTTTTACCTATCATCGCCTTAACCGAAGCAATAGAAATTCTTGATATTTTCGCTAACTAAATTATGATTTAATAACCTACTTATAAATATAAAGCCTAAATTAACTAGATTAAATGCGTGGTTATAACTAAATGCAAATTTTATAAAAATATGATAACGAAATGCGTACTAGGATCTTGAATCCCCTTATATTAATCCCCTTTAATCTGAATTTTATAAAATTGACAACACGATTCAATTATGAAAACCAATATTCCTAATTTGTTTAACAATCCCTCTCGAGTAGAATTAAACCTATTTTTCACATGTGATCTGACTATATTTCTATAACGGATTCGAACATATAAAAATGCATTAAAGATTTATGAATACTTAAAGATCACGTAAAGTATAGCGGTATATTTCTATCCCCTATCGAACTTTACGACAATTGACAAAATGTCTAACTTATTTTCCATCTCTCGAGGGTAAAACAAGTCACAAAGCTCATGCAACTATTGCGCACATAATTGGAGAGAAAATAAAATCCATACCAATCATTCAATAATTAAAAACATGTTTTAACGTCAAATTAATAAAATTCAACTTTAAGGGTTTATAATATAAGGTTCATCACAAATCCTAGCACATGAAAATCTAGCTTAACATAATGGGAAATAAAGAAAGACAATAATTAAAATCAAGGAAGAACATCACCCAATTGATTCTTGAAGTGAAATCTTGAATCTTGAAGTGGGTTGCCTTGTTCTTCCTCTCCAAATCCTCCAAAATTGTGTATATTCTCCCCTTAAATCCTCCAAAATTTTGTATCTTCTCCCCTTTTATGTTTCAGGGGCATCTGATATTTATTGCGGACGGAATTAGGTCAAGGAAGTTGCCCAAAACCTTACTAAATCATGTTTGAGTCGAATAAGGAAACCTGAGATTTCGTCACATTTTTATACCATGCGACCGCATGGTACAAAGCCATGCTACCGCATGGTTTAGAGGTTTCAGCCCAGATTTTTCCCTGTATTGCCTTGTGCGACCGCAAGGAATTATAACCATGTGACTGCATGGTTATAGAAATTTTTCCGTCGGACAGTTTTCAGTATTTTGATCATATCTTCCTCTCTCGATATCCGATTGAGATGATTCAAAGTGGGTTGGAAAGAGAACTCACAGATCTACATTTCAATAGAAATAGGCTTTCTCAAATTATGATGTTTACTATGACAAAAATGGATCTCAAGTAGAGACTAAAAATCACGAGCATAGCTTTTTCGACTCAAAGTTGATACTTGACAATATTTCGACCATATTTTACCTTTTTGACTCCTTTCCTCATCCGATTCACCTCTAACACTCTTGAATCTTCATTCCATTTCCTGTCTCATTTATGGATTATTTACAACTTGGTCCTCAAACTTTCAGTTTGATTCATTTTGGTCCTTTTTCGGCTCGTTTCTCTTGAATTCCACCATTTCTATAGAAACACCTACATTGCATGAATTCAGCGAGATTAAATCACAATTTAAATATTTTGCTTGTAATTAAGTCATGTTTGTGATCTAAATAAGTGCACAAAAATACACTTATCAAAACCCCCCAAACTTGAACTATTGTTTGTCCTCAAACAAGATAGTAACTTAATTTTGAACAAACATGGCTTAATACCCTGTCGTGGCTCAGGATTGGACTAATTATTCGACTTTATTAAAATTTATCAGTGCAAAAATGACATTAACCTTTACCTCTTAAATGCATACTTGACGTGTGTGTGTGAATTCATGCCAACATATCAAATTCATGATGGGTTGAGTCCCGACCGCAAGTGATCAAATATATCCTTACTCGCTCGAGAGATACACAATCCCCCAAACTTATTCTTTTCACTCAATTATCCCGGGATTGTGTTTTAAAATTAGGAGTTTACATAGCTGTAGTCCTCACCCTCTCGTAGTTTGGATTAATCTCACTATCACAAGTTTACATTTCAACAAGTGAAGGCTCTCCCAAGTTTGATTGCTTCGACACTCAAGATTAAAATAGGTTACTTACCTCGCTTCAAAGGTATAGTTTCCTCAACCAAATGTCTAAAGACTTTTCTTCATGTTATTGTCTCTCTTACGTTTTTCTCACTTTCCAATTTATTTTTATTTTTTTAATATCAACTTCTCATTTGCTTTCTATACAACCCCTTTAGCGAGCTTTAGGCCAATGACTCCCAAATCAGTTGGCCTTAGGGCACCAAGTTTTAAATCCTTGCAGGCTTATTCACTCAGGTTATAAAGGCTCGATTAGATGATTTTTTATTAACCTCTTTTCCTCTTGCTTTCTATATGACCCATTTAGCGAGCTTTAGCCGGTGACTCCCAGGCCAGTTGACCTTTGGGCACCAGATTTTGAAATATCCTTACAAGATGACTTGCTCGAGTCATAAAGGCATGAAAAGAAGTGCCTTATTCTCACAAATTAATTTTATGCCCTTATTGTTCTAGACATTTAGTTTCCAAAACCAACCCCTAATTTAAGACTTTCACCTAATCTTCACCTCATTGGTTTAAGCATTCCACACAATAGAATTCATGCACGGAGCCGCCACTTTCTCAATGCCTTCTTATGATTGCTCAACCATATCCAAATTGTCTTAAGGTGGTTTACTATTTGATTTAGTAGAGGGTTATCATTTTTATCTACTTTATGTTCAAAACCCCAATCACTAACCTAACATGTCGAGCATGAGTGGCGTGCATAAAAAAATGTCAAGCATTACATCAACAGATACTAGTTAATCTATTCAGCACCATATCCACAGTTTGTAATTTATACTAGTCTAATAATCACATCATAGCTGGTAAGGTTATCAAGCTCACACAAGCATGCATGTAGAGAATTAAGAAAACTGAATAAAATGCAAAGAAATTTTTGTTTTTGTTTTTGTTTTTTTTGTTTACACTCATCATGCATACATTATGCAATAATGAAAAATAGATAATGATGAACACAGATAAATATTTAAAATTATGTCACCCTCTCCAAACTTAGTTAATACATTGTCCTCAATATAAGATTAACAAAAGATTAAAGACATAATTTTAAGGGTAAAATGAAGAAGAAAAATCAAAATGGGGTAAACAGTACTCCTCTGATCAAAATGGTGGCTGTGATCGAAAGTCGGGACCTGCAATGCCATATGTGAAGTCGACCTTCTCTTTTCCTGTTGAGGTCTTTTTGGCGACATCCTACAAGAGTGCAAAGTATGTGTATTATATCTAATGGTGATAATTGATAAACTTGGGTGTGCATGAAGGAATCCATGTGACGCACCATTCCCCCAAACTTATTTCAAGGTGCATATGTATACTGTTGGCGTGTAAGATGCATAAATTATATCTCAATATAAAGTTCATATCACAAAAATGTGAATCACCAACAAAGTTTAGCTCTAATCATGCACTTTGTTCAATTTGACCCATGACTGACTAAAACAGGACTTCAACCTTATGACTCGTGCTCAATGCATTGGGACTCGTGTGGATTGTGCTTAGGCTATTTATTGACATGCATGGATGAACGATGACCTAAACTAATAAAAATGTTGAAAAATTGAAAAACTCGTAAACTAATGCAAAATGAAATAAGTAAAGGGTAGAGACGTTGGGTTGCCTCCCAGTCAGCGCTATTTTATAGTCGATAGCTCGACTTTTGGCATAGATATTTTATGCCACTTTAAATATGGCTTGGGAGGTCCTGCATAGTTTGCTCAATATGGTCTTGTTCCGTACTGCAGTTATCCTCCGAATTTCATCCCTGTCTTTCACCAAGTGATTTTTCATTCTCTCCTCATCCGTATGAAATCCCACATTGAATGCCTTAATCTCCTTTGAATCGATAAGAATGGATGGATAGTGTACTATACAGGCCTCATGAATGTTTAGCTGTTTCTTCAACTCAAAATTATAGGGGATTCCTATGTCAAGCACTTCAATCTGAAAATTGCTTTCAGGCTCGTTGGGGTATTTCATTGCCTTGAAAATATTAAAAGAGACTTGTTCCTCCCCCAGCCTCAGAATTAATTGTCCTTGCTGCACATTTATGAGGGCTCTTGCAGTAGCTAAAAATGATCGTCCCAATATGATAGGCATATCCTTGTCTGCTTCCATATCCAAAATCAAGAAGTCTGCTGGAAATATGAGTTTATCCACTTTGACCAATACATCTTCAATAATTCCACGTGGATGTGCAAGTGATCGATCAGCTAGCTGTAGAGTTACTGTGGTTGCCTTAGGCTCTCCCAATCCTAGTTTCTAGAAAATAGAGAGTGGCATCAAGTTAATACTCGCACCGAGATCACACAATGCTTTATCAAAATAAAAATCACCAATTATGCAAGGGACAGTGAAACTCCCTGAATCTTTCAGTTTTAGTGGGAGCTTTTTCTGGATTCTGGCACTGCATTCCTCCGTAAGCATTACTATCTCATGGTCCTCCAGCTTACGTTTGTTTGATATAATCTCTTTGAGAAATTTCGCGTAGCTAGGCATTTGGAATAGTACATCAACTAGTGGGATGTTGATATGAAGCTTTTTGAAGACTTCTGGGAATTTTTTGTACCGTTGCTCCAATTTTTGCTTCTTTAACAGATGTGGAAAAGGAATTGGAGGCTCATAGGGGTTGACTGTGACTTTGGCCTTATCCTATAACTTTTCTGAATTTTCCTTTGAAATTGATTCCTTTACAACAGTCTCTTCTTTAGCAGGGAAAGATGTCTCTCCAATTACACTCGATCTCTTGACATGGATTTTAGGCAATTGTACTCTACTTCGAGTTTTAATGGCCTTGGCTTGCTCCTTGGGATTGATTTCTGTATTACTCGAGAAGTTACCTGGCGTTCTGCCAGTCAATGCTATGGCCAACTGCCCCATCTGAGTTTCCAAATTTTTGATTCCTACATTTTGATTTTGAAGTGTAGCTTCGACTTTCTACATGAATTTTCCTTATCATATCTTCCAATTGAGGTCTCTTCTCTTGTTGTTGAACTTGTCCATGTGGCCTATTTTGATTCTAGTTGCTCCAAGAGAAGTTGGAATGCTTCATCCAACTGGGATTGAAAGTTTCTCCATATTGATTGTATTGTTGGCGTTATCCCCACTGTGCATAGTCTGCTTGCTCAATCCCTTGCATGAGTATCGGGCATTACGATGTTTTATGCTCAGCTCCATTCATCATAGTTGCTCTTCTTAGCTTGTGCTGCTTGTGATATGCTTTCCACCTTGTAATACAGAGAGTCGATTTTTGCAGATATTGCTGAATAAGTATCCACCTCGTAGACACTCGGAGTTTTCCTTGGAATCTCCCTCTTAGAAGTAGCCATTCTCTCAAATAATTCCAATGCCCCATTAACCGTTCGTGTGGATATTGAGCCATCTGACGCTGAATCCACCATGGTCTTGTGGTATGGAAGTAACCCTATGTAGAAGAATCGAATTTGGGTCTTTTTATCAAACCCATGTTGAGGGCACTTCCGGAGCATGTTTTTGAATTTGTTCCAAGCTTCGTCAAATGATTCGATTTCTTCTTGACTAAATACTGATATGTCATGTCTCAGCTTCGCTATCTTGGCTGGAGAGAAAAACTTTGTGCATAATTTGTGTGCCAACTCGTTTCATGTAGTGATACTTGCAACCGGAAGTGAATCCAACCATTTAAGTGCTCTGTCTCGTAGCGTATGTGGAAACAGCTTTAGTCTAATAGCGTCGTCCGAAATCCCTTGATATCTGAAATGTTGACACATATCCAAAAATCAAGATATGTGTGTATGTGGATTCTCCTCGGCTTTGCCATAAAACTGGTGTCCATTTTGAAATAGTTGTATCACATTGGTCTTTAACTGGAAATTTGGCTGCCCAAACGGTGGATTCACTATGCTGGATTGACTTTGAATTACTTGAGGAGTCAAGAAATCTCCCAGAATCTCATTTTCTTCATCCATTGCCTTTGCCTCATTAGCTTAAATAATGAGATTGTTTAGTTCGTTAGTCATTTGTACTTGTGCTTCTCGGTGATCTCTTTGTAGTCGATGAAAGGTGCGCTCGATTTCAGGATCAGCTGGAATCAATTCTCCTCCAGTCGATCGTGGCATGCAAATCTGAGGAACAAAACCAGTACAAGCACTGAGATTCAAACAAATTAAATGACTAAAATACAAATAAAGAATAATAAGCTAAAATAGAAATAAAAACAAAATTATACTAGCAAAATAAAAATTGAAATTCGAATTAGTGCCTCGAGAAATAAAATTAAACTAACTCAATCCCTGGCAATGGCGCCAAAAACTTGTTTCTCGAGATTATTTCTTTCAATTTAAAACTATCGCAAGTGTACGGTTCATTAACAAGTAATAAAGTGGATTAAATGAGTCCGAATATCGTCCCACAGAGATTGATTAGTTCAATTTTACCTATCGTCGTCTTAACCGAAATAATAGAAATTCTTGATATTTTCGCTAACTAAATTATGATTTAATAACCTACTTATAAATATAAAGACTAAATTAACTAGATTAAATCCGTGATTATAACTAAATGTAAGTTTTATAAAAATATGATAACGAAATGCGTACTAGGATCCCGAATCACCTTATATCAATCCCCTTTAATCCGAATTTTATAAAATTTACAACACGATTCAATTATGAAGACCAATATTCCTAATTTGTTTAACAATCTCTCTCGAGTAGAATTAAACCTATTTTCACATGTGATCCGACTATATTTCTATGACGGATGTGAATACATAAAAATGCATTAAAGATTTATAATACTTTAAGATCACGTAAAGTATAGCGGTATATTTCTATGCCCTATCGAACTTTACGACAATTAACAAAATGTCTAATTTATTTTTCATCTCTCAAGGGTAAAACAAGCCACAAAGCTCATACAACTATTGCTCACATAAATGTAGAGAAAATAAAATCCATGGCAATCATTCAATAATTAAAAACATGTTTTAACGTCAAATTAATAAAATTCAAGATTAAGGGTTCATAATATAAGGTTCATCGCAAATCCTAGCACATGAAAATCTAGCCTAACATAATGGGAAATAAATAAAGACAATAATTAAAACCAAGGAAGAACATCATCCAATTAATTCTTGAAGTGAAATCTTGAATCTTGAAGTGGGTTACCTTGTTTTTGCCTTGTTCTTGCCCTGTTCTTCCTCTCCAAATCCTCCAAAATTGTGTATCTTTCCCCCTTTTATGTTTCAAGGTCGTCTGGTATTTATTGGGGATGAAATTAAGTCAAGGGAGTCGCCCAAAACCTTACAAAATCGTGTTTGAGTCGAATAAGGAAACCCGAGATTTCGTCACATTTTTATACCATGCGACCGCATGGTTCAAAAGTTTCAGCCCAGATTTTTCCCTGTATTGCCTTGTGCGACCGCATGGATATAGAAATTTTTCCGTCGGACAGCTTTTAGTTTTTTGATTATATCTTCCTCTCCCGATATCCAATTGAGATTATTCAAAATGCGTTGGAAAGAGAACTCAAAGATATACACTTTCAATAGAAATATGCTTTCTCAAATTCTAATATTTACTATGTCAAAAATGGATCTCAAGTAGAGACTAAAAATCACGAGCATAGCTTTTTCGTCTCAAAGTTGATACTTGATAATACTTCAACTATATTTCACCTTTTTGACTCCTTTCCTCATCCGATTCACCTCTAACACTCTTGAATCTTCATTCCATTTCCCGTCTCATCTATGGATTATTTACAACTTGGTCCCTGAACTTTCAGTTTGATTCATTTTGGTCCTTTTTCGGCTCTTTTCTCCTGAATTTCACCATTTCCATAGAAACACCTACATTGCATGAATTCAACGAGATTAAGTCACAATTTAAATATTTTTCTTGTAATTAAGTCATGTTTGTGATCTAAATAAGTGCGCAAAAATACACTTATCACCGCCTTAATAAAGAGTTAGAGTTTCTCTCTTAAAAGATTGTTGAAAAGGATAAGCGCAAGACCATAAAAGTGCTAAGCGAGTTGTGAGGAACTTGAGAACACGTGGTACTTGTGTGTTCTTACTGATATTGTCATATGGAATAACTGGTTCAAAACTACACGCTACCTTTGATTTCAACTATACTTTGTTTGAATTACACTATGGTTAGATTCGAATCGAAAGATATCTAATTCTTATGTATGAGCATCGTATACTATGAATACAAGACTTGTTAATTTTGAACAAGTGGGGAATTGCTGAAATTGTTGTTTAAAGTTAAAAAGAAAAAAAAAAGAAACGGTTTGTGCCATGCGACCGCATAGGCAAAATGCCCTTGCGGTCACATGGCCATGTACAGGGACAAAAGTCTTGTGAGTAAAATACTCCATACGGTCGCATGGAGTTATACCATGCGGTTGCATGGTAGTGAAATCCGACCGTTTTGTAGCCTTTTTTGACCGTTTGTGATTCAAATTTGGTGACCTTTGGCTCATGCTTTGGCACCACTTTGTGCATCTGAGTTTTGCCTATAAATAGTGGATCCATACTAAAGGCAAAAATGATGAAAAACACATGAGAATAATTATCATTCCAAGTAAAAGAACAAAATCCAAATTTTATTCATATTCAAAAACCCATTGTGTTCTTCAAGTTTTGGAGATTACACTCATGCTTTAGTGTTTAATCTCTTATAAGACTTGTTAAAATCCTATAAACTATTTGTCGGAGATCCCTTGAAGCATTTCGATCAAAGGAGAGGAAGCAAATATCGTTTGAGGACAGCGATATCATGTTCCAGCCATTCATTGATACAAATTCGAGATTGTCTAGTTCTTGTCATTGCCGGTTCGTGTTTTGTGACTTCTGTTCCAACCCGATAAAATTCTCCAACATTAATAGCAAATAGACCTATTAATTAGCTTATAATCATTTTGTCAAGTACACCAAGCAATGAAAAGGTAAACGAGGTATAAAATACTTATATCAATTCTGATGCACTGGAAAACTGCCCAATAAACAAAGATACAAATTTCAAGTTACCAAGGAGGGTTAGAGCCTTCTCTTACAGAAGGTGATCTAAAAGTCATGTTGTCATCTCTTCCCAACTTTGACAAACTTCTTCCACTTTTAGGAGTACTCAACCCAGGGCTTGAGTTGTGGTAACTTGCTCTCAGCGATTCATCAATAGATTGAGAAGATTTGGCAATTGAATTCTTCATAAACTTTTGCGCAATAGATGAAAGAGTTTGTGTACTTAGACCAGCACTTTCCCTTCTGACTGGTGAAGACAATGAAGACTTTTGAAATATCTTAGACCTCTCACTGAGTTTTCCTACAACATCCCTGGATAATGAATGAGCCTTTAAATCCCTCGAATGTGGCATTGGAAATTTAAACTGAGGTCATCACCATTACCCCCCAATATCAAAGGGAGTGTCTTATGTCTGTAGCATCAATGGAGTCCCTTCAACTTCTCCCCACGTGATAAATGGTGATTCATCAACCCCTGGGGCTGGAGATGGCGTCTTCACAAAATTATACCTATTATCAGCTTTTTTCTCGAATTTGACATAAAATCTATTTGAAGTTTGTTCTCAAATCCTCCAAATCATACTTCTGCAACTTATCACGGTCTCTATTTGACACCAAAACTGGATTAGCACTAGCCACAGGTGTATAAAGCACTGCCACAGTATCTTCTTCGTCCAGTGAAGCACTATCATCCAACATTTTGCCATGAAACCGTGCGTTAGATCTTTTTATTGTTGGGAATCTACTTAACGTGTACAACGGAAAATAACAATAGATTTCGATTCTCACTAGAAATCACCTTTGTGTTTAGATAGAAACTACGATAGAGATTATACATTTTATAGATTTGCAAACTCTTTTGCCATATCTTTGTTTCAGCAACTTGAATCTGTCTTCCACAACTGTCTAACTGTCCAGCCTCCGATGGTGATCCACACAGAGAACATGATTGCAGGATTAGGGTTTTCTTTTTGTGTTAGTAAGAATAATGAATTCTCTATCAAATTATAAACCATAATCAGTTATTTATATAAACTCAAATAGGCTTAGCCTGACTCAGTGCAATATTTAACTAATCCATTTAATTAAATCCGGTCAATGAATTAATTAATCCAATTAATTAATTCGGGCATATAAATAACCAACCCAATCAATTAATTTATCCAACGATTGTTAAATTAATTAATTGACGAATTGCAATCTTCCAATTCTCTTTTGTGTGCGACCTATCAGGTTCCCGATCATGATACCTAACGACGTGAAATATTATTTTGACCTAATCAAATTTGATAAATTAAAACACCCTTTTAATTTATCACAAATTCACACTCGCCGTCCTAGATTAATATCTAGCAATGTGTCAAAGTAATACATGTGACGAGAAATGTCACGTGGTATGACAAAATCAAACTCGTTCGTTTACCATGAAACTATAATCTCTTCGTCAATATGATCTGATCAATTACAAGTGTGTCAATCCCAATTATCGATCATATCTTTCACTCCACTATTAAGTCAATATAAGTCGAAAACTCATTTTCGACTTATGAGTACACATTGGCTAAGGATTTCATTATCGACTTAATTGAATGAAACGCAGATCATAATCTTTTACTATCTAAGAGTGACGAATCATCTATTGGTCATTCACAACCTTCATACGATTCTTGACATACCCGAACGATACCGTATTAGCAGCCCTTGACAGAGCAGCATCCAACATCGCCAAAGTATGACTGTCCTCATATAAGGTACCATGACAACCCCAAGTCAAAGTACCAATTCCACTACCGAACGTTAGAGATTAACCACTGATTCTCAGATAGTTATCCATGTGAAATCTCTCGGTGGGTCTCCAATATTTTGTTCTATAACAAAACATCAATGTGTCCATTTAAGTGTCACAATATTTTAGCTTGTGAGATCAGCTACTTACTTCACAAGTAAGAAATGCCACACATGATGGTCTATCCGTAATAACGATATCCGTACCTCGTTATTACTTATGACCATGGATGATTTAAGATTCAGTCATATGTAATTTGTATCTCGCAATCACAACTTCTTGTGATTAACAAATTACGAAGATTTGAATCTACGAATTCTATTATTTAATTTAATTGTCTATTAATTAAATAATAGATCTATCATTAAATTACATTAATTATATATTAAAAGCATTTATGTCTAAGGCTTATTGAACCTAGGCATAACACTTGCATTTATCTTCTTTGTCAAACCCTTCAGCCTTATAGCTCTCTCCTTCGGGGTCAAGGGAGCTTCCCCTCTATCAGTCAAATGATACATCAGTAAATTCTTGTCAGTGTACTTCCAACCTTCCAAAGTACTAACAGGCTAATCAGACGTCCCATACCCATCTGTAGTAATTTGCTCTCATTTATCCCCATCCTCGATCAAATTCCCTGAATCATAATTGACTCTTGATGTTTGGTTCGCATGGTACCCGATGGTGTACTTGTACATGAAGTTTCAATCTATAAAGTTTATATTTACCAATAAAAAAAAATTCCCTGAATCATCTCCCCTTTCCTCACCTTCCAACAAAAACTGATATTTCTTCTTCCTCTTCTTATTCACTTTCTCTGTATGTCTCGAAATGCTATCATTGTCCTCACTGGTGTATTTCCTAAAGAAGTCATCCAAACTCACAGAAGTATCCACACTGTCTTCTCCGTCATCGTCACCATTTCCCGCTTTGCCCTCATCATTAACAAAACTTTCTTTGTTCTGATTATAAAGTGAAGGGGTAACTGACGTGTTTCTGAAGAAGGTGGATTCGGGAGTACCTGTAGTGGCCCTGCGACCCTGAATGAAGTATCGGTGGTAGATTCTTTTCGTTGGCATCGACGATCAAGAATCTTGAGCTGGGCGTCGCGGATGAGTAAGGGGTCATGCAAGCGCAAGGCTTGGAGCCAGTCGAGGCAATACTGGAGCTTGGGGATGCCAGGGAAGAAGTCTTGCTCTATAATTTTCTTGATCGTCGCAACATACGTGTCTTCGTCGAGCACATTGGAATCCCTGTGCCGTTTCAGATTGGAAAAATCATAATCGGAATTAGCATTTTGACCCCATTTTTTAAAATTAAAATGGATGTAATGGTACTTTTTTTTTTGTGAAAATAAGTAAGTGAGAAAGAAGAAAAAAATTTCTATTTATGTGTAATATTATTTTGTAGAAGATTGTGTGATTGAAAATTAGAGAAAGAAATAAAATTTAATTTAATGAGAGCCGAACAAACTCATAAACAAGGGAACTAGTGTTAGGATTAAGGTTTTGTGGTACTTGATTGGATGGCATAGAGATGTGGCGGGGAGAGTAGCCAATAAAAAAAATTAATCATTGCTCATCCAACTTTCCTCTACATTTCTGCTTACTCACCGAACGATAAAAGATAGTCCATTGCTCATCAATCTATCCAATTGCTTACCCATTCAACACTCCAATCATCTCGTCACCTCAAGTAATGGAATTTGCCACATGACGGATAGAATTCCGACATGGCACATCACAAACTTGAAATTAGGCCAAAATGGGCTAATTTTTACAACCACCACTCCTCTTTCTTCTCTCTTCCGTCCTCATGAATGGCCTAAATTTAGTTTGTTCTTCAATCTCATCCTTAACTATTTTGGAGCATTCTCTTTAACCTTTTTAATGTGTGTCCACATCGTAATTCGTCTCGATGAGTTTTCTAGAATGCGACTATATTTTGGGTTTAAGAGTTGGATGAATTTTGCGGAATGCGACTGCATTTTCATGAAATTTCCAGTCGGAGCAAAGGCACTTTCGACAAGTACAAGTTCTCCCACCTTGATAAACTCTCAACCATGGTGCTACAAAAAGAAACTCTAGATATTTGATATATTTCTCTTTGAATAAGATCTCAATTCCAGCAACGGTTCGCATATTTTAATTCGAACTTCTCAGGATGAAATTCAAGATTTCAGTTGGGATTTTGTGGATGATTTTTAGGATTCTTCATGGATTTGGGACGAATTTTTTGGGACAATTTTTAGGGTTTTTCACGGCTTTGATGGATTGAAAGTTGGTTTCTTTTTTTGGGGCAGAGGTGGAATGGGCAAAGGAGTTGACAGTGGCATTGATGGTGGACGGATGAGAAAGGGAGGAGCTAACGGCAACGAAGAGGTGGAGGAGGAGTGTTAGTTTCTGAAAAATTGGCCATGTGGTCCGATTTTATGCATGTAATGTGCCACCTCAAACTTTCATCCGCCATAGTGGTACATTCCGTTAGTTGAGGGTGATGGACATGAGACTTGTGGATGGGACAACAATGGGATAGATGGGTGATCAATGGGTTATATTTTACTATTTAGCGATCAAGTAGTAATGTAAAATAAAGTTGGGTAAGCATTGAATAAATTTACTCGTTTAGTTCTACTGGGCTTCCTTTTTATATTTTTTATTCTCTTTCCTTTCTTCATTTGTTTCTTTACTTTACATTATTTATATGATTTTGCTCCACAAAAAAATTTGATGAGACTACACACAAAATGTTGTGATAACACAAAATTAGAATCCTTTTCATTTTCATCCATTTTTTTATAAGATGGTTTGGTTCGGTTCGATTAGTCGATTTTGACTTTTTGTCCAAAATGGATTTTTAAAAAAAATGTCCAAGTTTTGTGCCTGCTTAGATTACAATAATTAAAATAAATTTATATTATAAAAATTATTGACTAACAAATAAAATATGATAAATAGACATGGATCAACAGAAAACTTAAGAATTTTGTTATTTTTTATGCATTATGCAACCTGACTGTCTGAGTAGGAAAAAATGGTTAAGTATAATATAATGAGCTTGCAAAAGGACATTCACAGTGCTATTAGTTGCCGACGACATTATAGATTGGAAGGAATCAAGATACTATTAAAAGATTAGAGCTTATTGTTTGATTTTTATTTTTCTTTCAAAAAAAATATAAACATTAAATGGGTTAGGTTGGTGGGATTATCAACAGTTTGAGGCTTCAAACTATGATTGAATCGGCCCACCATGATTTTTTTTAAACGAAAATTAAACCAAATCAATTACTTGTGTCAAATCGATTCGAACCAACCCGAATCGATTCGGTTTGATCAATTTTTTTGCCCAGACCTAGTACCCACATCAAATATCCACAAACAGGAACTTCACTTTACAAATTAACAATTAAACTCCACAACAATCAAAATATCACCTTGCTTTGAATGTCAAAAGTAGCTAGGTCTTCGTCTAGCCGGCAGCAAATTGCCAATCGTTTTGATCTCTTATCACCACAATATGAAAATCAATTAAACTGCTTTGCCTGAAAATGGATGAAGAAATGGTTGACATCCTCTCACATGCACGTGAGTTCCACGTAAATTAAAAAATCCAAAATAGAAAATGGGCTCCGTCATTTTGAGGGTCTGTCACCCTCTCAGTCAGCCATTTTCGATCACTGTAGCATGATTGTATAAAAATTAGTTTACTATTAAACCTACATACAACTGATAATTGTATTTTATACACTTATTCGGTACTTTAAATAGTGATATTTGATGGTTCTTTCGAAAAATTGTATCCTCAATGTTTGTATTTTATGTTTAATAGGTAAAATTTTATAAAGGAAAAGGATTTGAAGGAAAGAAGCAAAAGTAGGAGAAAATGGCTAAATTATATGAAATCCAAAGTTCAGGGATTAAAGTGAAAATATTCAAAAGTTGTGTCGAACCTCAAGATGAAGATTCAAGAGCGTTGGAAGTCAATTGGATGAAGAAAGATGTCAAATGGATCAAATTTAGGCAAAATATGATCACAAATCAATTTCCAACCGAAAAGCTATGCTCCAGAATTTTAAGTTCACATTAAGACCCCTTTTTAACATAGAAAACAATCGAATCGGAGAATTATGTTTGAAGCAAAATTGTAACCCTTTGAGAGAGCTTTCTAACGCATCTTGAATCGCCTCAATTGGATATTGGGAGAGAAAGTTATGCTAAAAAATTGAAAGAGGTGTGTACTGTCTGTTCGAAAAGGTGCACTGCGGCGCCAGGAGATTCAGAGATGTGGCACCGTGAGGCGCTACAGTGTCACCACCCATTTTTTGACACGGCGCTGCGACGCTGCATTCTAGGCGCCGTATCCCAGATGCGTTAGGGCACAATTTCAGCCCGTTTTTGAGTCCATATGAAAACCCTAATCTTCCAACACGGCAAGGGACCTATAAATACGAGATTTCTCACACTTTAAAGGGGTTCCACACATATTCTAGAGGCAAGAACACTTATTGAGAAAAAGGGAGAGAGATTCTAAAGGGAGAAGACAACGCCAAATATAGATTCAAAGGGAGAAGACAACGCCGAATCCATCGTGTGAAGCATAAATTGGAAGAAGGAGGAACTCTAGGTGCAAGATCTACTTTTTCTTCTACATTCTCTTATTAAAAATCTGGTGATGCATTCTAAAACAATTTGTTTGTGCTCTTCTTTTATTATGCGTAGCTAAATCTATTGTTAGGGTGAATAATGTAACCCATTTCTTATTAAGATTCTTGGTCTTTAATTCTTCCATGCATTGATTTTTGCTATGGATTGATTGCATTAAATTATCTGATCAATAAGTTGATGAATTTTGTGAATCCTTTACAAATAGAGATATGAGTTTAGGATTTAGACCATATAGTAAAATTCATTACATTGGTATAACAAGTAGAGATACCTATGCCATTTATTGCGGTCATAATTGAATTCCTAGGACAAAGAAATCGTTTAACTAAGTTAAATTTGCATAGAGATATGGAATTTAATTAGTTGAATAGACTCAATGAAAAATCGAGATGGGTAAATTGAATACAATAGGAGAATTTGACCGAACACTACATTAGAATTGAGTCTTAATTTGAGATATAAAGGTGATCAATGGGTGAAATTATTTTGTCATAACGTCCTTTAATTATTTGATTTTACAAAAAAAAAAAAAAGAGAAAAAAAGTTGTGAGCATTCATTTATTTTCTAGAATTTAGATTAAAATCCAAATCATTCAAATCATACAACTTTTAATCTATTTCCATCAAATAGTAGTTAAAGAAATAATTGAATTACGTGCTAGAAAATAGTTCTCGTGGATATGATAATTTGGATTCAAAAAGTCTACTTTACTACTTGTTATGATCTGTCTACTCGCGAGATAAAATCGACAACAAGTTTTTAACGCCATTATCAGAGACTATTTCTTTTAGTCTTAATTTTTTTTAACTATTATTTGATTTGTTTATTTTTCTTTTATTTACAAAAAAATGTGTTCGTTGTATGCTCCGTGCCAAAGGTGACAATCTTGAAACGTTTGATTTGGAGATAGAACGTACCTTCAGACGAAGACGCAAAGAACATAAACAAAAACAGCAATATCAAATGGCTGACAATTAACAAATTCCGATCCCTATTCAGTCGATTGGACAAATGGCCGTAAGAGTGGTGGCACCACCGGAACAACAGCGTGAGCGAGGGGAAATAAATGAAGGTGATTTGCCAGTATCAATGTTCCTGACACCTATAGCAACACCCATGCGCTCCAGTATCGTGTATCCAAATTTTGAGGTGAATAACTTTCAGATCAGGCCAAATTGGATTAACTTGATGAGCAATACTCTCCAATTCTACGGGTTACCTCATGAAAATCCGAACACTCATATCTCCAGATTTCTCAGGAACTGTCAGAACTTCCATGCTCCGGGAGTCAATGAAGATGCTATTAAACTATGATTATTTTCATTTACATTGAAATATACCGCATTGGAGTGGTTAGTTGCGTAGCCTCATGGGAACATTACTACATGGGAAGAACTGACCAGAAAATTCTGCAACAAATTCTTCCCACTAACCAGAGTAGCTAAAATCAGATTGGAAATTCAAACTTTTCAACAGAAAGAGAGAGAAAGCAATTACGAGGCATGAAATAGATTTAATGAGCTGATGAGAAAATGTTCAAACCATGGAATCACACTAGGAAACCAAGTGCTGTACTTCTACACTGGACTTACGCCACTGTCAAAATCTCAAGTTGATGCCTCTTCTGGTGGATTAATCATTGGGAAATCAGGGCAACAAACCATGGACCTATTTGAGTTAATTTCCACCATACATTTAATGTTCTCTTCAGAAAGAGTGGTACCACCAAAGGCAGCAGGAATGTATGAATTAGACTGCGCAACATCTATTAATGCATAGATAGCATCTTTAACAAAACGGTAGAGTTACTTGTAAAATTGCAAACACATGGAGCAAATACAATGATGGGCAGTTCAACATGTGAGAATTGTGGGAGAAATCACGCTACAGAGAGTTGCATTTCTCCAGAGGAACAAGTAAACTTTATTCAAAATAGCTCCTGTAATTTCAACTCATGTGGGAACAATTTCCAACAAGAAAGAAGACCAAGTTTGGGGGAGATGTTTCAACAATATTTGCAGAAGGTGGATAAGATGTTCCAGCAAATTGACACGAACTTTCAAAATCAGCAGGCATCTATCAAGAAACTAGAGACACAAATTGGTCAGATTGCTCAACAACTTGCAGAACGTCCACAAGGGACTTTGCCAAGCAATACAATGATAAATCCTAAGGAACAAGTGATGACAATTAAAATAGTGGATAACGATCTACTGAGGGTCCCCGTGAAAGTTACAGCATATGTACCTCCACTTTCGTTTCCCCAAAGACTTCGAAAGAAGTTGATGGAGAAAAATATTCATGTCATAAATACAAAGAGCGAGGTACAATCGCCAGAGATCACTACAGAGAGACCCAAAAGAAAAGATGACCAGGAAGTGATTGATGAAGCTACAAGGGTAGAAAAATTTGCACCAAATACAAATGAAAATGGAGAAAGTATAGAAATGCTGCCAAAACACCAAGTCTAGACAAAACTTATACACCTCCTATTCCCTTTCCTCAAAAGCTCAAGAAAAACAAACAAGACACAAATTATGAAAAATTCCTTAATGTTCTCAAGAAGCTTCAGATCAATGTTCCATTCATTGATGTGATACTACAAATTTCAAGCTATACAAAGTTTTTGAAAGAGATGTTGACAAAGAAAAGAAAGCTTCCGAAATTTGAAACTGTGACATTAACTGAAGAAAGTAGTGCAAGAGTCTAGAGAAAATTTCCTCCTAAATTGAAGGATCCAGGGAGTTTACTTTACCAATTTCAATTGAAAATTCCTGTTCAATTGTGTGACACTGGTGCTAGTCTCAATCTAATGTCGTATTCTGCTTATAGGAAATTGGGACTAGGTGAAGTCAACTCAACATCAATAACGCTACAAATAGCTGATAGAACAATCGCAAGGCCATGTGGCAAAATTGAGGATGTACTCGTAAAAGCAGGAAATTTAATATTTCCTGTGAATTTCATTGTATTGGACATACCAGAAGATTGAGACATTCCAATTATATTAGGTCGGCCATTCTTAGCAACAGAATGAACCCTTATTGATATGGAGAAGGAAGAACTAATCTTGAGAGTGGAAGACAAGCAGGAGATATTCAATATTTACATCCAATATGAGAAATCTCCTAATAAAAATGATTGCTGTAGAATTGATAAAAAAGATCCACCTGATCAATGAAGCTGTCAGAACTAGAAACCAAATTTTAGGAAACTTCTTGGTAGAGATGAGAATGGACAAATCAAAATATGGAGAGCAAAAAAGGGCTGCATAAATAAAAATTGCACAAAATATAATGATGGAATAACTTGGTTTGAGCCACTATGATAAATCAGCGGCACAAATCAAGCTAATGAATTAAAAGAAGCGCTTCTTGGGAGACAACCCAAGCTTTTATTTTATTTATTTTGTTTTCAAAGTTCTAGGATATTTTAATTTATAGTTTATGCAGAAATCATCACCCATACCCCTTTTTATCCATAGGTCTTTAAATAATTAAGTTGGTTATTAGATGTTTAAGCTAAGTAACTCTTGTTCCATGAGTTTAATTCTTCAGGAACATGACATCGTGGAACACTCAAACCAATATGGACATGGAGAAAATGGGACAAATCTCAAGTTCGAGGGAGAATGTTGAAGAAGAATCGATCAAATACAACACCAAGGCACCACAACATCATAGGCAATATGAACATTTCAGGGAAGCCTCCTTATTTTCCTTTAAATTTCACATTCAGGATAATGTTTAGCTTAAGTTTGGGGGTGTATTATTAATTGCTTAATTGCCCACCTAAAATTTTTTTGAGTGAGTTGGATATTTTGGCTTACAATTACATTTTACTTTGAGATTTGGAGTTTATTTATAACTTGTGGATAGGATGCATGCTAGATTGATTGAAACTTAACCTTGCAAAACTTGATATTATGCGTACACTAGAATTGAGTCTAACACTGTGATGAAACAAGTTGATTCATTTGTTAGATATGTTGATTTAATTGGACATAGATGCTTGACCTAAACCATAAATTATTAATTATCCTTAGACCAAATTTAGCACAGTTGGGGGGTGATTTTACAGTTGTATGAAGATGCGGATGTGAATATGGATTCTATGTGTGAAGATTTCTGTGTGGATTGTCTTAGACTAACATGATAAAACGAGGCGAAAGTTTTAAGCTGGAGATTAGTTTGTTTGAATAAGTGTATAAAATGGACATTGCACTAATCAAGGCATATACTTTTGAAATCTAAAAGTTTCTCTTTGAAATCTTCATGACTTGAGTAATTAAGCCTATAAGGGTACCTTAAAACCTGGTGATCTAAAGTTGTCTGACTTGGGAGTCATCGGCCTAAAGCTCGCTACATGGGTCATTTAGAAGGCAATAAAAGATGAAGCTACACTTGAAACAAAAATTGGTTCTCTTCGAACCCTTTTTGACTCAAGTCAGTAAGCCTGTAAGGGTGTTTAAAACCTGGTGCCCTAAAATCATTTGATTTGAGAGTCATCGGCCTAAGCCTGCTACAAGGGTCATCTAGAAAGTTTAATGGAGAGAATGCAAATTAATAATAAATAAATAAATAAATAATTGTGAAAATAAGAAAAAGCAAGTGCATGAAAAGAGCAATAGCACTAAAGACATTGGTTAAGCCCAACACTTATTTGATGGAAATTGACTTTCAATGAAAGATAATTAGTTAGTCGAGTTGTGGCGGTCGAAACAATCATATAATTGGAGAATCCCTGTTCACTGAAGTGTTGACTTGCAACTAGTAACATCCACCTAAACTCGAGAGGGTGAGGATAATAATGAAATATTCAACCTTAGATTACACATTGGAAAAGAGTGAAAAAGAACAAGTTTGAGGGTGTGTAAATCTTACGAGTGATGAGAGAATTGGAACAACTTGTGAATTTATTAATGTCTACTTAATTCTTCATGCACACACGTCGATTTTGCATTGGAAGAGTG
Organism: Olea europaea var. sylvestris; assembly: GCF_002742605.1. Classification (NCBI taxonomy): domain Eukaryota; kingdom Viridiplantae; phylum Streptophyta; class Magnoliopsida; order Lamiales; family Oleaceae; genus Olea; species Olea europaea. The sequence continues at coordinate 37,555,772 of NC_036246.1, read as the reverse complement.
AATATTAGTTTGGTGTTGTAACTTTGAAGTATGTTTATGGAATTAACACGTAAATCTTGAATCCTGAGATGAAAAGCTAGATTGTCCAACCAAATATTTTTGCATGATTGTGTATTTACTGCTATTTAGTTTATAGTTTTGTTTGAGGACAAACAAATGTTTAAATTTTGGGGTATTTGATAATTGTATTTTATACACTTATTCGGTACCTTAAATAGCAATATTTGATGGTTCTTTCGACAAATTATATCCTAAATGTTTGTATTTTATGTTTAATAGGTAAAAAATTTTAAGGAAAAGGATTTGAAGGAAAGAAGCAAAAGTAGGCAAACTTGGAGAAAATGGCTAAATTGTATGAAATCCAAAGTTCGGGGACTAAAGTGAAATTATTCAAAAGTTGTGTCGAATCTCAAGATGAAGATTCAAGAGCGTTGGGAGTTAGTTTGATGAAGAAAGATGTCAAAGGGATTAAATTTAGGCAAAATATGATCATAAATCAATTTCCAACCGAAAAGCAATGCTCCGAAATTTTAGGCTCATATTAAGACCCCTTTTTGACATAGAAAACAATCGGAGAATTATGTTTGAAGCAAAATTGTAACCCTTTGAGAGAGCTTTCCAACGCATCTTGAATCGCCTCAATTGGATATTGGAAGAGAAAGTTATGCTAAAAAATTGAAAGAGGTGTGTACTGTCTGTTCAAAAAGTGGCGCCCCGACGCCACTTCAGGGCGCTGCGGCACCAGGAGATTCGGAGAGGTGGCGCCATGGCGCTATAGTGCCACCACCTATTTTTTGACGCTGCGCTGCGACGCCGCATTCCAGGCGTTGCATCCCAGATGCATTAGGGCGCAATTTTAGCCCCTTTTTGAGTCCATATGAAAACCATATTCTTCCAACACGGCAAGGGACCTATAAATACGAGATTTCTCACACTTTAAAGGGGTTCCACACATATTCTAGAGGCAAGAACACTTATTGAGAAAAAGGGGAAGAGATTCAAAAGGGAGAACACAACGCCAAATAGAGATTCAAAGGGAGAAGAGAACGCCAAATCCATCGTATGAAGCATAAATTGGAAGAAGGAGGAACTCTTGGTGCAAGATCTACTTTTTCTTCTATGTTCTCTTATTAAAAATCTGGTGATGCATTCTAAGACAATTGGTTTGTACTCTTCTTTTATTATGCGTAGCTAAATCCATTGTTATGATGAATAATGTAACCCATTTGAGATCCTTTATATTTTCTTATTAAAATTCTTGGTTTTTAATTCTTCCATGCGTTGATTTTTGCTATGGATTGATTGCATTAAATTATCTTATCAATAATTTGATGAATTTTGTGAATCTTTTACTAATAGAAATATAAGTTTAGGATTTAGACTATGTAGTAAACTCTATTACATTGGTATAACGAGTAGAGATATCTATGTCATTTATTGCGGTCATGATTGAATTCCTAAGACAAAAAAAATGTTTAACTAAGTTAAATTTGCATAGAGATATGGAATTTAATTAGTTGAATATGCTCAATGAGAATTCGAGTGCGGTAAATTGAATACAATAGGAGAATTCGACTGAACACTACATTAGAATTGAGTCTTAATTTGAGATGTAAAGGTGATCAATGGGTGAAATTATTCTACCCTAACGTCCTTTAATTATTTGATTTAAAAAAAATTGTGTGAGCATTCATTTATTTTCTAAAATTTAGATTAAAATCCAAATCATACAACTTGTAATCTGTTTCCATCAAATAGTAGTTAAAGAAACAATTGAATTACGTGCTAGAAAATAGTCTTCTTGGGAACGATAATTCGAACTCAAAAGGTCTACTTTACTACTTGTTATGATCCGTTCACTTGCGAGATAAAATCGACAACAACAACCATAAAAAGTTGGTCTATGTAGAAGACACATGACAACGTAAACATGCCATTCTACCCCTATCAACGAATTTAAGACTACTTTCACCAGCACGCTTTTAAAAAAAAATCATTACACTTCTATCATAATTTTTATGGGTTTATTTTTAAATTGTTGCTTTTAATTAATTACTCCCCCACTGAAATTGGCTTCGCTTCTGGTTCTCATTGTATTGTGCTGTTTAATTTAGACGTTATTAACTAAGAACTAACATTGAAAATTGACTTGATAATTTGAATTCATAAAAGAAATTGGATTACATTGCGTGTGGTTCCTCTATATCTAGGACACCATGATAAATCAACGTAAATCGTAGTTTCAAAATTCTTAACTATGTACTTTATATTTTTCGTACTTATGGAACGTATTCTAGTCGTGAAAATCATTCCATTTCAGAGGCAACAGCAAAACGAAAAGTGAAGGAATTCTTATTTATTTTTTATAACTTTACTTTCTAAAATTAACTTGCAGACGGACCACAAGTTATTTTTACAAAATAAATTATTGTTTTGAGTCCTTTGCATTTCGATAGCTAACATTAGCTAATCTATACACATGAATTGCATTTCTTTTAGAGATCTTTGAAAGACATCAGTTGAGCCTACGGTATCCCAGCCAACACATCTCAAGACTGAGTTTAACATTTTTTTTTTTTTTTTAATCTTACTATAAAGTAAGCTTGCTGCTAGAACAATATGCCACATACATTTTATTTTATTTTATTAAAAAGAAGATCGCTCGTTATGAAAATCCATATAATTAATTTTGTAGATAATAGTTAATTATTTGTTTGTTTGATTGAACAATTTGTTCCCCCTAAATTGATTTCAGTTAAAATTTATATATACTTGATAGAATAATTGAATAAATAGTTTCCTTTGCTGTATTTCGGTTAAAAATATTTGAAAGATATATTTCCATGTAAAATGGAGTCCATATTTGGATCTGGATATGATAGATTCGTACATTTATGTTCAGTCTACTGTATAAATGCTGTTACTTTTCAATGAAAATCTGCAAATTAAACTATCAGAATATTAGTAAAGAGAAATGGATTCAAACTCAGTTTTTCCAAGGATTTCTCTACTTGTGTTTTTGTTCATCTGTGCTGCTTATAATGCTGTTAATGCAGTTAACGTTTTCAATATCAGAGATAACAATGGAATTCCAGATGGAAAAACCGATAATAGTCAGGTATATATCTTCATCTTTATGTATTCAAATATTGTTGTAGCATTTGATGGCCATTACGTACGTACGTATGGTGCAGGCCTTGTTAAGTACGTGGGAAAAAGCGTGTAAAGTCGATGGGGGTACGGTTTTAGTCCCGTCTGGTATATACTATGTGAAATCTGCACTGCTTCAAGGTCCATGCATTGGCCAAACAATTTTCAGTGTAATGGGAACTCTAATGGCTTCTGCTTCTCCACTGACCCAAGAAAGTTGGATCGAATTTAATCAAGTAGATGGCTTGTCGATTACTGGAAACGGCGTTTTTGATGGTCAAGGATCGTCGACTTGGGCTCATAATGGCAATCACAATGCTAAGGCTTCTTCTACTTGTACTGCTGTAAGTTATTTCTCCAATAACGTATAATAGTTTTGATACAATAATGGGCTCGGTGATAGGGTTAAAAAATAGAGAAACATACGACGCAATATTATTTGACAGTTAAGAAAAAACCCATACAGGTGTTGCCAATGCAACATTTATAGAAGCCTATGTTTTTAAACCCTGGTTGAGTAGCATTATTGAATGTGTAAATGTATGAAAACGGTAACCGCATCATCTCATTTTTATACGTGTTTTCACAGTCCTTGAAATTAAAATTTGTGAGGAATTCATCGATAGAAGGGATAACTTCGAAGAATAGCGAGATGTTCCATCTCCATGTGAACAACTGTGACGGCATAGTGATTAGCCACATGTCGATATTGGCTCCAATAGACAGTCCCAATACCGATGGAATCCACGTCAGCTCGTCGAATAATGTACGTATCAGCAACGTGAACATTGCCACTGGAGATGACTGCATATCATTGGGCCCTGGAACTACAAACATCGACATTTCTGGCATTACATGTGGACCTGGCCATGGTATTAGCATTGGAAGCTTGGGAAAATACCCTGATGAGAAAGACGTTGCTGGCATTACTGTAACAAATTGCACTCTAAGCAACACTCTAAATGGAGTGAGGATCAAAACATGGGCACCGTCTCCGCCAAGCATAGTTTCCAATGTTACATTTCAGGACATTCTTTTGAAAAACGCTGATAATCCCGTCATCATCGATCAACAATATTGTCCCAGCAATTCTTGTAGCCATCAGGTACGTCTTTCTTGTGCGTTCAAATAATTCGATTTACATACGAATCTTACGAGTTACGAGTAACGAGCCATGTTTTGTGGTATATAGGGAGATTCGAGAGTTCAAATCAAAGACGTGAAGTTCGTAAACATACACGGGAGTTCATCCATTCCTGATGCAGTAAACGTCGTGTGTAGCAAAAGTATGCCGTGCCAAGGAATCGAGTTTTCGGGCCTTAACATTATTATGAATGGCAATGGGCAACCAACAACAGCTACATGCTCTAATGTCAATGCAGACTTTCTCGGAAATACAGTTCCTACACATTGTTCTTAAACATTTTCAGTTGATTTTTTTTCCACACCTATTAGATGATTTAGTTTAGTTTCCTATATTGTAATCTTATTAGAAATTTCAGAATAAGACTGATTTAGTTGAAAAATACTTCTCTCTGTATTTATGCTCATAATTTAAAATCCAATTGCATCAAAAGTTCTCAAATATGAATTAAGCCAAACGAACATAGGCTTTGACAAAATGGGTGACATAGTATTCACAACCGAGGTGTGGGTCCCATGAATAAAATAATCCCGACCTCCCCCATGTGTGTGTGCTATGTCAACCAAAGTGTCATCCTCTATGGCTATGTAGCACGATCCCTCAAATAAATAAAGATAATGCGAAGTGGGAATAACATTAACATCAATTTGTCCGAATGTGTGATCACATGTTGACAATTAAATTACAACAAATAAAAGAATATGAAAAAAAAAAAAGGAAAGAAGGAAAAAGAGGAAATCAATATAGAGTAAATATGATTGACTTGAATTAAATATGTAGACATGCAATCAACTAGCAATTAAACTCCTTAAACAGGTTGAAGACAGGAAGCAAGAAAACATGCTAATTTGGATGTTTTTGATTGGATGTGTTTTAAAAAAAAAAATCGAACTATCCAATTACTAGTCAACATGTGGCATCCCTATTTTTTACCATGTTTTCTACCTTGGATCTGTAGCATCTTTCATCACCTAATCTTACTCGATATAAGGTACCAAATATACCACAAAAATTAAATCAAAAGTCTTTAAATGAATAATGATAATTGCTCAATTGAACAAATATTCAAGAGGGGAAGAGAAAGATATTTGCAAAAATGTTACCAATTATCAATCCTACCAAAAATATACCAAATTTACTTAGAAAATTCTCGTTCGTTATAAAATAAAACCTCAAGTTTTCATTTGTTAAATAATCTCTCAGGTTAATAATTAATAATAACTGTTGTTGGCGTCACTTAACCCTTGTTTGAGCCCCATTTTTTGGGGTAGAATGAATTTTTGAATAGTGTATTGATGGAAATGTGTGGTTAAAAAATAAAGAAAATTTTTGGATTTACATGTAATATTATTTTATTGAAGAATGTGTGGTTAAAATGATGTCAAAACACTGTTGAAAAATGAATTTTTTCAAAAGAATAAAGCTCAAACAAGGGCTTAATAAGAAAAGAAATATTGAAACCATATAAAAACATCAAACTAGAAAAAATGTTATTATTTGTTCCAATGGTTTTCATAAATTTGTAAAATAACTTCTAGTCACTATTATTATGAATTCATTTCCAAATATTTGTTCCCAATGGCAATGCCTAAATGTCCTTTTGAACTTTTTCCTATTTTTTGGCTTCCTTAACAACAATATAATATCCTAAGTACTATTTTAACACTTCTAACTAAATTAATAATAAAATATTATTTATACCACTATTTCAAAAATACTTTAGCACTCAATTGATTTGAATAATTCTATTAGGAAAGACAAGATGAAAGAAATCCACTTGCGATTTCATATCAAATGAGCACTTAGAAATTTGATAGTTGTGAGGAAAATGATTTGATTGCTTATTCGACCTCCTCTTTGCAACTTTTGGAGGTTTTGATAATCTTTCACCAATATTTTGTTTGACTATCGAAGTCAAAGCAGTGGTCAATTTACCTTTCAGGAAGGCCATCTTTACACGGTAACATAGTATTTTTCGACAAATAAATAAGCAAGAAGGTGATCCAGATCTATTGTCCACTTAAATCCTCAGCTTTGAGATTAACGTATAAATGTATGGTACGATACCATTCTTCGTACTAATACTAGTTTGTTAAACGAGTATGTGTACCATATTTTGGTGCGTGTGTATTGGTCCATTAAATGAGCACAATGACCGAGTAAATATACCCAACGATAAAATCTCATTTCTAATGTTTTAGTGCACTTCAAAGTTTTGAATTTGTACATATGTATTTTAATGCTGCTATGCTATCACGGAAGGTTGGACACCCCTTTCACGGGGGTTATTTTTTGAAATTTTTTATTCACGCGGGCATGTGAGTGTAAGCCAACCAAGCGGGCAAAAAGTTCTTGGCAAGTCAGCTTAATTCTCTGTAAGCTTGGGGATGTTGGGGAAAAAGTCTCACTCTAAAATTTTCTCGATTGTCGCAACATACGTGTCCTCATCGAGCACATTGGAATCCTTGTGCCGTTTCGGATTGGGAAAATCATAATCGAAATTAGCACCTGTTTGACCCCATTTTTCCAAATTAAAATGGATGGAACGACAATTTTTTTGAAAATGAGTAGTTGAAAAAGTAGAAATTTTTTGATTTACGTGTAATATTATTTTATGGAAGATTGTGTGATTAAAAATAAGAGAGAGAAAAAATGAAATTTAATTTAATAAAGGCCAAATGGGACGTAGAAACAAGGGAACTAGTGTTAAGATTAAGGTTTTGCGGTGCTTGATTGGATGGGGTAGAGATGTGGCGGGGAGGGTGGCCAGCGAGAAAATTTAATCATTGCTCATCCAACTTTACTCTATATTACCACTTACTCATCCAACAATAAAAGATAACCCATTACTTATCAATCTATCCAATTGCTTACCCGTTCAACACTCATATCATCTCTGTCACCTCAACTAATGGAATTTGCAACATGACAGACATAAATCCAACATGACACGTCACAAACTTGAAATTAGGCCAAAATGGGCCAATTTTTACAACCACCACTCGTCTTCCTCCTCTCACCCATCCTAATGAAAGGCCTAAATTTAGTTTATTCTTCAATCTCATCCTTTCTACCTATTTTCGAGCATTCTCTTTAACCTTTTTAATGTGTGTCCACATCGTAATTTGTCTCAATGAGATTTTATGTAAAACTTCTGGATGAATTTTCTTGAATGCGGCTGTATTTTGGATTTGAGAGTTGGATGAATTTTGCTGAATGCAACTGCATTTTCATTAAATTCCAGTTGGAAGAAAGGTGCTTTCGACAAGTACAAGTTCTCCCACCTTGATAAACTCTTGACCATGGTGAATTTTGAGATGCCACATATTTTAATTCGAACTTTTAGGATGAAATTCAAGATTTTAGCTCGATTTTGTGGATGATTTTTAGGATTCTTCATGAATTTGGGGTAAATTTTCGGGATGAATTTTAGGGTTCTTCACGGCTTCGATGGATTGAAAGTTGGTTTCTTTTTTGGGGCAAAGGTGGAATGGGAGAAGGAGATGGCAGTGGCATTGGTGGTGGAAGGATGAGAAAGGGAGGAGCTAATGGCGATGGAGAGGCGGAGGAGTGGTGGTTGTAATGTTAGTTTATGCATGTAATGTGCCACCTCAAACTTTCATCCACCACAGTGGTACATTCCATTAGTTGAGGGTGACGGACATGAGACTAGTGATGGATGGGACAACAATGGGATAGATGGGTGATCAATCATATTTTATTGTTTGGCGAGCAAGTATAATGTAAAATAAGTTGGGTAAGCATTGATTAAATTTACTCGTTTAATTCTAGTGGGCTTCCTTTTTATAGTTTCTCCTTCCTTTCTTCATTTGTTTCTTCACTTTCCATTATTTATATGATTTTGCTCCACAAAATATCAAACATGAGACTGCACACAAAATGTTGTGATAACACAAAATTGGAATCCTTTTTCATTTTCATCCTTTTTTTTTATATAAGATGGTTCGGTTAGTTGATTTTGACTTTTTGTCCAAAATGAAAGTTTTGTGCCCGCTTAGATTACAAGAACTAAAATAAATTTATATTATAAAAATTATTGACTAAGAAATAAAATCTAATAAATAGAGATGGATCAACAGAAAACTTAATAATTTTGTTATTTTTTTTATGCATTATGTAGCCTGACTGCTTGAGTAGGGAAAAATGATTAAGTATAACATTATAAGCTTGTAAAAGGAAATTCGCAGTGCTATTAGTTACTGACAACATTATAGATTGGAGGGAATCAAGATACTGTTAAGAGATTAGGACTTTTTTTTTCTTTAAAAATATATATAAACATTAAGCGGATTTGGTTGACTCGATTAATCAATGGTTTGAAGTTTCAAACCATGATTGAATCGACTCACCATGATTTTTTTTAAAAGAAAAGTAAACCAAATCAATTACCTGTATCAAATCGATTCGATCGATTTTTTTTTTGCCCAGACCTAGTAGCTACATCAAATATCCACAAATAGTAGCTTCACTTTACAAATCAACAACTAAACTCCATAACAATCAAAATATCTCCTTGCTTTGAACGTCAGAAGTAGCTAGGTCCTCTTCCAGCCCCACAGCAAGTTGCCAATCGTTTTTATCTGTTATCACCATAATATGAAAATGAATTAAACTACTTTGCCTGAAAATTGATGAAGAAATGGTTAACATCCTCTCATATGCACATGAGTCCCGCGTGAATTAAAAATTTCAAAATAAAAAGTGGGCCCCGTCATTGTGTCAACTGTTTTCAATCACTGTACATACAACCATAAAAAGTTGGTCTATGTAGAAGACACATGACAACGTAAACATGCCATTCTACCCCTATCAACGAATTTATGACTACTTTCGCCAGTACACTTTTTAAAAAAAAAATCATTACACTTCTATCATAATTTTTATGGGTTTATTTTTAAATTGTTGCTTTTAATTAATTACTCCCCCACTGAAACTGGCTTCGCTTCTAGTTCTCATTGTATTGTGTTGTTTAATTTAGACGTTATTAACTAAGAACCAATCTTGAAAATTGACTCGATAATTTGAATTCATAAAAGAACTTGGATTACATTGCGTGGGTTCCTCTATATCTAGGACACCATGATAAATAAACGTAAATTGTGATTTCAAAATTCATATCTATGTACTTTCTATTTTTCGTACTTATGGAACGTATTCTACTTGTGAAAACCATTGCATTTCATAGGCAATAACAAACGAAAAGTGAAGGAATTATTATTTATTTTTTATAACATTACTTTCTAAAATTAACTTGCAGACGGACCACAAGATTTTTTTTTACAATATAAATTATTGTTTTGAGTCCCCAGCATTTCGATAGCTAACATTAGCTAATCTATACACATGAATTGCATTTCTTTTAGAGATCTTTGAAAGACATCAGTTGAGCCTACGGTATCCCAGCCAACACATCTCAAGATTGAGTTTAACCCTCTCTTTTTTTTTTTTTTTTTTTTTTTCCATCTTACTATGAGGTAAGCTTGCCGCTAGAACAATATGCCATGTACATTTTATTTTATTTTATTAAAAAGAAGATCGCCCGTTATGAAAATCCATATAATTAATTTTGTAGAAAATAGTTAATTATTTGTTTGTTTGATTGAATAATTTGCTCCCCCTAAATTGATTTCAGTTAAAATTTATATATATTTGATTGAATAATTGAATAAATAGCTTCCTTTGCTGTATTTCCGTTAAAAATATTTGAAAGATATATTTCCATGTAAAATGGAGTCCATATTTGGATCTGGATATAATAGTGTTTTACGCGGGTAGTCGCTAACAATTAAAAAGGGATTAGACGATTGTGTAAGGAACAAACCTCTTGAGACAAAGTCCCAAAAAGGGGTGTTTTCTTGGCGATGACTCTACAATTCGAACTAAACAGAATGCCTCCAAGGGGCGCAAGCACATGAGTACTGAAAAGAAATGTTTAAATCTAAACTAAAAAATTGAAATTACATATTCTCTGTTTAAGAGTGTTTGATTCGGGTTTTTTGCCTATGTCTTCTCTTCCTTTTATATTTCCTTGATAATTTCTTCGTGATCAACCGCTTAGAAATTGCTTGATTATTTTATAACTACTACCCACTTCCTTTATGGTGGCTATCGTGTCGTGGAACTGCCGTCTCTAACTGCTGCCACTACTCTTTGTCGTTCAACTGTCTTCAACTGAACTCCTTGAATCGTGGAACGTGATAAGGTTACTTGATAACTGCTTCAATAACTGCACTTCTAGATAACCATAACATCTTACGTTTGCTAAGATCCTGGGCGATTCGAAGGTTTGAGCGAAAATAAGGTCATAGCTCTGGGCGACTGTAAGGCACTTCATTCGCTCAGATATTGGGCGTCTTGCAAACTTGGGCGATGGTGTTACCGTGTTTGTGGGCCTCCGCTGCATTCATTAGTAACCTTATTTGGGCCTTTATCCTGAATTTCCCAATTGGGTTTCATTATTTGGGTTATTTCATTCCTTGGGCGGCTGCACTTTTAGTGTGTCAACAAGTACCCCCCAATATGGAAGAATTAATACCAATTATTAATCTTTGACATATTTTCTTTGTGTTTCCCAACAACATTTGAAATTTTCAAGAATTTCAGTCATTATTTCCTTCCATAGCCTGAAAAAGTGCGACGCTACAAACCTTTATAAACCCCAAAGACACGCCATTTCGTTGTACCAGTAACTCACGTATCATTATTTTGCGCTTCTTTCTCACCGTACCACTGTTCATCTTCTTGCTTCTCTGCTACGTTTCTTGAGCAAACCTTAACAAAACTGTATTTCGTTCCCAATAGCCGTTCCACAAACCCAATCTGACGACTCTTTTAGCTTCGATGATTTCCAGAAAATCCTCACTCGGCCATATGTAAATCCGAACTTTCTTGCACCAGCCAATGCTGAACTTAATGAGTTCTATCTGGGTCTTTCATTCACCAATGCCGAAGCCGTCGAACAAGTGGCGGTGGGCTAGCTTTTTCCTTGTACTCAAGGCCCTCCATTCTTGAACTCTTTGCCGCTGAGGCCTATTCGCGAAAAAGGTATTCGCACTTGGCTTAAATCTGATGTTGTTTTCCATAGATGGCATGCTCGCCTCGTGGGTCATGGTCCTACCAAGGCAATTTTTTATCGTGCTAAGATTTCTGATTTATTAAAAATCTCTTTTCAACCCCCAATTTTTGACCCAACACTTTTTCCTATTGCTTTAAGTTTTTGGTCTTCTGAATATAATACTTTTGTTTTCCCTCTTGGTCTCATGTCAATCACTTTAAGGGATGTTGGGGCCCTGAAAAATCTTTCACCTTTGGGTGACACCATTTTCTATGGTATTTTGATTTCTGATGTTGCTCCAAAATTTGACAAAAAACTCACCAAGTCCTATTCAAGCTTGCAAAGTTGCCATAATCACTCAAGCGCTGAGCCTTTCCACGTTGAGCGTGTGGCCTTTCTTCAGATATGGCTTTGCAAATATATTCTGTATGTGCCCAGTTTGAAGCCTTCTATGAGCTATTTACCCATAGCGCACGAATTGACGCGTGGTAGGCCTTTGAATTTGTGTTCTTTCTTTTTGGCTGCCCTCTATAGAGGCATGGCTTCTCTTCAATTTCAATTGAAAAATGGTGCATCTCCCACTGGCAGTGGGCCTCTTTGGTTTGCTCAACTGTGGTTGAGAGCTTATTTTCCATCACTTGGTGCTCTATCTATGTCCCTTCGTTCTGCTAGCTGCTATTAGCTAGCCATTGACCCATTGAGCCCTGTAAATATGTCCAAAAGGGACATTTTTTCATTCTTTTATACTTTAAATTCAATTCCTTCTTTCTTTCCCATTCCTGCTCATTTAACTCCAGATTATGTGCAACCTCCATCCACCCTAGACAGTGCGAGCGCCTCTCTACTCGTTTGGGTTCAGTTTTTGACTGGGAGGGAGTTGTTCCATAATATTTTAACTGGAACCAATACCAAAGCTGGGGTTGAAATATATGCTCCCCAATTTTTTTGGTCGCCAACTTGGTTTTGGCCAAACTTGGCCTGTTCCCCCTTGTTATTCAAAAAATTTGATAGACCGCTTTCATACCATTAATAAGGTAGAGGCACAAGTTATAGATGCTCGCAATATTCTTTTGACGAGTAACTTTTCATTAGCCCCCTTCAATCCTAGCTGTGCCGTTCACCCCTTTTTTGAACAACTCTGGCCATCAGTGAAGTACAGATTGTTTGCAATTGATGCCAATCGTGCTTTCCATTCACTGGATCAGTCAAACATTCCTTCCACTTCTTCTATTTTGGTCACCCCTTTATCCATTAGGAATCCTTCCTCCCCCGCTCGTGCTAAACAATCTATTCGTCCATCTACTTCTCTACCTGCCAAACCTACTACAGCTAAGAGCGCCCCAACCCGCAAATGGCCAGCTTCAGCATCTCCCATTTTGGATGATGATGATGATACTCCTCTCATCGTCAGGAGAAAGGTAATCGAATTGAATTGTGTTTACTCACAAGCATACATTTCTATGTGCTAATGTTTTCTTGAATTTCTCAGAAAAGTTCAGCCTCTCCTTTGAAGCCTTTGGTGTTGGCAGCTCCTACTCCATCATCCTCTGTTGGAGCTACTTCATCCAAACCAGCTGATGAAGGGACTACGCTTAAAGAGAAACCTTCAGTCCCGGAACCTTCATCACAATCAATGGACGAGCCACCTTCTTCTCAGGGCGCCGACCCCCCAAACGTCGAACCAGAAGGCAATACATTTTTTATGTTTTACTTTTGCTTGTGCTATTGGTTTCTGATTTGTTGCTTCTTTAATCATACAGAGGCTCCCATGGGTCTGCCCGTTGTGGCAGAGTCTTCTCGTCCAGACAAGGGGAAGTCTCCCCTGGTGGTGGGGCCACAGGTGGTGGAGCCAACTGGTGATATGCCACCCCCCAAGATTGCTGATGAGGTAACCTTTTGCTTCACTTTCATTTTCACTTTGTTTATTGTAGTGAAAACCTTCAATATTGGCATTTTTTTTTGCAGGATGCTGATGAGATTGTGCGTTCCATCCAGGACTTGTTCACTTCCTGGGGGCAAGTCAAGATGTCTCGCCCTACTTCAACCGATCGTCCTTCTGCTTCTTCAGAGGAAGACATGAAGTTCCTCAAGCAGTCGATATTTGAGTATATATCTTTTATGGATATGGACATCGGTCAGGCTAGTGCTTCCAAATATAAGGATAAACTTGAGCGTTTGAGTGCGAAGTTGGCGCAAGCACTGACACCTCCGTCGCTCAACATTTCTGCTGATTTTAAAGCGACGTTGAAAGTTGTCCACTCTGACATCCTCTCTTTGCTGGCCAAAAATGTTGGACTGAAGGCTAAGAGTACTCAATATCTTTGTGCTGCCTCTGAAAGAGAGTCTTTGCTTCAGGAGATCAACAAAGCTGAGGACGAATTGAAAGAAATCTCTTCCGAAGTTATGATTGAAGACTCTTTGATGACCAGTTCGGCTGCACAGATGAAGGAGCTTCAAGCAAGGATGAATGACTGCAAGGTGAGAATGACTGCTAAAAAGCGTAATGCTTCCCAAGGAATTGAGCGAACCAAGTCTTTGGTCGAGCAGTACAAGAAGCTAGAGGTTGATGATGATTATGTAGCTGAATTGAATGTCACTTCTTCTCAGCAAAGCGAGAATTGGGGAAGACTTAGGGAAAGAATTCGTTCGACCTGGGGTGAATTGTAATTAATACATCTAATGCCTTAACTTTTCTTTTTGTAACTTCGTATTAACTTTCCTCTTGTAACCTCGTACTGATAGCCATTACCAATTTTGGATGTAACAGCAGTCATTGTCATTAATGAACAACTAATTTGTCTTCTTGTGTATTTATTGATGTTTGTCCTTAATCGTCAACCCTCCAAGCATTTAACTGCTTTATGATAAGATTCATGTACATTCTCTTTTGGTATTTCTATCTCTTTTCCCAAGACTTTGGGCCCTTTGACTCCAATTACTAGGCATGAATGTGATTGTTTATATTCTATCTCTTCACCTTCACGCCCCTATAAATGCACGTATATTTTGCACTTTTCATTTTCATTTCCATTCTTTTTCTCAAAAACTAATTTGCTGCCATCATTTGGCATTTCTACGATCGATCTAGAATTTTCGTCTTCCATAGAAATTGATCATTTGATCCACCCATTTTGCCACCTATTTTGATGTCACTTTTGGTATGGGAGATATAGGAAATATTCTTTGCCCAGCAAAGTTCTTCCTATCATCTCCATATTCTTTACAAGGAGTTCAATGATGGAAGACAATTTTTGAGGATGCCTGTCAAGCCACCTTGCTTGCTGAGAGTGCTTCTCAGTCTCCTTGTCCGTTATTGCAGCAATGCATTTAGGCAGGCGAGGTGAGGGTGCTTCTCTTCCCTTCTGCTTGCTGAGAGTGCTTCTCAGCCTCTCTGCTTGCCTTTGCAGCAGTGCGATCAGGATGGCAATCAAGGCCAGTTCACCCTCTTACTCGGTGATCGACCGGGAGATTTGTTCGCTCTTAATTGTAGCTTATAGAGCATTTAGTATTTTGTATCTTGCAACTTTGTAATGAATGTTTGATAATAACGGAATTTATTTGAACGTATTTCGCTCTGACCCTTTTTTATCTACAATCGTTCAACACGATTTGATTACGCTTTTATTTGTTCACTTTCTCATAAGGAAAGAACATATTTTTTTAAATATTTGCCATTAATGAACCTCATGCGCTTGGTGCCATCTAAATCTTCCAAATGATAGGCTCCATTAAGCAACACACTATTTACTTTATATGGTCCTTCCCAATTGGGCGACCACTTGCCATACTTTGGATCTTTGCTATCCAAAGGGAGTGTTGTTTTCCAAACCAATTCGCCCAAGCTGAACGACTTGGCTATAACTTTTTTATTATAAAACTTAGCCATTCTTCGTTTTTGAACTTGCAATCTATCTAGGATGTCCAACTTTAATTCGTCCAACTCCAATAAGTTTTGAACTAGTGATTCGGTATACTCATCACCACTTAACTTATGTTGCAAACACACTCTGATCGATTGCATGTTGATTTTCATAGGTAAAACGGCCTCCTGTCTATAAGTAAGTTGGAAATGAGTAATTTTGGTACTTGACCGAGGCGATGTCCTATAAGCCCATAAGGACTTGCTAAGACATTCGTGCCAATTTCTGGCATTTTCATCTATCATTTTTCTTGTGATATTTTTTTAGAATCTTATTAGAAGATTCTGCTTGTCCGTTGGATTGAGCGTAATATGGTGTGGAGTTTACTAATTTAACTCCAAACTCGCTCAAGAATTCATTCACTTGATCTCTATTTAGAGAAGTTCCGTAATCTACCATCAAAGTTTGTGGAATTCTAAATCTATAAATAATATGATCACGGATAAATTCTATAACATTCTTTTGGGTGATCTCCTTTAAAGGTATCGCTTCTACCCACTTAGTGAAATAATCAGTTGCAACTACAACAAAGGTATGTTGCTTGGATGATGGGGAATAAATCTTCCCTATTAGCTCTATCGCCCAACCCTTAAACGACCAAGGTTTGATAATAGGTGCCATCTCTCGTGCTGGCGCCCTTTGTATTGGACCATGCTTTTGGCATGCTAGACAACTCCTTGCATACTGAACGCATGATTCTCCCATCTTTGGCCAAAAATATTCATTCCTAATAATTAACTATCTCATCCTTTGGCCAACTTGATGAGCTCCACATATCCCTTCGTGCACTTCAACCATGATCGTCCTGGCTTCTTGCAAACTTACACATTTTAGCAATATACCATCAGAGCATTTCTTAAACAACTCTTTATCTATCAGTGTATAGTTTAGCAAACACAACTTCATTTTTTTACTATTTCCTATATTAGGTTCTTTAAGGAACCTTTTAATCTCTGTCCTCCAATCTATTGCATCTCCATCTTGTATGCAATGAATTTCAATCGTTTTCGCCCTTCTTTGGACCACGGGCAATATTGTTCCATACTCATAAGTAGACTTCCAATTTAAAACCTTCGAGTACCCTGAGGCCATCTGGTCGAATTCTTCCAACAACTCTTGGGCGATTTCATATAGACTTATAATGGAATCACTTTGGCAATTAAAATCACCAATCAATTGGTGAATGACCAATTGAGAATCGCCTCTAACGATCACATTCTTTACTTCCATATCTATCATTAATTCTAGGTCCACGATTAAGGCTTCATATTCGGCTTGATTGTTGGTGCACATCCTATCCAAAGTGAATGCGAACTTGTAGCAAATCCCTAAAGGACTTATCAATGCTACTCCTACTCCTGCACCTTTAGAGTTTTTGACCCATCGAAATACAAAACCCAAGGTTTTACTTCGAATGAATTGATTTCTAATTTAATTTCTTCAGGCATGTCAAGGCATGGATGATCGGCCAGAAAATTAGCTAAAGCCAGATTCTTGATTGCCTTTTGGGGTATGTATTGTATTTTGAGTTATGATAATGCTAAGGTCCAAAGGCCAACCCTTTGGTGTAAAATAGGGCGAGAGAACATATACTTAACCAAATTTACTTTGGAAATCAAATAAACGATTACGGGCAGTAAATAAGTCCTTAATTTTGTACATGTGAAATACAATGCAAGACATAATTTTTCAATGGCAGAGTAATTACATTCATATTTTGTTAACCGTCTACTCAAGTAGTAAATCGTCCTTTCTTCACCAAATTGGTTTTCTTGCGCGACCATTCCAGCTATTGATTCTTTTTCAGCCGATACATACACTTTCATTGCCCGTCCTTGGATTGGTGACACCAACACTGGTGAACTTGATAAATATGTCTTTAGGCTTTCGAAAGCCTTTTGATGCTCTTCTTTCCAGATGAATTCGTCCTGATTTTTCAACTTTAAAAGCGACGAAAAAGCTTTAGTTCGCCCTGCACAGTTAGAAATAAAGCGTTTTAAAAAGTTTAATTGGCCTAGAAATCTTTGCAATTCTTTTTTGTTGTTAGGTGGTTTGGCCTCTGAAATGGCCTTCGCTTTATTTTTATCAAATTCAATCCCCCTTTTATATACTAAGAAATCAAGGAAGTTTCCTGTATTAACACCAAATGCACATTTCAAAGGATTCAATTTTAGTTTATATTACTTCATTCGTTCAAATGAACATCTCAATTGTTCAAAATGGTCTTCTTCTTTAATGGATTTGACCACTATATCATCTACGTACATCTCAACAAACTTGTCTATCATATCATGAAAAATCAGGTTCATTGCCCTTTGATAAGTTGCTCCTACATTTTTCAAGCAGAAAGGCATAACTACACATTCAAAACATCCTAGAAACCCAAGGCATCTAAAGGCAGTTTTGTGTATATCTTCCTCAGCTATATAAATTTGATTGTATCCTGAATACCCATCCATGAAGGAATACATTACGTGTCCGGCAGTTGAGTCTACTAAAGAGTCTACTGTGGGCATTGGATATTCATCTTTAGGTGTGGCTATGTTTAAATTCCTAAAATCTATACACACCCTTAATTTACCATTCTTTTTTAGCACTGGCACGATATTGGACAACCAATTCACATATCTGGCTGTTCTAATAAAGCTTGCTTTTAATAATCGCTCTATTTCTTTCTTAATCTCAGGAAGTACGTTGGGAGCAAAACGCCTAGGAGATTGCTTATGAGGCTTAAAATTTAGCTTGGTTGGCAACCTATGTTCCACTAAATCTCTATCTAAACCAGGCATATGTTCATTTTCCCACGAAAAATAATCTTCATATTCCTTTAATAAAGCGATTAATTTATCACTAACCTCTTGATAGAGCATTTGGCTGATGAATATTGGGCGAACTTCTCCTTCATTGCTAATATTCACTTTAATCAAAGGGTCTTGTACTTGAGCGTATCCAGGCTTGGCGATCCTCATCACTTCATCGTTCAATTCCCTTGTAGGCACTTCTTCTTCTAAACAATTCACCTTGTTGATTTCTCAACCAATACTTTGTTCCAACTCGAACACTGCCAATTTGTCTCTCAATGCTTTCAAGGCTGCTTCTTCTTTCATCTTGTCCTTGCATTCTTTATTGAAAGCCATTAATTTGGCTTTGAAGGCCTGAATATCGGCCATTTGCCTTTGTTGCTTACAACTCATTTAAAACTCCTTGATTGCTCTTTTGCCAATTACTGGCTCTTCTAGGGCCACTATGTTTGGCCTCATCTGACTGAACATTTTAGTGAGTGCATCCACCGAAAACAGCTCTTCACTCTGTGCGACAATTTGAGTTTCTTCTCCATCTTGGACTACTCTGATAGGTCCATAATTTCCTTCGTACATGAACCTTTCTACTGAGTTTGATTCTGCGACAAAAGGTCTATGATCGACCTGCACCACTTCTGCTTCGCCTTTGTCATTCCAAAAAACTAGGCATTGATGGAGCGATGAGGGTATACAGCGACTTTCGTGTATCCAATCCCTTCCTAATAACACATTGTAACTAGTAGGACCATCTATTGCAAAGAAGACTGTGGTCCTAATAGTTGTCCCTATAGTTATGTCCAATGGCATAACCCCTTTAGCTGAAATTGCTCCTCCATTGAAACTCGTAAAGACGACTTTTGTTGGGATCATATCGTTTTGTCTTTGCAAATTTCCTCATCATCCCAAATGGAATGGTGTTTATAGATGCTCCATTGTCGACAAGCACTTTTGCCACAGGTATGCCGTTGACTAGAGTTTTAACGTACAATGGCCTCAAGTGTTTAGTTAACTTCATGGCTGGCTACTTAAAATAACCTTTTCGGCAGCATCTATTTCCACTTCCTGCTTGTCCTCTGTCGAATTATCCTTTTGTGATAAGTCAACGTGCAGCATGTCGTACTGAGCTTCTGTTTCCTTTTTACTGTTTTCTAATGCTTCTTCTTTAGTTACCCAACCTGTGGGAGGAGGCATTATTCTTGGAGGCAATCCATACTTTTCAGAGCGAGGCGCTCTTTTTTTCCTTTTGGGCGTCCCGTACAGCACGTAATAATCGAAAGAACGCCCAGACGGCTCCCCGAACAAGTCCACTTCATGAACTACCTCTCGATGTAGTTGCTTCAACAGAGTATTGTATGATACTCCTGTTTTTCTTCTTTCTGCTTCCAAATCAATTTCCTCTTTGATATCTGTCATACCATCATCTCCTTCATCATCGTAGGCCCCTCTAGAAGTTTGGCCTTCTTCATATTCCAGCACGCATACTTCTTCTTCGTTATCCTTCATATCTTCTTCTTCTTTCTCTTTATTCTTGAACTCATTGGCTAACAAATAGTTATTATCCATGACATGAGGTAACGTACCGAACTGAATAGTAAGGGACTGATCTGGATCTTCTCCATATCTTCTGTCTCGCTCAAACTTCAACCTCCCAGAAGAAGTCTCTGGCAATTCTTTCATCGATTCACCCGTACCAGTCTCTTCACTGTCTTTGAAAATATTTTGATTGGCCACCTCGAGTAGCTTAAGCGCCTTAGGGCGTGGCATTCCTTGTTGTTGCCTCATCATTCGTCCATAGTTCTATTGAAACCACTTTCGTTGGGTTCTAGTCATCTCGTTGAAGGGTATCGCCCTTCCTGCATTATACTAGAACGAATGACATACATTTGGTTGGCGAGGCTGTGGCCTGAATGTTCTTCCATTATTCACTGGCCTGAACTGCCTTTCAAAAAGTGGTCCTCTATAGAACAATGTCCCTCGCCCTCTACCAGGCTGAGCGTTTGGAAAAAAACTAGAACGATGGTGATGCTGCCATATCCCGAGTTTCTCTGTATTCCCACTCACTTCTATTTTACATCTTGTACATAGGACATCTTCACCCTCTTTGGGCTCCTTCCCTTTGATACGTTCAAAGACACTGGGATGTGGTCCAAGGTCTTCTTCTCCATCATCTATAACCAACTTTAATTTTGGTAACTTGTTTTTGAAACCTGTCGTCACCATATTCACCCCAAGTGGCTGCGAAAAAGGGTTTTCATCTACGGCCATCTTTCTCTTATCCTCAAACGTAATTCGTCCGAATTCAATGGCATCCTGTAACACATGGCAAAAAACAAACAGTTATTAGACACTTGTGACCATGCATTATGCCACTTACAATATTTTTTACCCTTAACTTGTTCAGGGCTTGACAATTTATGTTTATCGCTCAGCTTTATCTGCTTATCCTTATATAGTTTATCAAATATAAGGTCAGCTTTGGTTACATCTAACGAAAATGTTCTAGCCTTTTTGTTTTCATCTTTTATAGGCTCATCTTTGCTCGATGGTCTAGGGTTAGCCATTATAGGACAAGTATACGTGTCTCCTTTGATTAATTCGGCCAAATACATTTCAGTTTGATTGTAATACTCGTCATTAATGGTATGAACATCAAAATTTGAGTCTCTATAATAAGTCCCCTTGCTAGAATTTTTCATTTGCTCTTCTTCTCTTATTAATCGTTCATACCTAATCACGTTAACGCTCAATTGGAAAAGATCAGAAAATTCCTTGTCTTGGAACTTCTTTTTCAAATCAAAGTTTAGACAACCTTGAGCAATGTTGACAAACTCCTTTTTGGGCAAAGGTACAAAACATTTACTTCTTGCTGTCTTGAACCTTTGAAGGAAACTTTCTGCCCATTGGTTTGGCATTTGACGTAGATTCGCCAAATCGGTCAAAATAACTTCGGACTCAGTCTTTTAAAACTGAGCGTGGAACAATTGCTCCAATTGTTGCCATATTTGAACAGAGTTCGCTGGCAAATTGATGAACCAGGAAAAAGTTACTCCTGTTAATGAACTAGGGAATAGCCTTATTTTATGGTAATTAGTTACGTCACCACTTTGCAGTGTGAATCGCCCTATGTGTTATAGAGTAGACACCTCTCCTAAACCGATAAATAGTGAGAATTCTGGCACTTTATACCCTCTAGGCCATGGATATGCTTGGTCTACCCAATCAGGGTATGACTTTATATAAGTCGGCCTAATGACAGGATGTACCCCAAAAGCCATATGATCCTGTACTATTTCCATAATTTGATTCCTCAACATGACGTTGGGGTCATATGGAATTCCTACAGGCTGGTTGACCGGTTGATTTGCTTGATGCCTGATATTTGGTCCTTGGTTGGCAACAAAGTTGCCATGATTTGGGCCATTGTTACCATTAGCCTGAATATTTACCCCATCATTAATACGTGGGGCATTCTGTCCATTATTTAGGACATTGTCTCTTATGTTTAAGTTACCCCCCAAGTTAGATGTACCATTGTCACCATTCTGATTTGGCATTACACCATTCCCTGGTTTGAAGTAGAGGGACCAAAAGGTGATTCTACCCTTTGATTTGGACTTAGGACTGGGGGATTATGTCCCACAATTGTCATAGTTTGGAAGTGATTTGCAAGAGGCACAACTGGCTGACAAATTTGGCCTACTAACTTATTCATTATTTCATTCAAAGTATTCAGTTGTTTGGCCATGTTATCATAGTGTGCATTCCCATTCTGAGTAAGTCTTTCCATATTATGAATATTTCGTAGATTTACCTGTTCAACGACATCCTGTGTGAGTTCTCCAAGTAATGCACGCATAGTTTGAGGACTCAACTCTGTCATTGGTTCGTAACGACTATGACTGCTCTGATTCTGTCCATCTGTTCGTGGAGAGCTATGTTGCTCCTCATATCGCTCGATCACAGACTGGACTCCTCCCTAACTTGCTTCCTTATCAGATTTCTGAGTCATATTGTTTCACCTTTTGTATCTCCAACACCAAACACCAAGGTCCCACTGGGCGTGCCAAATTGTTTCGCACGGGTAGTCGCTAACAATTAAAAAGGGATCAGACGATTGTGTAAGGAACAAACCTCTTGAGACAAAGTCTCAAAAATGGGTGTTTTATTGGCGATGACTTTACAATTCGAACTAAACAGAATGCCTCCAAGAGGCGCAAGCCCACGAGTACTGAAAAGAAATGTTTAAGTCTAAACTAAGAAATTGAAATTACATATTCTCTGTTTGAGAGTGTTTGATTCGGGTTTTTTGCTCTATGTCTTCTCTTCCTTTTATATTCTCTTAATGATTTCTTCGTGATCAATCGCTTAGAAACTGCTTGATGATTTTATAATTACCCACTTCCTTTATGGTGGCTATCGTGTCGTGGAACTGTCATCTCTAACTATTGCCACTACTCTTTGTCGTTCAACCGTCTTCAACTGAACTTCTTGAATTGCAGAACGTGATAAGGTTACTTGATAACTTCACTTCGGGATAACCATAACATCTTATATTTGCTAAGATCCTGGGCGATTCGAAGGTTTGAGCAAGAACAGGGTCATAGCTATGGGCGAATGTAAGGCACTTCATTCGCTCAAATCTTGGACGTCTTGCAAGCTTGGGCGATGGTGTTACCATGTTCGTGGGCCTCCACTGCATTCATTAGTAACCATATTTGGGCCTTTATCCTGAATTTTCCAGTTGAGCTTCATTCTTTGGGTTATTTGATTTGGGGATTCCCTAATTGGACTTCATTCCTTGGGCTATTCGATTTGGACTGCACTTTTAGTGTGTCAATAGATAGATTCGTAAATTTATGTTCAGTCTACTGTATAAATGCTGTTACTTTTCAATGAAAATCTGCAAATTAACTATCAGAATATTAGTAAAGAGAAATGGATTCAAACTCAGTTTTTCCAAGGATTTCTCTACTTGTGTTTTTGTTCATCTGTGCTGCTTATAATGCTGTTAATGCAGTTAACGTTTTCAATATCAGAGATAACAATGGAATTCCAGATGGAAAAACCGATAATAGTCAGGTATATATCTTCATCTTTATGTATTCAAATATTGTTGTAGCATTTGATGGCCATTACGTACGTACGTATGGTGCAGGCCTTGTTAAGTACGTGGGAAAAAGCGTGTAAAGTCGATGGGGGTACGGTTTTAGTCCCGTCTGGTATATACTATGTGAAATCTGCACTGCTTCAAGGTCCATGCATTGGCCAAACAATTTTCAGTGTAATGGGAACTCTAATGGCTTCTGCTTCTCCACTGACCCAAGAAAGTTGGATCGAATTTAATCAAGTAGATGGCTTGTCGATTACTGGAAACGGCGTTTTTGATGGTCAAGGATCTTCGACTTGGGCTCATAATGGCAATCACAATGCTAAGGCTTCTTCTACTTGTACTGCTGTAAGTTATTTCTCCAATAACGTATAATAGTTTTGATACAATAATGGGCTCGGTGATAGGGTTAAAAAATAGAGAAACATACGACGCAATATTATTTGACAGTTAAGAAAAAACCCATACAGGTGTTGCCAATGCAACATTTATAGAAGCCTATGTTTTTAAACCCTGGTTGAGTAGCATTATTGAACGTGTAAATGTATGAAAACGGTAACCGCATCATCTCATTTTTATACGTGTTTTCACAGTCCTTGAAATTAAAATTTGTCAGGAATTCATCGATCGAAGGGATAACTTCGAAGAATAGCGAGATGTTCCATCTCCATGTGAACAACTGTGACGGCATAGTGATTAGCCACATGTCGATATTGGCTCCGAAAGAAAGTCCCAATACCGATGGAATCCACGTCAGCTCGTCGAATAACGTACGTGTCAGCAACGTGAACATTGCCACTGGAGATGACTGCATATCATTGGGCCCTGGAACTACAAACATCGACATTTCTGGCATTACATGTGGACCTGGCCATGGTATTAGCATTGGAAGCTTGGGAAAATACCCTGATGAGAAAGACGTTGATGGCATTACTGTACCAAATTGCACTCTAAGCAACACTCTAAATGGAGTGAGGATCAAAACATGGGCACCGTCTCCGCCAAGCATAGTTTCCAATGTTACATTTCAGGACATTCTTTTGAAAAACGCTGATAATCCCGTCATCATCGATCAACAATATTGTCCCAGCAATTCTTGTAGCCATCAGGTACGTCTTTCTTGTGCGTTCAAATAATTCGATTTACATACGAATCTTACGAGTTACGAGTAACGAGCCATGTTTTGTGGTATATAGGGAGATTCGAGAGTTCAAATCAAAGACGTGAAGTTCGTAAACATACACGGGAGTTCATCCATTCCTGATGCAGTAAACGTCGTGTGTAGCAAAAGTATGCCGTGCCAAGGAATCGAGTTTTCGGGCCTTAACATTATTATGAATGGCAATGGGCAACCAACAACAGCTACATGCTCTAATGTCAATGCAGACTTTCTAGGAAATACTGTTCCTACACATTGTTCTTAAAACATTTTTAGTTGATTTTAACACCTATTAGATGATTTAGTTTAGTTTCCTATATTGTAATCTTATTAGAGATTTCAGAATAAGACTGATTTAGTTGAAAAATACTTCTCTCTGTATTTATGCTCATAATTTAAAATCCAATTGCATCAAAAGTTCTCAAATATGAATTAAGCCAAACGAACATAGGCTTTGACAAAATGGGTGACATAGTATTCACAACCGAGGTGTGGGTCCCATGAATAAAATAATCCCGACCTCCCCCATGTGTGTGTGCTATGTCAACCGAAGTGTCATTCTCTATGGCTATGTGGCACGATCCCTCAAATAAATAAAGATAATGCGAAGTGGGAATAACATTAACATCAATTTGTCCGAATGTGTGATCACATGTTGACAATTAAATTACAACAAATAAAAGAATATGAAAAAAAAGGAAAGAGGAAAAAGAGGAAATCAATATAGAGTAAATATGATTGACTTGAATAAAATATGTAGACATGCAATCAACTAGCAATTAAACTCCTTGGACATTTTGAAGACAAGAAGCAAGAAAACAAGCTGATTTGGATCTTTTGATCGGATGTGTTTTTTAAAAAAAAAATTCAAACTATCCAATTGCTTGTTAACACGTGGCACCCCTTTTTTTTACCCTGTTTTCTACTCAGGATCTGAAGCATCTTTCATCAACTAATCTTACTCGATATAATGTACCAAATATACCACAAAAATTAAATCAAAAGTCTTTAAATGAATAATGATAATTGCTCAATTGAACAAATATTGAAGAGGAGAAGAGAGATATTTGCTAAAATGTTGCCAATTATCAATCATACCAAAAATATACCAAATTTACTTAGAAAATTCTCGTTCGTTATAAAATAAAACCTCAAGTTTTCTTTCCTTAAATAATCTCTCAAGTTAATAATTAATAATAACTGTTGTTGGCGTCACTTAATAAGAAAAGAAATATTGAAACCATATAAAAACAAAAAACTACTAAAAATCTTATAATTTGTTCCAATGGTTTTCATAAATTTGTAAAAAAACTTCTAATTCATTTCCAAAGTATTTGTTCCCAATGGCAATGCCTAAATGTCCTTTTGAACTTTCTCCTATTTTTTGGCTTCCTTAACAACAATAAAATATCCAAAGTACTATTTTAACACTTCTAACTAAAATTAATAATAAAATATTATTTATACCACTATTTCAAAAATACTTTAGCACTCAATTGATTTGAATAATTCTATTAGGAAAGACAAGATGAAAGAAATCCACTTGCGATTTCATATCAAATGAGCACTTAAAAATTTGATAGTTGTGAGGAAAATGATTTGATTGCTTATTCGACCTCCTCTTTACTACTCTTGTAAGTTAGTTTTGATAATCTTTCACCAATAATTTGTTTGACAATCAAAGTCAAAACGGTGGTCAATTTACCCTTCAGGAAGGCCATCTTTACACGCTAACATAGTATTTTTCGACAAATAAATAAGCAAGAAGATGATCCGGATCTATTGTTCACTTAAATCCTCAGCTTTGAAATTAACGTATAAATATATGGTACGATACCATTCTTCTTACGGGTAGATCCAATCTCCTGTTCCCTGCGGAAAGGAAAAAGAATTTCACGCTCTTCCTTTCGGGAAGGGAGAATTAGGGAAATCCTCTTGATTGCAACTTTCTCTAAACCTCCGGGTACTAATACTAGTTTGTTAAATAAGTATTTGTACCATATTTTGGTGCGTGTGTATTGGTCCATTAAATGAGCACAATTACTGAGTAAAATACACCCTAGGATAAAATCTCATTCCTAATGTTTTAGTGCACTTCAAAGTTTTGAATTTGTACATGTGTATTTTAATGCTGCTATGCTGTCACGGAAGGTTTGACACCCCTTTCACGAGAGTTATTTTTTGAAATTTTATATTCACGCGGGCATGTGAGTGTAGGCCAACCAAGTGGGTAAAAATTTCTTGGAAAGTCAGCTTAATTCTCTGTATTATAATATAAAATTATTTAGTGCTATTAATAAGTTTTGAGTGTTCCAACAACTATGAAACTGCAAACATGGGCATCCAGTCTCTCGTTATCCAGTTAGCTCGCAACCCCAATTTCAATTTTGGGGGTCAGGGTTGGGGTAATTGATAAGGGTAATTGATGCAAAATGTCCCTATCTTTCAAGATTATTGTGGAAAACGTCATTATCTTTCATTTTTTGACATTTTTGCCCTTATTTCAACATTTAGTTGTGCTGAAGGTCATTTTCACTGTTTTGGAACGTAAGATGACAATTATATCCTCTTATTTAAAATTAAAAAAAAAAGAGAGAGAGAAAAAAATTCAGAACAAATTGCAACCCTACCCCTAAACTTTTAAAAAAGTGCAAATGAGTCCCCAATACTTAAAATATTGAAAATAACAAAAAAACACGTTCTCTTATCTTCCTCCCCCCTCCACTGCCACCTTTCAAGTCAAAAAATTCTAGCTAACCACCGGACCTTTATACCACCAGAAAGCCCTCACTCCCCTCTATACATACCATCTAATGGGCTTCCATTAATTTCATTCTAATGGTACAAATTCTCCTTCGCACAGGTTAGGTTTCATTTATTGATTTCTGAATGAATAACCATGTCCAGGCTACAATGGGGAAGACCCATATGCTTATTGGATGTGCCATGAGGTGTAGGTACCTCAGGTGGTGGTTCGCGACCATGGGTCCCACTATCGACGTAAAAAAAATCGCCTGAAAGGTGTACAACAATTGTGTTCGAAGCTCAGTCGTCTGGGTTTAAATGTGTGCATTAAAGGATGTTTGAGGACCATGGACAGGTACTTTTTAGTGTGTATCTAGAGGGTGTGTAGGGCATAGGTGTCGCCGGAAGTGAAGATTCCAGCCACTGTTTGTTGCGTGAGTAACCTATTTTGACTTGAATTTTCAGGCAAATTGATTGGAGTTATG
The DNA here is from genome assembly GCF_002742605.1 of Olea europaea var. sylvestris. Classification (NCBI taxonomy): domain Eukaryota; kingdom Viridiplantae; phylum Streptophyta; class Magnoliopsida; order Lamiales; family Oleaceae; genus Olea; species Olea europaea. Next base: position 37,528,186 of record NC_036246.1, on the reverse strand, counting down.
ACCGGATCTTGGATGGGTTGCGAAGAGGGAAGTGAGGGCTTTAAGATGGTATGTTAGTCTGGCCAAAATGGCGATTGTATAGGGCATGGGTGTTGCCGGAAGTGAAGATTCTGACCACTGTTTGTTGCGTGGGTAACTTATTTTGGCTTGAATTTTCGACCAAATTGATTGGAGTTATGGTCGAATCTTGGTTGGCTTACGAAGAGGGAAGTGTGGGCTTCAAGATGATATGTTGGTCCTGTGCCCAAGGTAGCTCGAGGGTGGAGTTTTGGTGGTCTTGTCATGGATTGAGGGAGTATTAGGGACTCAATTACACTTTTTTATAAGTTGAGGGACAGGGTTGCAATTTGTTCTGAATTTTTCTCTTTTTTTTTGTTTTAAATAAGAGGGTATAATTGTCATTTTACGTTCCAAAACAATGAAAAGGACCTTCAGTGCAACGAATGGTTGAAATAAGGGCAAAAATGTCAAAAAATGAAAGGTAAAAATTTTTTTCACAATAATCTCGAAAGGTATGAACGTTTTGCGCCAATTACCCAATTGATAAAGATGTTTTTCCTTTTTTAATCCTCTTACTTCTAATTTTTTTTCTATTTATTTTATTTTCCATTTTAATAGGAAACATAGGCATTTTGTAGCGGAGAAAAATGATGGTCCCGTCACTTAAAAACTAAGCATTGACCTCTAAGCTCTCCAGAATCGTCTTCTTTAGCATCGCAATTTTGGAGATGGGTTTATCCATATATCAAACAAAAGACTCATAGAGGGAGAGATAGAGATGTGCCTTGTTAATAAAGAGAACACAAAGCTTAAAGAAATTTTATTACTTGATTGGAAGGGATGGAGGAGAAGACCCTAGAGGGAAAAAGAAGAGGCTAGCTAGTATGACAACTCTCTCGATGGATGAGAGATTTTTTATTTATATTTTCTACTAAAAATTCTCTGAAAGTCTAATAAATTATAAATTCCCCGAAAGTCATTTTCAATTGAATACCTCAAAACTTATAGAGATTTTTTAAAAAATTCAATTGAATACCTCGTGACTTGTAGAGACTTTTTAAAAGTTCATAAAAGTTTTTATTGAATACCCCCATACTTTTATAGAGTTTTTAGAAGTCTCAATTGAATACATCAAAACTTTTTAAATCTCCAAAAATTTTTAAAAATCTCAATTGAATACACTCTTCTCAGAGATTGGCTTGCTCAGATTTTCATTGGCTGGGGGTCTAATGTAACACTTGTCAAAGAATGGGGATCTGGTGGAATTTAGCCAATAAATCCTCATTATACATTGCGGATAATTGAGTTAATTCAATAACGTTACTAATCTCCTATTATAGAGTTAATTGTTGTTAATTGTTCCAATGGTCACTAAATTTAAGTCTATGTCTTTGATTGATCACTGAAATTTAAAATGTCGAATTTTAATCATTAAACTTAGGTTGATGTCTTCGATTACTCACTAAACTTAGATCCATATTTTACATTGCTCACTGCAGTTTAAAATATCAAGTTTTGGCCACTGAACTTTGAAATGCCGTACGTTACTCATTAGTATAATTTGTTGAACTTTGAAAAATATTGAGTTTACAATGAGTAATGTATAATATATTTTAAAAGATCAGTGAGTAATGTACAATATTTTTTAAAATTTAGTGATCAAAACTCGATATTTTAAATTTCAACCAGCAATAAAAAATATAGACCTGAGTTTAGTGATTAAAATTGGACATTTTAAATTTTAGTGACCAATCAAAACATTGAGCTAAGTTAACTCCCTGCTATGTGATTATTAATGTAATTACAATCCTCTTGCTGCAACACAGGAACTCGTCCATCCCTGTACAGCCCCCAATCCGACTTCTCTCACAGTACCCAATCTATATTCCAATATCTTTACATATATTGCAGATAGATCCATGATCCGCATTGAAATTGTTGTGTATTCGTGATTAATTATTGTTTTGTGCATTTGGGGATATATCATAATGTATCAATGGAGGAAATTCGACTTCTTCGAGGAGAAGAAAAGCAGGATTCCAGAGGAAATAGAGGGAAAAATTGAGTGCTGCTCCAGTGGCAGAGGAAAGATAGTGTTGGGTTGCCATGACGGCACCGTTTCGTTGCTCGATCGCGGCTTTCAGCTCCTCTACTCCTTCCCCGCACACTCCTCCTCCGTCCTTTACCTCCAGCAGCTCAAGGTTTAATTGCTCTTTCTCGTTTTTGCCATTTTTAATTTTATTTGATCAGTTGATGGGTTTATTTATTATGGGGTGAAAAGTATGTGGGTTTTGCTTAATTTGGGAATTGCTGAGATATAGGGTTCTGAGGCGCGCAGTTATGAATTCGGGATATATGGGCTTTGTTTATTACGAAGTACAAGTAACAAGCTTTCTGTTATTGCTTATCCGTAATTAGAATCGCTAATTGAAAAATGTTGTTACTGAACTGGTGAATCAGCAACGCAACTTCTTAGTTACAGTAGGAGAGGATGAGCAAATATCTGCACAACAATCAGGCATGTGCTTGAAGGTTTTTGACCTTGCTAAAATGCACGATGAGGGCTCAAGTACGTCAAGTCCAGAGTGTGTTCAAATTTTACGGATATTTACCAACCAATTTCGTGAAGCAAAGGTATTTACCTTTTATACAGGCTGTTTATCGTCTATCATGTAGTTATGTAGGCTGTTTATTGTCTATCATATAGTTATGTAGGCAGTTTCTTGAAATAGATAAAATAATGGCAACGATTGAATTGACATCAATTCCTCTTCGACAGATAACATCCTTTTTAGTTCTAGAAGAAGCTCCACCTATAATATTTATTGCCATTGGATTGGACAATGGTTGTATTTATTGTATCCAAGGCGATATTGCACGTGAGCGCATTAAGCGCTTTAAGCTTCAGGTGGATTATGCTCATTCAGACAAAGACCAGTCTCCTATTAATGGTCTTGGATTCCGAGTCGATGGCCAAGCATTTCAACTGTTTGCAGTCACTCCAAATTCAGTTAGCTTGTTTAACTTGCAGACTCAACCACCTCGAGGTCAAACCCTTGATCAGATTGGATCTACTGCTTCTAGTGTAGCAATGAGTGATCGCTCGGTATGCGTCTCTAGATGCTTTTTCTTTTAATTTTTTTTTTTTTAAGTATTTTCCTTTACAAGTTTTGTTTTCGAGCTCAATTAGATAGCTTTTTACTGTCCTCGAACCAGGAACTTATCATTGGTCGGTCTGAAGCTGTCTATTTTTATGAAGTTGATGGTCGAGGTCCTTGTTGGGCATTTGAGGGAGAGAAAAAATTCATTGGGTGGTTTCGTGGTTACCTTTTATGTGTTATTGCAGATCAAAGAACTGGCAAGAATACTTTCAACATTTATGATCTGAAGAACCATTTAATTGCATACAGTCTAGCAGTTAAAGAAGTTTCTCACATGCTTTGTGAATGGGGTAACATAGTACTTATAATGGCAGACAAATCTGCTCTTTTTATCGTAGAGAAGGATATGGAGAGCAAGTTAGATATGCTTTTCAAAAAGAACCTGTACTCTGTGGCCATTAATCTTGTTCAGAGCCAGCAAGCTGATGCTGCTGCAACCGCTGAAGTGCTAAGGAAATATGGCGATCATTTATATAGCAAGCAAAACTATGATGAAGCTATGTCTCAGTATATCCACACCATCGGTTATCTTGAACCTTCATTTGTCATACAGAAGTTTTTGGATGCACAAAGAATCTACAACCTTACAAATTACTTGGAGAAGTTACATGAAAAAGGGCTTGCTTCAAAAGACCATACCACACTTCTGTTAAATTGTTATACCAAATTGAAAGATGTTACAAAGCTGAATGTTTTCATTAAAAGTGAAGAACAAGTGGGGGAACATAAATTTGATGTTGAAACTGCAATAAGGGCATGCCGAGCTGCTAATTACCATGAGCAAGCAATGTATGTTGCCAAGAAAGCCGGGAAGCATGAATGGTACTTGAAGATTTTACTTGAGGACTTAGCTATGTATGATGAAGCATTGCAATATATAAATAGTCTTGAACCTAGTCAAGCTGGGGTAACTGTCAAAGAATATGGAAAACTTCTTATAGAGCACAAGCCAAGGGAAACAATTGAAATACTGATTAGTCTTTGCACTGAAGAAGGTGATCTAGTCAAGAAGGGAGCCTCAAATAGTAACTTTTTAACCATGTTGCCATCTCCTGTTGATTTTCTCAATATTTTCGTGCATCATCCTCAATCACTTATGGAATTTCTTGAAAGATACACCAACAAAGTGAAGGACTCGCCTGCTCAAGTAGAAATCCATAACACACTGTTGGAGTTATACTTGTCTCATGATTTGAACTTCCCATCTCTTTCACAAAATAGCATCAATGAAAATGGTGATCTGAGAACAGATCAACTGTCAAGTACAGCCACGATGTCAGAATCTAATGGGAAAATAATTTTGGATAGGAATGATGTAAATGAGGAGAAAGATTGGCAGGAGAGGCAGCGGAAGGGTTTACTCTTGCTTAAAAGTGCATGGCCATCTGAACAGGAGCAGCCACTGTATGACGTTGATCTCGCGATAATTCTGTGTGAAATGAACGCTTTCAAAGAAGGGCTCCTTTATCTATATGAGAAGTTGAAATTATATAAAGAAGTGATTGCCTGCTATATGCAGTCACATGATCATGAGGGTCTAATTGCATGCTGCAAGAGATTAGGGGATTCAGGAAAGGGTGGTGATCCTTCTCTTTGGTCAGATCTATTGAACTATTTTGGTGAACTTGGAGAAGACTGCTCCAGAGAAGTGAAAGAAATTTTGATGTATATTGAAAGGGATGATATTTTGCCTCCTATTATTGTTCTTCAAACCTTGTCCAGAAATCCTTGCCTTTCACTTTCTGTCATTAAAGATTATATAGCTCGAAAGCTGGAACAGGAGTCAAAGCTGATTGAGGAAGACCGGAGAGCTATTGAGAAGTATCAGGTTTGGGTTCTATACTTTAAGCATATTGTTATTATATAATTTGAATTCTCTTCTTCCGAGGTTCAAATCTCGTGTTGAGAAGAAGCAAAGGGGGCTGTTTCTTTGATAAATGTCCTTAAAATATTTCATAGGCAGGCATTCATAAGTATCACCTGACTAATGCTCTCTGAGTCTGAGGTTATAGCACGTCTATGTTGGTCATTCTGTTCGTTTAGTGGTAAAGCTAGAGACAATTTGCCGTGTGTTTTTCAAATTTGAAACCGTCATAAATTATTAGCGAACTTGCAGTGGGTAGAGTTTGGTTCAGGATTTAATAATACCATACAGAGAAAACTGGCTAGAGCTAGTTACTAATGTGCATGGACTTATTTGATCTGATTCCCCTGTTTGAGTATATTCCAACATTATTTTTCAGAACAGTGAGTCAGTGACTATATATGTGAAATTATCTAAATTTTTCATTTGGAATCATATCATGGGTATTTATGTCAGGATGTGGGGAGAGTGTTGTCGTGGAATAAATAAGGCTACTACCTTATTGCAGCATATCTTACACGTCTCATGCTTCGTTTTCTTTGTGGTTCTAAGCTACAATATTCAATCACGGTGATATCAAATGGCTTAGTGGACTATTTTTATGACATCACTGAATTGTTACATGTCTAAGATGGATGATGCTTGGTCACATCTGTAATCATGCACTTGCTAAGAAATAAATCATTTAGATCTAGTATACGGATATACAGGCTCTCAGTTAGACTACCTGAAGTTGAGCCTATGCTTGAAAATTAATAGACATTCAACTGAAAAGTAAATGGGGAACATTGATGTTCAGACGTAGGATACTGGGTTTTTACCTCTGTGAGGTTTTCTATTGTTCTACGCAGTTGTTTGGTCTCGTAGCTCATGATCTATTTGACAAAGCCAATATATTAATCTTTTTATTTGCTTTGCTTGGACCATGTAAACAACGATCACATAGCATAAAATTAATAAAAATACTCATTCAGCAGATACTGTAATATCTCTCTCCTCTCTGTGTGTGTGTACATCTTCTTCTCTCTCTCTCTCTCTCTCTCTCTCTCTCTCTATTTGATTACCATCATATATGAGAAAGTAAGCATGTATTATTCTGCTTCCTTTTTTTTTTTTTTTTTTTTTTTTTGTGGGTTTGGTTTGTTTTTTTTTAAATAAGTCTCAAGC
>NC_036246.1:37509105-37517882 GCF_002742605.1 Olea europaea var. sylvestris | reverse complement strand
TTAAATGAAATTGAGTTGCAGAACGTCCAAAAATTTCAATAAAAACAAGAATAAGAACTAAAATTCAGAACAACCAGACCTCAATCAATCCATACAAAATATACAACAAACAATCCTAGTTCACTCCAAAGTTTGTGTACAACAAATCAACCTCAACATTGAGGTTTAACTCTATACAAGAAAAATGAAAAATCAAATCACATGAAAGTAGATTTCACCCTCAGAAACTATCACAGGAAAAACCTCTAGATATTACTGCTACCACGAACTAAAGAGAAGCCCAACTCATAATGAAAACATTCTCCACCACTACCTGCAAACTGCAATAAGACCAGCAGAAATAAAGTTATTCCATCTAGTAAGAGGCAAAAAACATATGTATCAACGATTGAACAAACAGAAAGAACAAATACCAATAGGCGCAACGATTGGAGCACAGAATACAGAAATCCCAAAAATAAAAAAATAAAAAATATCATACATTCGAACCCTTATTTATCATCTCATAAACTAACAACAAACAAATTTCACAGAGCCCAAACTTCGCTCAAGCACAACGGACGGAAAAGAGTTTTACAAAAATTGCAAAAGAATTTTCGAACCTTATGATGTCTCAGGATCACGAAAGAAAAGAACATTCAAACACAAAATATAAAATCAACCAACCGAAGAATGCAAACACAAAAGTCTACAACAGATTGGAAGCCCCACAGAAATCAACTTGAAAAAATAATATGAAATATAAGTGGAGAAAAAGAAGGAACTAACTTGTTAGAAAAAAGCAGCTCGAAAACATCGGAATCCTAGCATTAGATACCAAGCAAACAGCTGAAAAATAAGTATAAAACAAATTAGTCCATACGTTAAAAAAATAGGGTAGAAACAGAAATGGTAAACATACATGGAGAAAAGAAATGACCCAATGAAACTCAGAGAGGAGTTAGGGCTAATTTGCGTGATAAAATGGAGAGAACAGGCAGTAGCGTGTGAAAATGGAGAAGAAGAAAGAAAGATCCATCTAAATCGAGGACAAGTGGGTGCATCATTGTAGCCTACAAGTTTTTTTTTTTTTTTTTTTTTTTTTTTTTTTTTTTTTTTGGCAGGATGAAACTTCAACAATGAGAAAAGAAATCCAGGATCTTAGAACAAATGCAAGAATCTTCCAGCTTAGCAAGTGTACAGCTTGCACTTTCACCCTCGACCTTCCTGCTGTTCACTTTATGTGTATGCATTCGTTCCATCAGCGATGCCTTGGTGACAATGATAAAGAATGCCCCGAATGCGCTCCTGAGTACAGGGCTGTTTTAGAAAAGAAGAGGAACTTGGAGCAGAATTCGAAAAACCAAGATCAATTCTTCCAGCAAGTAAGAAATTCGAAGAATGGGTTTTCTGTAATTGCAGAGTACTTTGGTAAAGGGATTATCAGCAAAACAAGCAATGGACCTGCAGAAACTCTAAATTCAAGTAGTGATTTTTGAGAAATTTTCACCTTGGGTAAAAAATAATAACCATGAGCTGTGATATCCAATATTCAGTAAACCCCGAGTTTATGGTAGAAATAATTGGCTTTTGAGGGTGACAAATCTAAAGAACTTCCAGGAAACACCACGTTATGTCTTATTATTGGAGTTAGCTGGTCTTTTCAATAAATAGTTACTTGGTCTTCCTAAAAGCAAACTTATGCACATGGGTCAGTGCAATTCGAGTTTTCTTGAAGGAAAAAAGTGGTGCTTCATTTTGTTCAACTCGTTTGTGGTTTTATTCTGTGCACAGTGAATGTTGTTGTAATTTGGTCATGCGCTTGCAAAACGTCGTTTTTCCAGTGTCTTATCATGTCTTAAAGTAAATTTGTGGTTTTTGCAGACAAATGATAACTTGTATACCATTGGATCGTTTTGAAGTCATGGTTTGCTTCTGTTGAATCTATGATTAATGTTATATTCTTGCAAAAGAAATAAAAAATGTTTATCACACAGTCCACTTCAATATTGTATACGCTCTTCATCAACGCTCTAACTGTTCTCCGGTAAAGCTTCTAAGTCCTCTCTTTAGCATAGTACTCCCTTCTATCTAATTTTCTGTACTCTATTGAGAAAAGCATTGAACAGAACATGCTTAAACTAAGCTGATGCTCGATTGGTTCCCTATACAAAGAAACAAGGCCGTGGAAGAGCACGAGAAGTATGGCTAAAGCTCAAATTTTGAGAAAGGGTAAATGAAATTCAGACGAGCCCGAAGTCGTTCTCTAATAGCAGGAATCAAACTTTGTATAGTTAGCAACTAAATTCGAACCAGACTGCATGTAAATTGATACCCGTTACCTATTTAATTCAATCTCTAGTTATCGTTTGTCTTCAATTAGTCTCTTTCTCTAAGAATCTTATGCACCGGCACTGTCAATGGAGGGATACAAATACACTTACTAATACTTAATTTGTTCACTTACCCCTAAAAGCTAGCCACCAATTTGGGATCGATAACTTTTTTTCTGGAATGTACTTCGTGTCTTCATGACGGACTATGTAAGACGTCTACCATCTCATGTGTTGATTGCCTTAATCTGAAATATTCATCAAACTTTCAACTGATATCATTGACTATATGATGTTGGATGTTGTGTTATTAGTACGATTCTTGAATTTGACAGAATTTGACTTTCTCACTATTTTGAATAAATATTGGTGGAAATTACTCTTTGAAAGCACTTAGTATAAAGAAGCATTTTTTTTAAATGGGTAAAAAACATGGACAACGCTACTTACACACATGTAGTAATTGAATAGGAGTTGTTTGATGTACTTAATTAAATGTCAACTTAAACTAAAATTAAACGTAGTTGGACTCGTTACACATTTTAATGACATAACGAATTAGAAAAACAATTTAAACGATCAATTTGAAATTTCGCACAAAATTCATTCATTGAACTCGTGGAAACATGACACGTAAAAGTGAGCCCATATGTCTTGACTAATAATTCGGCACAAAGTAAAATGGCCCCATATCCATTTTGATTTGACTAAAGAAAAATCAAAAGCTAAATTGTCACTTTAGTTTAGTTCAGTAGGCCAAAGTCCTCAAAAACTACCCCACCCACCCACTTCTTTATCTGAAGCACTAACGAATGTAGAAAATTAGAATTCTTCAGTAGTCGCATAGGTTGTTTATGTAATATGTATGTGGAGTTTTAGAAAATGATTATGATCTGAAAGGCGAGTTGATTGTAGAATTTAACTTCATTTATTGAGAAAAAGGGGCACTGGATACTTGTTTTCCCGAGATGAGCAAGGATAAAGAGAAGTCACCAGAGCCTCTTGATTTCTTCATTTGGACTGTTGAGGTAATTAATTAATTTCCGAGCTTAAATTTCTTCTACTTTCTTTGGATCTTGTCTTTAAATGGTGTAATTTAGTAAATTGAGTTGTGTTTGGCCTATGCTTGTTGCTTCTCATGAATTTGTGCTTGTGGTCTGTATAGAATGGGAGTAAAAATAGTGGAAATTCATGTTCTTTTATTTCTGGTCGTCTTGAGGTATCCAGATTTTCGCAGAGAAGTTAGATTGTTTATTATTGGCTTCTACTTCTACTTCTACTTCTACTGGATGTGGGAATTGTCTGTTATTGTAAATTATGGAACCAAACTGCATTTGTAGCCATTAATTTTTATAGTTGCTGTAACCCTAGTGTAGTTTATGTGCCATTTTTATTTTTTTTTAAATTCATTAAAAAATTGATTCTGAAAGTTGTTAAACTAAACCAGGGATTGGATGTAATCTTGCCATTATGTGTGGAGTAATATTTTGTTAGTGGACAGTTATTTTATGGAATTGTTAATTCTCTCTCTCTCTCTCTCTCTCTCTCTCTCTCGGTCATATCTGAAGTCTTTGTCTAACGGAAGGGTAAATAGTAAGGATAGAACCTATATTTTATTAGGATAAAACTATTTGTACACAACCATTTACACAATTTTTTACACACTCGACACTTGGCCGCCCCCTACTGGAGGGGCGGCTGACCCAATAGGGAGCGGCCAAGTGTCGAGTGTGTAAACCATTGTGTAAATGGTTGTGTGAATGTAGCATGGTCCATTTTATTAAGGTCTGCAAAAGTTTGATTTACTCCTGAAAGTACTGTTAGTTAAGTGGTATATTTGAGTTACGAGATTTCTGTAAGATTGTGTCTTACCATACTGTCTTAGTGAGGAGTTACAAGACTGGTTTAAGTTATTAAGAAAAGAAATCAACAAACTAGGAAATATGATATAGTTACCAGGATTGCAATCCTTATCATTTTAAGGTTTGGGGAAGAAAATCAACTTTGCAAGCAAGCGCTGTAGTTCTCAACGGGAAGAGTGAAAAGTAGAATCATGTCTATTAAGCTCTCAGTGTAATTATGGACTTTCTATCCTAATTGTAATGGAAGCAAGACTAATAATCAAGTATTGATAATGATTCTATGGAACATCAAGACGTGTTATCTAGACTCTATTGTTAGGAAAGTGATAATTGGATGTGAGCCATCGTCTCGATTTTGGCTACTTTGTAATTTGGAGTCCAGCAATGTTGCCTCAGGAAGTAATATCTGGTTTTTTGGAACATGTCAAAATTTTTTTTTTATCTATATTATTGATCGAGTACATGTGTTCTTTTCAGGTGGAATCCATTATTTTGGCATCTCAATGCATATGAATCTATTAGGTTTAACCATACGAAATGCCTGTTCTTTTACTAGTCATGACAATTTTTCATGATGTTACCAGCAATGATCAAATGCCTTTAGTGCATTAGCCATGACTAATGAGACAGATGTTGGTTGTTGAGTCACTCTGGTTATAGGAGTAACTTCGCCACTGTTCATGTACTGTCATAATGTACTTTTTGGTGTGCTATGTCATTGTTTTATAAGGAGTATAAATTGTAGAGTCATTTGAATTAACGAATGTTGGTGGTGATATATAATTGAAAGCCTCTCTACTCAATCTAGCCTCTCTCACACCCTATATATCAAGTGTCGGTTGTTTATGCCGTGTCTTTGAAGCTCAAGGAAAAGGCTAAGTTAGAGAAGAGGTAACGTTTGGAATTTGAATAGTCTACCTTGGACCCAATAATTTAATCCTTTGGGATTGTTCATGTATGTCTTTATTTATTGTATTAATTGCTGCTTTTATTATTTTTCTTTATTTCTGGGGGTGATTTGAGAAATTCTGTAATTTGATTTAAGTTATTATTAGTCTTTTGCTTTTGATATACATCAAGGAATTCCAATGGTGTCTTAAGGAATAAAGGCTTAATTCTTTGAGTTTCTTAAGAGCATCTGAGTTTTAGTTAGACTAGGAAATTTGTTGGAGCTGTACAGTGTACAATTTTTTGAGGTTCATAATTTTTTGAGTTCTTGCCAGTATTAATGAAGTATTCAATTTCAAGAAAATTTCTTGATCTTTTGAAGGCTAACTGATTCTGTTGAAGGCAGACTGAACCCAATGATGCCTAGCATTACTTTTTCTTTTTCTTCCACTTCTCTTATCTTTATTTAATATCCAGCTAGTAAATCCCCCGCCTAGCCCTTCAAAATAAATATTATTTGATGCCTAGGTAATCCTTCTTACAACCAAAGACACGAACATGAGTAATTTCATCAATTTCAAAGGTGTATCTGTCCCATTTACTTTTCAAATAAGTAGATGATTGACTTGAATACTCGCACGAAATCCTCCGATGACACGGATTTTTATTTTGTTTTTATAATGCTCCAAACAATAACCGATTTCTTGCTGATCTCAAATCCATTTGCAACTAAAAACTGAAAAACGGATCTGCCTTATATTTTTTTATAGGTGTTCATAATCACTTTGTTGCTAAAAATTATCAGAGACTGCCATAGTTGTTCACCATCCATTAGTACTATCTGAAGTCTTTTCTAGGAAATATACCAGCAATTTGATTTTTATTATTTTAAGAAGACAGGGATGAAAAAGCTGAACTATGAACACACCTAACATATCACTCTACTAAAAATTGATGTCAAAAGCATGCACGGGCCTCTATATTATTTGAGGGAGCCTAAGGAGAAGAAATAGGAAACTTTAGTTGCAAATGGAATTTCCTAAATTACCAAGCTTTTGATTTCTCTTGTTTCCCTAGGATGTTGGCTTGTGGCTGGAAGAGATCAATCTTGGTGGCTATCGCCAAATTTTCAAAGAAAATGGGATCAATGGGGAGTATTTAGAAGGGATGTCCATGTTTACAACCGAGCAGATACTCCGGTTCATAAGGAAGTGCCACATGAAATGGGGGGATTTCATAACCTTGTGCAAGGAGCTTAGGCGAATAAAAGGTCTCTCTCTTTCTCTCTCACACTCACATGAATGATTCTACAGTTTTACCTTGAAAAATTGGACTCTTTTATTTAAATTCCTTCTTACAATTGAAAAAAAAAAATGAGAAATTAGAACTTTTGTCATCTTTTCCTAGTTCCACCATTTGCATCAACTGCCACCACCTTTGGTAGATTGACATCCCCAGCACCTCCGACCTCCACCAAAATACTAGCTACTTATTATCCACGTGTTCCATAGGCTACTTAAAAGCACCTCCAAACAAGCACTAAATCAGATTTGATATTGGGCGGTTGGGGTTTTGATAGAGTGGACAGTGATGCCTGTAGTCCATAGGTGAGCCTTACCCCACTCTGGAAGATATAGCTGTAAAGAGCGATATTTATTCTTACTTTTATTTTTACAAGTTCGTAAATTTTACGTGGCTCCCAATCCAATAACCTTGGAAGGAGGGAGGTGTGGGGGAAGTGGGGTTTGGAGGAATAGGGTGACAGTGGTGGCCTGGTGGGGAATGGGGTAAGGTGAGGTGGGTTGGCAAGGATAAAGGTGATGATTTACATTTTTATTTTTATTTTTATTTTTTTGTGATTTTGTTATTTATTTTTCATTTAAATTGAGTATTTGCCTATTTATTATTTAAAAATGAGATGTGCAAGTCACGTGCCTTTACAATGGTCTAATGGATGGAAAATAGCCCATAGAAAACTAATATAAGCTTCAAAGTCTGGCAATGACTCTTGTCAACAACATGGATTGGAGATCAAATTGTTACAACTTGCTGCACAGGTTTGGGGACCTGAGGTGCAAGTTTTCTAGTGATTTAGGCAACCTTTTGTATTTTTCTTTCTGATATGATGTTAAAATCTTTATTGTTTCTGAACTTGTTTTAGTGGCTTGCTTGAAAGGGGAGCAGAAGGTTCGCCGGCCATGGTGGGCCCCATCTTGTCTTTCAATGGTATTTGTGAAAGCTTCAAAACGTAACAGGCAGTCCCGAGTTGTTTCATTGAAGCTGGAACCTTGATGTAGATACTAAAAGGGAAATACCTCCCCCTTTTGGGGTAGGAAAATCATGTCCCAGGCTTGTTGTATGTATGTACTTCTAATTTTTCTTTTACTTTTATGGCAAAAGAAAGTAGGAACAAACACATGTTTACTTTTTGTTGGGTTTTGCCAACAATATTTCTGGTTCTTCTTTGGAGGACCATTTGCATTGTCGGGACCCTTACCAGATAATATGGTAGTTTGCTTCTTTTTCTTGGAATTTGTTTTTGAAGACAAGAAGGAACGTTGCAAGTGATTGTGTGCATTTAAGTTGTTCATAATGTCACTTAAGCAGGTAACTTGACAAATAAATTTATGAGCTCCTTTTGTATACAAATGTCTTTTCCTTCCCTCGGCAACAATTTTCTTGCTAGGAGAATGGACTCGTCGGTTATAGTAAGTCATGTCAGGCTGAAGGCTGCCGAGGAGGGGTGAAAGACAAGGAATAAAAGTTTTTTATTTTGATGGCACCGACTGCTTGCTTGATCTTTAGGCTGCATTTGATGAATTCCATGTTAGGTGCTGCATGATCTTGACATGCTTGATAAAGAAAGATTGTTCAAAACCGGTTATGTTTTCTTCCAACTTGTATTTCGAGAGACCCGCTTTCTGTGATCCTCCAGCAAAAACTGTTTGTGCAGCTCTATAATGTTTTTCTTTCATTGGCTATAAGTTTACGGCTTGGTTTGGTAGGAAGGATTGGATGAGAGTAGAGAGAGTACAAATATTTTCTTTGTGATTCTGATGGATGGATGGTTGATATGCATTTGTTATCACTTCATTTTGTTTCCTTTTCTTTCTTGTTATGAATTAATCTATTTGTACAATGAGTTTGACAATGTGTAAAGTGTAAAGATCATAACCATTAAATTCAAAAACGATTTTTCAAATCAATGGACATGATGCCTGCCAACTCACACATTGCCAAATTTGTTGTCAAATTCATCGTATAAGTAACATGATTGTTCTTGTTATATGGTGCTCTTGATGAGACATGGTTTATTGATTTTAATATTAGTGTGTGGAGTACTGTGTAGACAATGTTGGATATTGGTTAAATAAATCGAGAATTGAAAATCGATTAAAGTGACTTCGTATCGACTTCGGGCAAATACTCAAAAGCTCGACTCAATCCGTTTAGGCAAAATTGTTTGCCACTTCGCCGCTTCGGGGCGCACAAACGGGGATCGACCTGAATGAGAAATTACAAAAAAGGACGAAAATCAGGTCAAAATATTTGACCGTGCGACCGCATGGTTGGTAAACCGCGCGATCACACGTCAAATTCAATTCCGGTTTTTTGAGTAAAATCGTGCGGCCGCACGGTTGTCCGGTGAATAGACACTTTTTCATAAAGGTGCATTGTTTGGAAAGGGTGCATGGTTTAGTCTCAATCATTTCGC
>NC_036246.1:37466490-37509009 GCF_002742605.1 Olea europaea var. sylvestris | reverse complement strand
CTTATTTTGGCGTCACTATTCACAAAATTCCTCCAATAGACAAGTCACCAAGGTTTTTTATGTTACATTGTCTATGTGTTTTCTCCTCGTAATTGAGTATTGCCATAAAAATTCCCCTACTCGCAATGTCAAGAGGACTTTCTACACATTAGAGAAAATGTAACATGATGGCTATATCCAACTTCTATAGATAGCATTATTCAAATATATAATCGCATCACAATTTGTAGCATCAAAATGGCATAAAAAAGATGTAGTCAGCATAATGGGCTACATAGTTTCTGATAGGGATGGCAATCGAGCTCGCCGCCCATGGCTCGGATCGGGAAAAGCTCGAGCTGGCTCGGCTCAGTAGACCCGAGCCCCATTTTGGGGATATGGGCTTTGCCCGAGCCGATCCGTGAGCTCACGAGCTTTTAAAAAAAAATTTAATTAAATAAAATACGCAGCCTTAAAAGGTAGCAAAACGGTTGCCTTTTTAGGCAGCGAGCGGCTGCCTTGCTCGCTGCTGCCTTGCTTGGCTGCCTTTTAAGGCAGTAGGAAAAAAAAAAGGAAAGAGAAAAAAAATCGGGGAGAAAACGAGCCAGCTCGGGTCGAGCCTTTTTTTTTACTCGACTCGGCGCGGCCTGCAAAAAAGCTCGGCCATTTTAACCGGGCCGAGCCCGAGCCGAAACTTTAGGCTCGCGAGCCGGTTCGGCCCGACTCGTTTACATCCCTAGGGTTAAATATCAAAATGGTTATCGAGTCTTTGTAAATGTTTTTCAACTGTTATTAAACTTTAAAAATTCTCCGAGTTACATTTTAGTAAGCTCAATGGTATCTTGGAGAATTTTTAGGGTCCGATGATAACTGAAAACATTTAAAGTATACTCATTAATGACGATTAAAAAATATTTAAAAAAATAGTTATTATTGGAATATTTAACCCCTTTATCCCCCTGAGTGAACTATGCATTCAACCGGACATTAATAAAAGGGAAAAAACCACATATACATCAGTTAAATAAAATAATTCCACACATACTATATCTTTGATTATACTACTAAAATACTATATAACATTGTTAATAATATCATAAATATTATATCCCCTAATCACTCCCATAATCTTTTTTGTAACCGAAAATCAAATGCAAACCACATAATTAAGTTGAATTAATTACACCTCAATAACATAAGCTAATTCTAAAATTATGTGATAAATAGTACTCGGCACGGTGGGGAAGAAATACTGTTGTTATGTCTTCTTCCTCATCAAGAATTAGATAATAGAATCAAAGTTTTTTTGTGATATCTCCCAATGGAAGTTGACAGATTTTGTGATTTTCATTGTTATTCCAAACATTCAAGTTCGAAGGTTATATCACGTTCTGAAATATGAAATATGATATATATCTGTATATAAGATGCTGATTTTTAATCTGATGAATTACATCGTCTAAGTGTGTGATTATGTATGTAAAATAGCTTCCGACGTGGTGGGGTGATTCATACATTCAATTTGTATGGAAAAAATGAACTTCAATGATTTGATGGGTTTTGGTAAAATCAAAGATACTGTGTAATTAATGAATTGGCTTGGATTTGAAATTTGTGCACACTCTCATGTGTTGAAATGTTGCATTAATGCAATGAACATTCTCCCGCAATATGTTATAAAAACTTTGAATGTGTAAGTTTCTAGATTATTATGAAAAATTGAATTTGCATCATCAACTGTATAGTCTATGTTCAAATCATGAACTACATTCGTGTGTGGAGTTTTACTGAAAAAATAAATATCGTTATGTAATCACATCTATGATATGATTAAGCATTGTGACATCTACAACCTATTTGTGGTATCCGATTAATCGATTGTATAGTGAATTGGATGAAAAAACAGAGGTTGAGCAAATTTTTCTTGGTTGTGTGCAACAATGGATGTAGTGAATGTGTTAGTAATTAGGCTTTAAAATACATTTGGAACTCGAGCCAGTTGGATGCAAATATGTCGACCAACTTGAGATGATAACGAATGAATTAAGGATGAATATATCACTGACGACTGCATGTAATAAATCCCACAAAAATTATAGCAAAATTTTGTTCCATTAACTATTAATGTAATATTGAATGATGTACATCGTTATTGGTTTTACCAAAATATGGGGATAATTTTATTCATGTATTTTGTTTGATGAATTCTATGTGTAATGTACAATGTTCGATTGTAATATTATTCATGTCACTCAATCTTGCAGAAGATTTACCATTGCAATAACTTTGGTATAACAATGAATTGAATCCCTTCTCATCAACAACTATGTTACAAGGCGTAGACGCTTATAACTAAATATATACGTTAATGCAAAATATAAGCGATAGCAAGATTTTAAAAATACTATACACATACCTGTAGTGTATCGAAGTAATGGCTAAATGATGAGAAATTGATTAAAACTTGAATCTATAATAGAAACCATATAACATATACAGGACTACTGAACATCAAATTCGATAAATAATATTCAAATCCACAAAAAATCTGACTAGCCACATGGTTTCGAGTTTGATGAACATTTTCACTGATAGAGAATTCAAAGTCAAACCACAATAAGATGATCGAGAACAAAGTTGAGTCAAATTGAGTTGCTTCTAATTGACTTTTGTCATACTAGCAAATTTGAAAAAAGGATAGCAGATTTTTAGATGATGAGCGAAGACTATGGTTTAAATCCAACTGTTGAACAAATCAATATCATGATTGACCTCCTTTGTCAATCACGAGGCTGGACGAAGCTTTTGAATTATTATATGTGATATTTGAAATGTAAGTATTATTCAGATTCCAAGCTAGGAGAAGAAATGTGTAAGTGGCTTTTGGAGTTGGAGCCAGAAAGTGAAACTTCTATTTGTTATTTTGTCCAGCATATAGACAATGTAAGTGGAAGGAAGTGGGGAAGATCAGAACGATAGAGAGAAAGAAAGGACTTAAGAAACTCCTCAATAATAATTTGACAAGGGTGATGTAAAAAGCTAGAAAACTGATTTTTACTTAGCTATTCTTTTAACAATCGAAGACAAG
Source organism: Olea europaea var. sylvestris (assembly GCF_002742605.1). NCBI lineage: Eukaryota > Viridiplantae > Streptophyta > Magnoliopsida > Lamiales > Oleaceae > Olea > Olea europaea. The sequence continues at coordinate 37,505,942 of NC_036246.1, read as the reverse complement.
CAATCGATTCTACTTTGATATTTAGTCAAGCTACTCTAGCTCCGTAGAAAATTCGACGGTGAAGAAATTGAAGCAAAAACTTGGTTGAAGAAGGTTTTTTTGGAAAGGAAATTTGAGGTAAAAGATAGGGAATGAAATTACAGCAGTATTATTGTGCTTGAAATGTAGATTTGTGCAATGAAAGAGGAAACTAATTAATTTAGAGTGGTCTAAATTATATTAGGGAGTTATTTGATTTTTAAGTAATCAATTATACCATTAGTTCCCAATATTCCTAGGAATAAAATTAGTGATATGTATATTCTGAAATTTTTATTTAAAAGAGTTGTGTGGAGTAGTTTTCACTTAATAAAATGGTCCTTGTAAAACTAAAAAGACTCTCCTTACGTGATTAGATTACTCATATATAAATCATAAATCAAATAAAAATTTAAAATTATATGTGCATTTATCAAATAGGCTCTTGCCAATGAGAGTAGGTCATCGCTTGTCTTACCGCAATCTTTTGTTCTTTTATATAACTTTTAAAATAGTTTGATTATAAATTTCCAAACATAGTTTAAACTTTTTAAAAATTGCTATTAAAAATTATTCAAGATCAAATTTTTCATAAAGGTAATTAGCACAAAACTTTATTACCTTTCAATATTATTGTACAAAATATACTTATCTCATTTTTTGGCATTTTCACTCATACTTTCACTTTTCATTGCGAAAATCATCATTTTCATCTAATTTCTCATATAAAATGACAAATATACCTTCATATTGAAATAAAATAAAAAAAGAAAACAAAAATTAAATAAAAAATTGCAATCGTACTCTCAAACTTTTTTAAAAATTGCGAATAAGTCCAAATAAATTATTAAAAGAGTATTTAGCATAAACCGTCCATAATATTATCGAGCAAAATTCCTTACCTTTCATTTTTTTTTTGATATATTCACCATTACTTTCATATTTTATTTTCAAAATCATCATTTTTATCGATTTCTCAATTAAAAGTTATGAAATAACAAATATACCCTACATTGTTTAAACAAACAAAAATAAAGAAAAGAAAAATAAAAAACAAATGGCTACTATAATCTCAAAATTTTCAAAAAAAATACAAATAAGTTCTACTTTCTTTTTTAATTATTTATTTGAAATTTATTTGTACTTTTTAAAAAAATTTAGTAGTATAGATGCAATTTGTTCTTTATTTTTGTTTGGTTTAAAAGGAGAGGGTATATTTATTGTTTCATAGATTTTAATTGAGAAATTGATGATTTTCGAAATAAAATGTGAAAATAAAGGTAAAATTGTAAAAAAAAAATTAAATGTAGGAACTTTTTGCACAATAATATTAAAAGATAGTTACGTTTTGTGCTAAATACTTTTTTAATAATTTATTTAAACTTATTCGCACTTTTTAAAAAAGTTTGGAAGTATGATTGTAATTTGTTATTTAAAATTTTCTTTTCTTTTTTTATTATTTAAATAGGAGGGTATATTTGTCATTTTATACGAGAAATTGGATGAAAATAATAATTTTTACAATCAAAGATAAAAGTAGAGGTGAAAATATCAAAAAATAAAAGATAAAAATATTTTACACAATATCATAAAAAGATATAGAGTCTGTTTGGAAGTGATTTTGAGAATTGATTTTTTGATCGTTAGGAGAAAAGTGAGGTCCACTTATGAAAGAAAAAATCAAATATGACGGTTAAAATAATAAAATAACGGTCAAAAAATCACTCTCAAACAAGCTGATAGACGTTATGTACTAATTATCCTTTACAAAGTCAGTCCTTCAAAAAACCATAATGGTACCCAAAACTCTCACGAATGCCCCATAAGTCACCGATTCGAAATAAGAATATTTCGACCCTAAACCTCCCACCCCCACGCGGCCTCCTCTCTGGTGGCTTCCCCCTTTCCACGTTCCCTAATGACCTCTACCATCAATGCGCCACCACCGCCACCATTTATAGCATTGCCCCCAAATGCTATTCGGATTCTATTCTACATCAATAACTCATGAACTCTCTAATCAACAATATCGTCATCAGCGGCAGCCTCATTTCTCGAAATGGTAAAGGCCCTCAAATTCCAATCCCCACCCCTGATTCGCTTTTCCAAAATCTCTAGAAGTTGCTGCCCTTTACCCATCTCCCTCTTTTTCTCCTCACAACCGGTTCAACAACAAAATCTAGAACAAGAGCATCATAGCTCATCCAGCTTAGTCTCTAGAGTATGCGAAATCCTATCCAATCGGAGAGTCGATTGGCGGCGAAGCTCGGAGCTAGAGTCCTTGAGCTTGAAGCTCAAACCTCACCATGTTGCCAAAATAATCGAAACCCACAATAGCACCGACTTAGTTTTACAGTTTTTTTATTGGGTTTCTAAGAGGCCTTTCTACAAACATGATTTGAGCTGTTATGTTTCTATGTTGAATAGGCTGGTTAAAAATAAGATTTTTACGCACGCTGACCATGTTAGGATTCTTTTGATTAAAGCCTGTAGGAATGAGGGAGAACTTAGAAATGTTCTTGATTTTTTGAATGAGATTAGTAAAATGGGTCTTTCTTTTAGTCTGTACAGTTTTAATACTTTGTTGATTCAATTGGGCAAGTTTGATATGGTGGTCATGGCTCAGAATGTGTATAAGGAATTGTTGAATAGTGGGATCAAACCAAATTTGTTGACTTTGAATACCATGATTAATATCTTCTGTAAGAAGGGGAAGGTTGAAGAGGCTGAAATTATATTGAGTCGCATTTACCAGTATGAAATGTTGCCAGATGTGTTCACGTACACATCATTGATTCTTGGGCATTGTAGAACTAGGAATTTTGTTAAGGCGTTTGTTGTTTTTGATCAGATGGTGAAGAAGGGCATTGATCCAAATTCGGTAACATATACTACTCTTATCAATGGGCTATGTGAAAATGGAAGAGTGGACGAGGCACTGGGCATGATAGAGGAGATGATTGAGAATGGGATTGAACCAACCATATATACCTACACGGTGCCTATTACTGCATTGCTTGCAGTTGGGCGCATGAATGACGCTATCAATCTAGTTGCTAGCATGAAAGAGAGAGGTTGCCATCCCAATGTTCAGACCTATACTGCTCTTATTAGTGGGTTGGGCAAATCCAGTCAACTTGAGGTAGCTGTTGGATTGTACCATAAGATGTTGAGAAAGGGCTTGATGCCAACGGCAGTCACATACAATGCTTTGATAAATGAATTGTGTGATGGTGGGAAACTTGATACTGCATTTAGAATTTTTCATTGGATGGAGGGACATGGTTACTTGCCAAATGCTCAAACCTATAATGCAATGATAAAAGGACTCTGCATGATTGGAAATATTGAGAGGGCGATGATTCTATATAACGAAATGCTGAAGGTGGGTCCTGCACCTACAGTGATTACGTACAACACTCTCATTAATGGATACCTGGAAAGGGGTTGTCTGGACAATGCTATGAGATTATTAGAGGTGATGAAGGAAAGTGGTTGTCAACCAGATGAATGGACATATGCAGAACTTGTTTCAGGTTTTTGCGAAAGGGGGAAGCTTGATATGGCTTCTGCACTTTTTCAGGAAATGATGCAACGAGGTTTGAGCCCAAATCAGGTGAACTACACCACTTTGATCGATGGCCTTTGCAAGGAAGGGAAAGTTGATGATTCGCTGATATTATTTGAAGGAATGTTCAAGAGTGGTTGTGATCCAGATATTGAGACTTACAACTCGGTTATAAATGGTTTGTCGAGAGGGAACAGGCTTTCTGAAGCAGAGAAACTATGCAATAAGATGGTAGAAAGTGGACTTCTTCCAAACGTGATAACCTACACAACTTTAATTGATGGTCTGTGTAAGAATGGTGGAACACATCTTGCATTCAAGATTTTCCATGAAATGGAGAAAAGGAATTGCTTACCAAACTTGTACACTTATAGTTCACTAATCCATGGATTATGTTTGGAAGGTCAGGCTGATCGTGCAGAGATGTTACTTGAAGAAATGGCGAGCAAAAAGTTATCTCCTGATCAGGTCACATATACTTCATTGATTGACGGGTTTGTCACTCTGGGTAGATTAAATCACGCATTTGAACTTCTTCATCTGATGGTACATGCGGGCTGCAAACCTAACTACCGAACATTCTGTGTGTTGCTGAAAGGGTTGCAAAAGGAATGTCGGATGCTTGCAGAAAAAGTTGCAGTCCAACATGAAACAGTCTACAGCTGCAATGCAGATGAAAAGGATTTTACATATGATACTTTATGTAATCTCCTAGTTAGGTTGTCCGAGATTCACCATGAACCTTCTGTTGATACATATTGCTGTTTAATTGCTGGCCTCTGTAGAGGTGGCAAATTGTATGAGGCAGAACAGTTGGTTAAATATATGAAAGAGAAAGGGCTAAGTCCTAATGATGCAATTTATTGCTCTCTCCTCAGTGCTTACTGCAAGTATTTGAGAATGGAGCCTGCTCTAGAAGTATTTAATTTATTAGTTGTCAGAGGTTACAATCCTTCTTTATCAATTTATAGACAACTTATTTCCTCTCTTTGCAAGATAAATTGGGTCAAAGAGGCCGAAATTTTGTTTGAGAACATGCTTGAGAAACAATGGAATACTGATGAAATTGTTTGGACTATCTTGCTTGATGGATTGCTCAAGGAGGGGGAATCGAAAGTATGCTTGAAGCTTCTTCATACTATGATCTCTAAGAATTGCTCTATCAGTTTGCAAACATATGTCATGCTGGCAAGAGAATTATCCGAAGTTGACCAAACTATTGATATGAACCAAGTTGCTGATAAATTGCAAAGCCTGAGAAAGAAAAAACCAGGCTGAAGTCTTCATTTTAATGAATTGACCGCGTAGAAAACATATTGCCTTCTCTTGGAAGACAGATCCTCCTGTACATCGTCCCTTGCTATTTCACTTGATTCTAATGGCCCTTTTGCAGCATCTGTAAATATAATTTTTGAGCTGCAATCTATGATCAATGAGTGGTAAGCCTATTGTGCTTTTCTATGGGAATCTTGATGGCCCGAGTTTCTATTTTGTTTTTATTTGCATGGTTTAATTCAAGCTCATTAAAAGAAACAAAATTAGTTTACTGAGGTTGTTACTGTATTGTTGTTCTGTCATAATATGTGAGTTTTCCAATGGTACACAGGTTGACTGTTTACAGAAGAACTCACCTAACTAGGATCACCAACACTTGGGGTCTGATTCAGGGAATTTGTCATGATGACAGGACGAGGGAGATGTACCCTGTATTGAACTTATCATTTCAGGTAAATAGTGAACTCCCGAATCTTTGAATTTAAGCTCCGCTTTGGAATTTAATTAGCTATATAATGATAATAACAATATTGAGGTTCCACCATATCTTAAAGAAGAACAAGCACCTGTAAAGCAATAAGCTGGAAATTAATTGATAACTGATAAAATATAATAATGCAACTGTTCAATATCTTTCCAGTACTTGGTCGCTACCACAATAAAGTTGCCATCTAAAACCAAATAACAAGTGAAAACTAATGGAGAGTTGTTGCAACTCTTGTTCTTGTTTCAGAATTTGTAACATAAAAATTTGGGACAGGCTGCTTGCTTTTTATGCAAATGCAAACAAAGAAGCAGCTTAGAATTGCATATTTCCTTGGGCTTGGCTTAATTTATGGATTATTTTATATTATGGTACTGTAATTAATTCCTTTAAATAAGTGGATGGGAATATATTTTGTAGTTCCGTGTATTCTAGGATTTTTATTTGTTTCTGGGTTGCATAATTACAGTTCGTGCCTTTCTGATTTATGTTTGCTGACTTTAAATATAAGTTGTCTAGAGAATATTAATTTGAAAAAATTTACACTACAACCGCTCATATTATAGTCAGTGACTCAATGCAACTAGGCACCAAGAATTTGTGAGATTGCTGTGTTTGTCATGAAGCCATACCTCATTTTGAAGCAAGAAAGAATCTTCGACTACATGGAGTGGCCAAAGAAAAAATTTCTACTGTCCTTACTATGTTGGAAATCTTCATCCTGTAGATGTTGCATAAAGAAATTACTTGCATTAAACTTGGTAAATCTTATAAAATGATCACTTGTGATGAGGCTCATTGACAATGATCCATATTGGAGAAAGTTTGGAAGCTGACTTAGTCTGGAGAAGCACAAAAGGTTGTTAATTTGTGCATTAGGGTCGGTAATCAGACTTTGACGTATGCCTTAACTAGGTATCTAGTGGATCATGCAATGTTCGGTTCATGTTAAAAATTTGCTTAACATGGGAATTTGGAGCGAATCGAGCTTGGTTTGGTCACCCTAAGCCAAAACTTCTTATTTATTGATTTTGCCTAGTGTTAGGGAGGCTACTCAACAAGGCCTGTTAGTCTTATTTTTTTAATTAGATCGCACATACTAAAGCGAAGGGCTTTCACGTCGAGAATTATTTGCAAATGAAGAGATGTTAAAGGGGCTTCTTACTTCCCAAATAGGTCCTCGTACATCTATTATACTGGTTTATCAACATATTTTCTTAACTATATATATGACCTGCATCTTTTCTTAATTATAACTAGGTATCTGGATCTTTCATGGATTTGTGTTGTTATTACCTGTTATTTGCCTCTTATTTATGGGATTATAGAGTTTGATTTTCTTAGACTAATTCCATCTGCAGGTTGCTATTTTACAGCTACGAATGGATACCTGTATACACAGTTAATCTCATCACAAATCGTACAAGAGTGATGAGATAAGAACAACAATTTTGTACAGATTTGTTCTGCTCTTGTATTGCTGGGGCAAAGGTTTTATTCTTTTCTTCTAATTTAGCAAATTATTGTTCTCATTCATACAAAATTATAGTTCCCAAATGGAAATTAGGCTCGCCAAGAATAAAAGGGTTATCGTATCATTACAGTCTTGGTTTAATAAACTTCTTGTGAAGCTTGAATCATGCATTGCATGTAAATTGATTCTATGATCAATCTTGACCGTTAGATTCTATGTGCAGTTTACTGAGAATGTCAGGTTTGATCTGAAATTATTCGGGAATATAGCTACAATCCTAACATTATGCGGTGTTACAAGTAATGCCGTGGCTGAGAGACTACTTTTATAGATGGGAGAGTTGGTTAAACGGCCTAGTCAAGCAATGTATTTGGTTAAGTATCCTTCTCTTAATGTTTTCTGGTCAAATAGCCTCCAATTATGAAATACAATAAACAAACAATGTCAAATGTCATAAATATCCCCACCATGGGAAAAGACTCTTTAACACCCATATCAATCCAATTAATTCCCAAATTCAAGTTTATGTTTTCAAATCACAATTACGTGTTTCTTATCTTCAACTGTCATACTTGTTACTCTAAAATTCTTTTATATATTATATTTTTCATCTATTTTGAGTATCTTTTGAGCATTTGAACAAGAGTTTGATAAGCATACTATCTGCATTGAAAATTTTTATTACATTTGAATAAAAAAGAAAGACACTTTTAGAAATTTCATGGATATTGCACATTTTTATTGACTAATATTTTAGTTGATGTTATTTTTTGTATTGTCTGCAGCTATAGGATAATAATGGTGTTCTAACTGTTATCTGATAGGTAGAACGACATTTTAACCTTTTTTGCTACGAAAAATGACACTATAGTCGTTATTTAATTTAGTTTGGTTTTTCAATGAAAAGATCTCTAAAAATGGACTATCTAATGTATTAAATATATAAATGTTGATCATGTTACAAAGAACGGTTGAAAACGATATGTCTGATATGTTATCGAGTTGGTGAAAGTACAAGTACAATATATACATAATAATAAATAGACTATTACAGTAATAAATAGGCAATATATCTTTCAAATTTTGTAAGAGGTGTGTCTATCTTGCAACTTAAATAAGTTTAACTTATCGATTATCGAGGGCACGGATAAGTTGTGGTTGTTTATACTCGCGCATATAGACAGAACGACACAAGTGTTGTTTCATTATCAACGACACTTGTGTTGTTCTGTTGAATTTTTCAATATTTTGCTTATTTTCTAACAAAATAACCTGAAACATTGGATCCGACAACTTAAGAAATTTGGAAATGTTGATCACATGACAAAAAACGTTGAATTGACATAGATTATAAGATATCGAGTTTGTGAAATTACTAATCATTGTAATGATTCGTTAGAAAATATAATTAATTAGCACATCTCTCAACTTTTGTAATTGTCATGTCCATCTTACAGCTAAAATAAGTTTAACTTATTGATTCTCAGGGCATAAATGTGTCATGGCTGCATAAACTAGTGTTTATAGACAGAACAACACAAGTGTCGTTTAACGGCTCTTGTGCCGTTCCGTTGATTTTTCTAATTATTTGCTTATTTTCCAACGTAATGACTTCAAATACTGGATCCCCTAGCTTAAGAAAGATAGAAAGGTTGACCACTTTACAAGAATGATTGATTTGACATAGATTATATGATATCGAGGTGGTGAAATCATAAGTCACTGTATTAATTCGTTAGAAAATATAATTAATAAGCACATTTCACAACTTTTGTAAACGTAATGCCCATCTTTCAACTTAAATGAGTTCAATTTATTGGTTCTCGAGGCATGGATGGGTCGTGGCTGCGTATACTTATATTTATAGACAGAATAAAACAAGTGTTGTTTAACGGCTTTTGTGTTGTTCTGTTGATTTCTCAAATATTTTGTTTATTTTCCAACGCAAAGACTTCAAACCTTGGATCCTCTAACTTTAAAAAGTCAGAAATGTTGATCATGTGACAAAAGAACGATTGAATTAACATAGGTTATACGATATCGAGTTGGTGAATTCACAAGTCATTGTATTGATTCGTTAAAAAATATAATTAATGAGCAGATCTCATAACTTTTGTAAACGGAATACCCATCTTTTAACTTAAATGAATTCAATTTATTGGTTCTCGAGGCATGGATGGGTCCTGACTGCGTATACTTGTGTTTATAGACAGAACCACACAAATGTCATTTAACGGTTCTTGTGTTGTTCTGTTGATTTTTCAAATATTTTGCTTGTTTTCTAACACAACGACCTTAAACTTTGGATCCCCTAACCTAAGAAAGTCAGAAAGATTGATCATGTGACAAAAAACGATTGAATTGACATAGGTTATACGATATTGAGTTGGTAAAATCATAAGTCATTGTATTGAATCGTTAGAAAATATAATTAATGAGCACATCTCTCAATTTTTGTAAAGGACATGCCCATCTTTCAACTGAAATTAGTTCAACTTATTGGTTCTTGGGGCATGGATGGGTCGTGGCTGCGTATACTCATGTTTATAGACAGAACAACACAAATGACGTTTAAGGCACTTTTGCCGTTTTGATGATTTCTCTGATATTTTACATCTTTTCCACTGCAACAACCTCAAGTATTGAACCCCCTAACTTAAGAAATTCAGAAATGTTGATCCTGTGACAAAAAACAGTAGAATTCACATAGATTATACGATATAAAGTGGAGAAATTACAAGTCGTTATCTACATTTGTTAGAAAATATAATTAATGAGCACATCTCTCAAACTTTGTACACGACGTGTCCATCTTGCAACTTAAATAAGTTCAAATCATCGATTATCGAGGATCGAACAGGTCGTGAAAGCTCGTACTAGTGTTTAAAGACAAAATGACACAAGTGACTTTTAACGGCACTTGTGACGTTCCTATTATTTTTCCAATATTTTGCATCTTTTCTACTACAATGACCTCAAACATTGGACCCTCTAACTTAAAAAAGTTAAAAATATTGACCATCTGACAAATAACGGTAAAATTCACATAAATTATACAATATAGAGTTGGAGAAATCACAAGTTGTTATCTACATTCATTAGAAAATATAGTTAATGAGCATATTTCTCAATTTTTATAAACGACATATCCATCTTGCAGTTGAAATGAGTTTCGGGGTTATCTATACTCGTGTTTATAGATAGAACAATACAAGTATAGTTTTCTTTAAGTAACAGCACAAGTATCGTTCTCATGAAGAAATTATATTTTGATAACAGCACTTGTGTTGTTCTTTTAGAACTTTTCATCTCAGTAACGATAAAAATGCCGTTCTTAATGACATTTTCATCTTCTAAGCGGCACTTGTTCCGTTCTTTTAGAACTTTTCATTTCAATAATAACACAAGTGTCATTCTCAAGGACCCTTCATCCTAAAAAATGGATCTGTAAAATACGCGAGAAAAATAAATCACGTGACAAAGAACGATTGAAATGATGTAAAATTATTTGATATAAAGTTGTTGAAAGTATAAGTGATTCTATTATTTTCAACAAAATAAAAGTAACGAGCATGTCTCTTAATTTTTTTTAAATGTTATGTTCACCTTGTAACTTAATTGAGTTTAACTTATTATTTCTTGACTCAAGGACGATCGTAGCTGTTTAAACTCGTAATTATTGATAAAATGGCACAAGTGTCATTTTATTATCACTAACGACACTTGAATTGTTCTATTGATTTCTCCTTTATTTTCATTTGTTTCCAAAAGTACGGCATTTAGAATTAAACACCTTAAGTTGTGTTATTCTCACAGTAATAATAGAAGTTTCTAATTTGGTAATTATGTCATTCTCTTAGAACTTTTATTCCAGTAACCGCACTAATACCGTTCTCAAAGACTTTTCATCTCAGCAACGATACAAGTGCCATTTTCATAGACAAATATATTTAGAAGCATAATGATAGTTGTAAAGTTCTTATAGACGTTCTCATTTTAGTAGCGGCACAAGTGTCGTTCTCATGGACAAGTAAATTTACAATCATAACGACAGTTGTACCATTATTGAAAGGCTAGACTGACAATTAATGATCATATTTCTCAACTCATATTTATAGATAGAACACAAAATGGTCGTTTCATTTTAGTAACAACTCTTGTGTCGTTCTATTGATTTCTCCTATATTTTGATTTTATTCTAGCATAATGATTTCAAACATTGGACCCCCTAACTAAGCATAAACATTTTCATGTCAGTAACATACGAGTTCATTATTGAGTGTTGTTTTGTTGAAAAAATCGGATATAGGTGAAACTTTTGTGACAACACTTGATATAAAAACGACACTTGTGCTGTTATGTGCATAAATATACGGTACGTTTGTTACCTAAAAATAATAAGTGAAACATATTTATGTTGTAATATTTACATGACACGTACAAAAGTTGATAGATATGTTCATTAATTTAATCGACACATATGAGTGTAATGCCTTATGCTTTTACCATCTCAATAATATAAAATATGTCATTTCAATCGTTCTTTTTGACTAGTCAATCATTTTATATTATATACGTTAGCGAATCTATTATTAGAGGTCATTTTATTGAAAAAATCAAACTACAGCAGATAACGATTGTAATGTCGTTTTACTTCACAGATAACGGCTGAAGTTGTGTTCTGCATGTCGTATAGTAATTGGAGTGCTATTACATTCAATGGTTGCATATAACACAAAAAACACACTAAATATCAAAACAATACCAACTAAATATTGTTTAATAATAAAAATACAACATAGATGCGATTTCTAAGAGTATCTTTCGTCACTCAAAAAATACCAAAAATAAGTGAAGAAATATAACAAAGAACATAATTTTAGGATAGCAAGAATGATGATTAAAGAGAAGAAAATAGGTTATTGTAATTTTGAAGACCAAAAATTGAAAAACATGAAAATGGGAAGAAGAAGGCGTTATTTAAAAAAAAATAAAAAATTAAGGTTCTAAGGTGAATTTGGATGAAAAATGGCAGGATGAAATGAGAAAAGCTAAAGGAGAATTTTGTTATTTTGCCAACTAAAATATTATACATTTTTCTATTTGTTTTTATTATTAGTCAAAGGTTATTTAACCTATATCATTGTTAAGTTAGGCTATTGGGCCAAATTTCCCTTTGTAGATTTCATATAATTTAAGTCAAATCAAAGCAAATTCACGCGAAAGAGATGGGAAAAGGCTCCCATGCTCATCATGGTAAAAAGAGAAGAAAAAATAATATTCACAGAACACAAAAAAGAGGAAATAATCACCCCTGAAATAAAATTAATATAGCAATAAAAGACTGGACATATTTTTCATTCATTTTTTCTCAAATTCTTTTTCAATCAAACATTTACAAAGTAAAATATTTTGTACGTAAATGCAAAAATTTTCTTACTTTTTAATTACGTCTTCTTTCAAAAATTTCTATTTTAAAACTCATTTTTTCCAAAAAAAAATAAAAATAAATATAAACTCTTTTACGAGATTACCAAACTCATTTATCATGACCTAATCTAATGGTGGAAGCATTGTCAATTGTCTACAAATTTTTAATCCTGATCAACCCTTTACACATTGATTGGTGTAATTGGCTTCTCAATTCTAAATCAAGATAAGTGCTGGTTTGGAAAAACTTAAAATGTTAGGCCAGTTTATTGGAATCACACATTTTTTGAAACGATGATATCTATTAATTTCAAATTTCATCAACTTTTATAAAAAATTTGTTAACAACCACTAAATAAAAGTACTAGTAAACCCAAGAAAATGACATTCTTTTGTTCAAACTCAGTCGCATGGACATCAAAAACTCGTCTCTTTTCTAGCATTGAAAATGGTCAATCTATTATACGGTTGGATCTAGTGACGACATGTTTGGGTATCAAACCCCATCTTACCTTCAAATCTAATTTGAGTATGAATAAAGCCACTTGTACAATGTATTTGCACAACGTAATTGACAACAAGTGTGTTGAAAAAAATCTTGACTATTGATTTTAAAAACAGTTTTTCAAATAAATGGATGTGATGTTGCCAACTCATGCATTGTAACCAAATTGTAAATATATTGTACAAGTAGAGTAATTATTTAAATATATTTGAAATCACTGAACGTAATGTAAGACGGAATTTTAAACTTATAAAATCCTATCCAAATATATTCGATAAATTTAACAAACTAACTTTAAAAATCCATTTACCGAAATTTATAAATGATTAAATTTTATTTTTATCACATTTTAATAAATTCACAAGTAATATCCACCCCATCATTTCTATACATTTATAATTTTTCCCAAATGAAAACATTAATTAATGGGTTGAAACAAAGATTAAGCCCTTGTTTGACGAGAGTTAAAATAAGATTTTTAGTATGTTTTGACAAAAGTTGATGAAATATATAGTTGAAAAGTTGTGGTTCATTAAAATGTGTAATTAAAATTATTTATTGATTTTTAGATAAATTAAAATCTAAATTTTAATTTATACCAACACATGGATTAAACAATGGTAAATAGTACAAAACATCCTTACCTTTCAATATTATTATGCAAAACGTTCTTACCTTTCATTTTTACCCCTATATATACCTTTCATTGTGCACAAAGGTCCATTTCATTCATTTTTCCAATAAAAAGACAAAATTTTACCCCATTCAAATAAAAAAAAAAAATAATAATAATAATAAAGAGTTAAATGCAACTATAACCTCAAGTTTTCAAAAAATTACAAATCAGTCACGAATGTACACTTAAAAAAAAAGGGAAGAAAAACAGCACTGTATTGCAATTATGACTCTTTTTTTTTAAGTATATATTTGTGACTAATTTGTAATTTTTAAATTTTAGGATTATAGTTTGTAATTAGCTCTTTATTTTTCTATTCTATTCTTTTTGTTTTATGTGAATAGGGAGTAAAATCGTTTTTTTATGGAAAAAATGAATAAAAATGACATTTTACATAATGAAATGTCAAAATAGGAGTAAAAATGTCAAAAAAAAATGAAAAGTAGGCATATTTTGTGCTTTTTAACCATTAAATAAGTCCACAAAAGTATCTACCATCTATAGCCCCTATTTGTAACTGTAGAGTGGGGCAAAATTCTTGAATCAAATTGGTCGAATTGGACCTGAACCAAATCAAATCAAATTGGTCGAATTGGACCTAAACCAAATCAAATCAAATCAAGCGATTTTTCTTAAATTAAATACCCGAATGAGTATTTGAATCGAGGACCGATAAGTTCGATTTGGTTCTCGATTCTAGATTAAGGACCAAAAAATAGAATAAGAACCAAAATTTCCAATTTTTTAAATTTATTTGTTTTAAATAAGTCGAATTATTTTTTTTAAATAAATTTGCTAACTAGTTAATTTAGCTCAAATCCAAAAAAAAATAATTTTCTTAGTCCAAGTCCAATTTAATCAAATTGATCTAAATTTTACACAAATCTGTTATATATTCTACCGTAGAGTCGTTTCTACCGTTTTAAAGAAATCGAATTAAAGCTTAATAGCGCTTCTATTAATTATTATGAGCTCGTTATCTTTCTCTTATTGTGAATTTAACAATCAAGTCTATGATGAACTCAACAAAGAGAGATGCAAAAGACACATAAGATTGAACATGTCGTTAGTTGAATTAATGCAGTTTTGTAAATATTAAAAAAATTAAGATAGTGTTTGATTCACCCAATTTCATGGAAATGGGAGGAAAATGACTATTTTTCACAGGAAATGTAGTGTTTGATTCATAAGATTTTCCATAGAATTGGTTTCTAGCTTTTATTGGAAGTTGTGTTATTCCTTGATTTGGTGGAATTCCAATTCTCACCATTTGGAATTCCTGGCTACTGTAGCAATTTTTTTTTTTTTGTTTTTTTTTTTAGGCAATTGAAACCACTTCTAATAATTATTGTAAAAAAAATTCCTCTTTCATTGATAATTTTCATATAAAACAAAGCCAAACGAACACTAAAAAATAGATTATTTTTTTGAATTATTTATTTATTTATTTATTTTGCTTTTTGGCGATGGAAACCAATGTCCTCCCCAATACCAATAAATTCTATCATTTTAATTGACAATTTTCATATAAAACAAAGTCAAATGAATATCAAAAAACACTTTTATTTCAACATTTTTCACGTGAAAAATTATACTAATCAAACACAATAATTTACAATTCTCAGGAAAATAATTTTAGGCAATTCAATTCCCTGAAATTCGTTTTTCACCTAATTCAATTTCATCTTTGCAATCAAATGGGTCCTAATTGTAGTATGAAACCTGAGAATCGAACCGAATCGAATCGAATCGAACTGAATGGAAGCGAACCCGAACGATTTCATAATTAAATTTGGATCTGACTATTCTACTTACTAAATACCGAATTATTTTTTTGTCCGATTCGATTTTCGTTAGAATCGAATCGGATCAAACTACGCCCAACCCTACCTATTCGTTAGAGAGTCTTTCAAACTCAATTTTTTTCCAAATTTATTTTTAATCACAAATTCTTCCAATAAAATAATTTATTTATATATTTTTTGCAAATTCTATTTTCAAAAAAGGGAATTGATGTTTGTACATCCGAGTTGTGAACTCGAATGACAGCCCACTCACATGTGGAAGGCTAGCAATTTTTTAACTAAGCGCGAACCCCTTCACATGTGACGGGACTGTACATGTAACGCAGTACTCGAAAAAATTTACGAGAAACTTCCCCTTACACTTTAACATAAAGAGTAAGGGACAAAGCAGACATGCATGGCCATGGTTGACCATACTCATTAATTATTATCTTGTTAAAGTGTAGTTTAAGAATCTCTACTACTAGGCGCATTCTAGCAACTGGCCTGCTATTCCCCAGTTAAATTAACCACATCTATTATTTCTATACCTCACTTTTATTTTTGTATATAAATTACACATCTTCTCCGCACCTTTGACCCCAGTTGTATCTTTATTCTCAATATTTCACTAATTAGAGTAATATATTCTTACTAACTGCTTAGTTAAATTTCTCTTTTGGATGGGACCTAAGTACATGTATCCTTTCCGATCAATCAATTTTTAAATGTTGGAATAAATCCTAAAGAGATACTGCCTCCTCGTAAATTTATATTGAATTGAGAACTTTTGCCTTAATTTTTATCCAATTTTCCTTAGGGAGTCATCCATTTTTCAATAATTGGGGTATATTGCTGATTGATATTACATACCAATTACCATCATTTAGTTATCAAAAATTCGTTGTCGATAGTGGGTCACATATACACGAGTGCCCCCTTTTTTGTTACTATTTTAGTAGTGAGTTGAATGGAAATTCTGTGCTACCACGGACCGTGCACCAAAATTGAAACGTTGAGATGAATTGAGTAAAAAGTTTAGGAAGGGACCGATTTGCTATAAATGCTAAAAATTGAGGACTAACTACAATTTTCCCTATTTTTTTTTATTTTTCACTGGCGCATCATAAAAAGCATAGATGCCTATCACACGCACTTCTTTCCTGTTTCAGAAGTCTGAACTGAACAAACATAAAACACAGAGGGTTGGCTTCCTTTTAACCACCTTTCTCTCTCTATAAATCTTTCTCTCTCTATATGTATAGATTATAAGGCATCTATAGGTAGCATAGGTCCTGTGACTGCAGTAGTGGGAGAAAAAAACAAATACCCATCTTTTAATGCTGCTGAATGGTTGGGTCTCTTTCATCAATTCTAAAAAGCAAAAGAAATGCAAAATAGTGACTTTTCTAGTTTTTTTTATCAATTTTTTCATTTTATTCTTGTGTTATTGGTATTGATATTGATATTTTGTTTTGTTTGCTTATGCTTAACCTTCCCCACACAGATAATGAGATAATGATGCAGTGTACCGAACCTTCACAAGGCATAGCAGAGAGAGAGAGGCACATAATGAGGCACATAACTTTTATCCTACATTTTGATAATCGATTCCAGTTGGATTTGTGGTGAAACCAACTGGGTTTCTTTAATCCTGTTCCTCCTCATGATTATTTCTCTTTGATAAAGTTTTTATTTTGGTTGCTTCTTTTGTTCTTTAAAAAAAAGAAGAAAAAAATCTCTTGCTCCGGAAGGGCTCTCTGTGAAAACGCAATTTAGTAAAGAAAGGGCCTGTATTTACTGTCCCATTTTGTTGATTCCATCACGGCTTGCCAAATCGATAACTGGGCTGTTGTTTGTTTGGCATGATTGTCCTTCGTGTAGTTGTTCACCATACCAAGCAAGGTTTTTGATGGGATTGTTATGCCGTCAGCGAGAGAATCACTTTATTCACATGCTGTGTGAAAAATTGGAGCTCTGTTTTTCTGCAGAATTTACTGTTCTACTGAATACCGACAAATTTTGATTCCATGTGTAATTCCTGGAGGAGGCTTGCTTCTTGAGGGCTTTTTTTTTTTTTTAATTGAAATTTTGAGCTTTTGTGCTCGAGAACAGGTAATTTAACTTTGTGTCTCTGTTATGGTGGATTTTTGTTGAAATTCTGCTTGATTTTTGAAGAGCGTGTCTAGGTTTACTTTGAAGCTCTGGAATCTGTTTCTCAAGATTCATAAGTGGATTTTAGTCGAGATGTCTTTAAATTGTAAGCATTCTAGTTCAAATGGCAAGTTATCTTCCTCTTTAAAGCGAAAAAAGGCTTGGGTATCATTACACAAAACAGCAGATGGCAGGAAATGGAAGAGGGTAGTAGTCTTCTTATGGCTTGTGGTTGTTCTGTGTTGGTTATTTTGGGTCTTGAATAGCTCGAATGGTGGTTATTCTGAGCAAAAAGTGGAGACTCCAGTTTCAAGTGAATTTAAAGTTCAAGTCTTGCTGGAATATTGCAATACGAGCAAGGAAGAGCTTCATGCTTTAGATTCTTTACTCACCGAAAGAGATCGGGTACGTTGTCATTGCTTCAGTAATCAGAGCATTGGTCTTAATGACTATGGATTCTCTCTACTTTTGCTTTTAATATAACCAGTTCTGAACTATCTGTTTTTGATGATTACTTATTTTTCTTAACCTCTACTATCAAGAAATTGTTGAAACACTGTGTATGGCTAATGTTTAACATTAAATTTTCTCAAGGTGTTTTCCTTTTAATACGGCCAGTAAGGAAGTTTTTTTTTAATGCTCAAACTAGGAACTGTGAATCAGAATGTTCTGAACAAGCTGAACATGTTTGTTTAAATTGAACTTTGATGATTGAAACTTCTGTGAGAAAAAAAAACTTTATTAGCATTCTTCGCATCGTGTAGCAATTTGAACCAAATTATATTAGTAATAAGTGCAATACACTGCAGAGATTTGATATGTAAAACTGGAAACAGTGTCTTCGCCTTTCAGTCTACATATAGGTGATGGGAAACTATTAATTCTGTTTGAGCTCTATGCTATCTTTAAGTAGGGTGATATAAAATAGAAGTGCCACAATGAGTTTATTAAAACTGGAAACAGTGTCTTAGCCTTTCAGTCTACAAATAGGTGATGGGAAACTATTAATTCTGTTTGAGCTCTATGCTATCTTTAAGTAGGGTGATATAAAATAGAAGTGCCACAATGAGTTTATTGATATAATTAACTAATGAGAATGCTACAATGCCAGGATTAGTTTGATAATAAATTAATGATGATGCTACGATGTCACATTAAGTTTATTGATATAATGATAATGCTGATGAGTTCAATAGTAGTTTTCATAATGATATTCTAAGTCTAGTCTTGATGATGGATTGTTTTTTAAACATGGGGATATATTTCTGATGTAGAACACTTAACAAATAGAAATTTTTTTAAGAACTAAAAATATTGCAAAAAGTAAGTGAACTCCCTCACTCATTTTTACTGAAAATAAAAATAAAAATAAAAATATGAGATTGGCGCAATCGTTTCAAAAATATTGCTTTGGCAAATACCAATCTTCAAAACTTCTCTTCTACCATTCTAGTATCATAAAATCTTTCATCTGATAAGGAATCTACGATACCTCAAGTTGATGAAGCAATATAATGATCCTCATAGCCTGACAAGAAAATGAATGAGATGGTTTCAGGATACTGATAAGAGCTATTGTGAAGTAGTTTATTAATCACCTGGCCTTGCATATTCTCTCTTCTGAAATTATTTTATCATTTTGTATATATTAAACTAGATTGTATACAAATTTTTGTCTTTAGCCTTTCGCATCTTATTTCTGCCAAATATTCATTTTCTGTTGTCATGATTGACTCCACTGACAGAAAATCTCTCTATGCCACTTACAACTATTTCTTGCTATACGTTGGATTGCTTGACCACACTGAAGGAAGTTCTTCAATGTGCCACTGCTCCTATGTGTCAGTTCTTTTATTTGGGGAACTTATTCTTGCTATCTCCATCTTGCAGTTTGCTTCTTTGGCATGCTGCAGAGAATCTGGTTATGAAGTGCCTACAAGTTGTAACATCACATGTGGTCTCAAGATCGAAGGTTCAAAGAACCAGATGGAGAACTGGCATAAGTTGGTAGATGAAAATGTAGAATTCAATGCCCATTGCCCAACTATAGATGAGAGCATTTCAACATATGTCGGCCTACCATTTATAAAAGACAAGACTGTGTCAGTCATTGCGCAGTTGGGGTTTTTATCAATCTCATCTAATCATATCTTTTGCAAAAAGGTGGGATCTTTTCCAATAATCAATTAATCTTAGTCTATAGATGTATATGGCATTTGTAAGGATCATCTTTTCCTAGTTGGCCAATTGAGAAAATGTTTAACAAGACAACTAGATATTTCCTTTTTTGCTGCATGCTATGAATAATGCCCATTCAGCAACTGACTGCTAGAATTCTTAAATTAATTTCAATTGCTTGGATATAATGATGGGAGGAGCTTTTTCTTCATGTATCAATCCCTTTGGAAAAACTTCATCTTCTCAACTAGGTTCAAATGATTTAACAACCCAAATGTTGATCGGATTGTTCTTTGTTCGTCATATTATCAATGTTAATCATCTACTACTAAAACTTCTGAGCTAGATAGTGCATGTGGGGGCGGATTCTTATCATACGCAATCTATTCCCCCTCTAACTGCATTTACTTACTCGATTTATTTAATGAGCTGAGTAATTGTTTTCAAAATAATTTGAAAAGGATATAGAAAATTTACTTGGATCCTGGCTTTGTCTTCCTTCAGAATGAATTGCAAATGACAGAACTTCATAATCATGCCACTTTTTGTCTCGCAAAATTATGCTTGTGGATCCTTGTTGGAGTTGTTGTAAGCTTCAACATACCTAAATTACACGAAAAGTTTTCGAGTCAAAAGCATGAAATGATCTGGGAAACACAATGTGCTCAGCAAACTCAGCTGCTACAGCAGGCTCAAAGTTTCTCCAGAAGTACTGGGAAGTGGAGGAAAATCTTTTTGGTTGTTTTTGTCTTTGCCGGTGTTTTTTTTTCCATATGGTTATATCAGTACTTGAGTGAAGATATATTCTTGAGAAGGAAAGAAATGCTGGATAGTATGTGTGACGAACGTGCTCGGATGCTCCAGGACCAATTTAATGTAAGCATGAACCATGTTCATGCATTGGCCCTTCTTGTTTCCACATTTCACCACGGAAAGCAGCCTTCAGCTATAGATCAGGTAACAGTGCAATATTTTAATCACCTTTTACCTTTCTTTTATACCATGATCCTTGAGTCTACACTTGCCAAAAAATGGAAGTAAAAACCAGTTCAAATAAAACTTGCATGCACTAAGTTGATTGATCTATGAACTTATTGTTGTCATAAGGTAAGCCTGGCCAATCTTTTGGATTCTGCAGAAAACTTTTGAAGACTATACTGAGAGAACAGCTTTTGAGAGACCACTCACTAGTGGTGTTGCTTATGCTTTAAGAGTTCGTCACTCGGAGAGGGAGGAATTTGAGCAGCAGCAGGGATGGGCAATTAAGAAAATGGAAACCGAGGATCAAACTTTAGCTCAAGATTGTAGCCTAGAGAACTTTAGCACTTCACCAGTCCAAGAAGAATATGCACCTGTCATTTTCTCCCAGAAAACTGTATCTCATATTGTTTCTATTGATATGATGTCTGGAAAGGTTTGCTACATGCTCTATATCTTTCTTTTACCTATAGTTAACTTCTGATTACTAGTTTACAGAGTTCATGTTCTCCTTTAAATGTGTTAGCACCATGACTAATACAAGTACTAGCCTTTAACATGAGGCTGCAAGGAAGTGAAATAAATAATTCTTAAAGAAATGTTTATTCATATTCTTCTGTGCATCTGTTAGTGATTTTGACTAGTGCAAGCAAATAAAAATAAAAAAATAAAAAATAAAAATTAGAGAGAGAGAGAGAGAAACGACATTTAGCCTGACTCTGCGAGGGTACAGAATTAATTATACTTACTTAAAGGAAATTTGATGCATCTTAAGATAAGAGGTTTCACCTGAATTCTAGGAGAATAATTGTGCGTGTTAAGCTTAAATTTTTACGGGTAAATTATAACTTAATTGTTGTCAGCAAACCCTGAAGCTGGTTCCAGTACAATGGTGAAGTTTTATGCTTAGCTAGTGCATGGTAGACCTTAGAATTGTGATACATTTTTTAAAGTGGTTTATGTGGAATTACATGGAACCTTATGTGGTAATCTACAAGTGAAATTGGATTATGTGTTTTAGTCCAGCACGATTTCTATCTAAAACTTGTTCATATTCATTTTAAGTCTTATAATTGTTCTCACTTAGGATGACCGAGAGAACATCTTGCGAGCTAGAGCTTCTGGAAAGGGAGTACTAACATCTCCTTTCAAGCTATTGAAATCCAATCATCTGGGTGTTGTACTTACTTTTGCTGTATACAACACTCATCTTCCTCCTGATGCTATGCCTGAGCAACGCATCAATGCTACTGTGGGGTAAAGAAATACTCAGTTTTTGTTATAATATGGAGTGAATTATAGTTCTTCATTATTTTCTTTGTATGTGATGCTTCTGGAATGTTCATTTTTCTTTTGTTTCTGTGATGTTTGCTGCTTCATAAAAGGTATCTAGGTGCTTCTTATGATGTTCCATCACTAGTTGCAAAGCTTCTACATCAGCTTGCTAGCAAACAGACTATTGTTGTAAATGTTTATGATACAACTAACAAGTTGGCACCAATTAAGATGTATGGAACTGATGCGGTCGACACAGGGTTACTGCATATTAGTAACCTTGATTTTGGAGATCCAACTAGGAAGCATGAGATGCATTGCAGGTTAGACATTTGTTGTGTTTGAAGTTTACATAGATGCAAACTGAGAAATCTAACATTTATCTAAGTTTATTTTAGCAAATCACGTGCTTCCGAATAAATTTAATTTTTGTTTTGGTCACAGGTTCAAACAGAAACCTCCTCCACCCTGGCAAGCGATAACAGCATCTACTGGAGTACTGGTTATCACTTTACTTCTTGGTCATATCTTCCATGCTGCCAACAATCGTATAGCCAAAGGGGAACGTGGCTATCGAGAGATGATGACGCTCAAACACCGTGCAGAGATTGCTGATGTAGCAAAATCTCAGGTTCATTTTCGATCACATGCACGATGCATTTAAATTTACATGTCATGAAACTGAAAGTTCTCGATTGAATCGCTTTTATTGAGTTATTCAGACGGTGTTGATCATTTATTGTCTTCGTTTGATCTTTGGTGCTTTTACCATCTTTCTTAACATATTATTTTCTTTCTGTAGTTCCTGGCGACAGTTTCACATGAAATCAGGACTCCAATGAATGGAGTTTTAGGTAATATTGGAATTTTAATATCCATGCGCTTGCCACAATGGGGACCTGCAGGTGGGGGAGGTTTTGTATTTTCTGCTACTGTCATCAAAGTAACCAAAAATTACAATGCAATACAGGTATGCTACAAATGCTTATGGATACGACTCTGAATGCCAGCCAACTAGACTATGCACAGACTGCTCATGCTTGCGGAAAAGATCTAATATCGTTAATCAACAAGGTTTTGGATCAGGCCAAGATTGAATCAGGCAGGCTTGAGTTAGAGGCAGTCCCTTTTGATCTGCGAACTGTTCTTGACAAGGTCCTCTCACATTTTTCCATGAAATCTCAGGAACAGGGATTAGAGGTAGAAAGCCAAATTCCTTTCACCTCTCCTCTTGTTCATGCTTTCTGCTGCCGTCTTCATAATTATGACTGTACTGACATTATTTCTTGTTTTGTTTTGTTTTATTTTTTTATTTTTTTCCATTTGGGGGAGAGAAGTTGGCTGTTTATGTATCTGATCAGGTGCCAGAAGTGGTCGTTGGAGATCAGGAACGGTTCGGGCAGATAATTACTAATCTTGTCGGGAATTCTATTAAGGTTGGTCTAGAACCTGCACTTTGTTTATTTGGTATATTCCCCAAATACTTGGCTTTGTAAGAAATTGATGGGCCCAAGAGGTGTGTACCCATGTGTCACTGCTTGCAATTTCATGTTATTAAAGAGGTAACCTCTCTCTCTTGAGTGCCTAGTCGAACCCTAGAATTACATATAAATCCAGATGCAGCTTCGTCGTCTTATTTCAAAACCCTCAATATCGACTCCAAAGAAAATAAGTGAGAGAGAAAAGTCTTTGGATGTAAATAGGTCCTCGACAATGGTATGGAACATCTGGTTGTGCTTCCCATAAAACTATTTGTGTTTACAATGAAATGTTTTACTTGTTTGTAGTAGAGGTTATAATCCTTCATTCTGGTTTCTAATAAGAGATGGGCCAAATTTAACTAATTGCTTTCAGCTCAGTGGGATCACTTGCTTCCCTGAAATCTTTCTTCTATCTCAACTCCTTCATAATCAGAATAATTATTGCTACCTCCACACCATGTAAAATTTTTTGTCATGTTAATTTAGTTTCACTTTGCAGCTAAGTTCTTATAATCTTAAAAAACTCAATAAAAATAGTAAGAATGAAAAAAATGACAAAAATGGGTATCACACATCAGTATGGTGCTAAAAATTCTGTAAGTATGTAAAAGAAGTTGAGAAAATAATTGTTTTTGATTGATAATTGAATTAGACAATGATCCTCTTTAAATAGAGGAGAATTACAATAATTAGAGGAAATTTAGTCCCTACAAATCAGCAACTAATCCCATAGAATAAGGGATTTGTATTTAACATAAATAAAACCTGATTCTACTCCTAAAATACCACAATCAAATCAGTAATTTATAAACAGCTAATATACAACATATTTCAACACTCCCCCTCAAGCTGGTGAATAAATGTTAATCATTCCCAACTTGATTGTGAAATCTTCAAAACTTGGTCTTGATAATCCTTTAGTAAGGATATCAACTACTTGTTGAGATGTCGGGACATAGATCATGCAAATGACTCCCCTTTCAATCTTCTCTTCGATGAAGTGTCTATCAACTTCTACATGCTTTGTACGATCATGATGAACTGGATTATGTGCAATACTTATTGCAGCTTGGTTGTCACAGTAGAGCTTCATAGGAACAAAATCTGACAATTTTAACTCTCCTAGAAGCCGATTGATCCATATTAGCTCACATGTTCCTTGGGCTAATGCATGGAATTCAGCCTTAACACTGCTCCGAGCTACTACGTTTTGTTTCTTACTCCTCCAGGTTACCAAATTTCCCCAAACCATAGTGCAATAACCAGATGTTGATCTGCGATCTTCAACCGAACCTGCCCAGTCTCCATCTGTAAAAGCTTCAACACTACGTGGTTTATTTTTCCCAAAAAATAAACCTTTCCCAGGTGTCATCTTCAAGTACCTCAAGATCCTGTAAACTGCTTCAAGATGAACTTCAGATGGAGAGTGCATGAATTGACTAACAACACTTACAGCAAATGCAATATCAGGTCTAGTATGTGAGAGGTAGATTAGTTTCCCCACTAATCTTTGATACCGACCTCGATCAACTGATTCTCCGACATCTTCAATTTTTTTTCTTCCCATTTACTTTAATGGGTGTCTCTGCAGGCTTGCTTCCCAACATTCCTATATCTTTGAGAAGATCTAATGTATATGTTCGTTGAGATATGGAAATTTTGCTTCCCAACATTCCTATATCTTTGAGAAGATCTAATGTATATGTTCGTTGAGATATGGAAATTCCTTGCTTAGTTCGGGCCACCTCCATGCCTAGAAAATATCTCATTTGTCCTAGGCTTTTTACTTCAAATTCCTTTGCTAGAAACTTCTTCAATCTCTCTTGTTCTGCATAATCATCTCCAGCTTGCTTCCCAACATTCCTATATCTTTGAGAAGATCTAATGTATATGTTCGTTGAGATATGGAAATTTTGCTTCCCAACATTTCTATATCTTTGAGAAGATCTAATGTATATGTTCGTTGAGATATGGAAATTCCTCGCTTAGTTCGGGCCACCTCCATGCCTAGAAAATATCTCATTTGTCCTAGGTTTTTTACTTCAAATTCCTTTGCTAGAAACTTCTTCAATCTCTCTTGTTCTGCATAATCATCTCTTGTTAGAATGATGTCATCAACATAGACTATTAAAATAGTGACCTTTCCATCCGAGGTATGTTTGTAGAAGAGAGTGTGATCCGCTTGTCCTTGAGTGTATCTATTACTTTTAATCGACATTGTGAATCGTTCAAACCAGGCTCTTGGTGACTGCTTCAGACCATAAAGGGACTTTTTCAACCTACATGTTTTGTTTCCTCCATAACCTTCTTCAAAGCCTGGTGCTAGGTCCATGAATACCTCTTCCTCTAAGACTCCATTAAGGAATGCATTTTTTACATCCATCTGATGAAGAGGCCAGTCAAGATTACTTGCAAGAGATAGAAGAATTCTGATGGAGTTGAGCTTTGCCACTGGTGTAAAAGTTTCTGTATAGTCTACTCTATGAGTTTGAGTAAAATCTTTTGCAACCAATCTTGCCTTATGTCTTTCAACTGTCCCATCTGAATTGTATTTTATGGTAAAGACCCACTTACAGCCCACTGGACTCTTCTCTTTTGGTAGTTCTACCACTTCCCAAATTTCATTTTTTTTGTAAGGCCTGCATTTCTTCAAGGACAGCTTTTTTCCACTCGGGTACTTGGAGAGCTTCATGAATATCTCTTGGCAACTTGATAGCTGATATTTTTTCTGTGAGGGCTCGAAAACTCGAGGACAGATGACCATAAGATATAAATTTTGCTAAAGGATGTTGAGTGCATGTTCTAGTACCTTTCCAAAGAGCAATAGGCGAGTCCAAGTCATGTGTCTCTACATCAAATGACTGAGTGTTTACCTCTGGTTCAGATTCTTGATAGTGATCTTGGGGTGCAATGGCCTGTACATTATGAGGTATAGTTGCTCTTCGAGTGTAAACACGCAACTCATATTTCTTTTGCTCAAGTGAATCTCTCCTTATTTCCAAATTATTAGGTTGAGGTCTAATAGGACTAGGTACAGATTGAATGGGAAGTGGTTGATTGGATTCGGCAGAATCGACAGGCTGGATAGGTATAGGAAGTATCAAATTTGGCTCCGTGAAACTTGACTTAGTGAACTCGGTGGATTGTAAATTAGAAGGCAGTGAAGTTGTCATATCCCAAAGTTGCTCTTTATTCGTATTCTCCCCTGAAGGGCAGGTTTGGGATAGTAGGATTGGTCCTCAAAGAATGTTACATCAAAAGACACATATTTTTTTTTTTTTTTTTGAGGATTATAACACTTGTACCCCTTTTGGGTTGGAGAGTAGCCAATAAAAATATACTTAGTGGCCCTGGGATTGAGTTTGTTGTTGGTGGGGCTTGTGTTATGCACAAATGTTGAACACCCAAAAGTGCATAGATGAAGAGAAGTGAGGAAACGTGTGTGGGGATAAGTTTTTCGGAGAATTTGGATAGGAGTTTGGTAGTTAAGGACACGGGAAGGGAGCCGATTTGTCAAGTATGAAGCTGTGAGAACTGCTTCACCCCAAAATTGTTTGGGAACAGAATTAGTAAACATAATGGCTCGAGATATTTCTAAGAGGTGACGATTTTTTCTTTCGGCGATACCATTTTGTTGGGGTGTATTAACGCAAGAGCTTTGGTGAATTATGCCTTTGGTTATGAGATATGGACTTAATGTGGAGTTAAAGTACTTACGACCATTGTCAGTACGAAGGATTTTTATTTTGGTTTGAAATTGGGTTTCAACCATGGCATTTAACTTTCGAAAAACAGTGGTAACATCTGATTTTTCTTTTAAAAGGAATACCCAACACACACGTGTATGATCATCAATAAAAGTGATAAACCATCGGGACCCAGAAATGTTTGTTATCCGTGATGGACCCCAGATGTCGCTATGGATTAATGAAAAAGGTTTAGAATTTTTATATGGTTGGATGGGATAAGAGACACGAGTATGCTTAGCATATTGACAAGTTTCACATGAAAAATCGTCTACATTTTTATTAATAAATAAGGAAGGGAACAATTTCTTTAAATAATGGAAACTAGGATGTCCTAGTCTATTATTCCACAACATAATTTTATTGGAAGCAGAAAATAATTCACTAGCCAAAGCTTGAGTTTGTTTGCACGCTACTTCTGGTTATCCTCAAAGATGTACAGCCCATCATACTCCTTAGCACTGCCAATCATCCTCACCAAAGGTAAAATCCTGAAACTTACAGCCATAAGATGAAAACTGAGCAATACAATTTGAGTCTTTAGTCAATTTGCTAATTGAAAGAAGGTTGCAGGTAATGTTTGGGACATGGAGGACAGAGTGGAGGATTATTTCTTTGGATATTTGAATGGTTCCAGTTCCAACAATTGGTGATAGGGATCCATCGGCAATTTTTATTTTTTGATTGCTGTAGCATGGCTTATAAGCAGAAAATAATGTATGTTGGCTTGTCCTATGGTCTGAAGCTCCTGAATCGATGATCCAAGAACTTTGGTTGGTTGAAATTGTAGATAAAGCATAACAAATATTACCTTTCTGAGCTACAGAGGCAGTGGGATTTGATGGGCTGGAGTTTGTTGCATTGTGTGCAAGAATAGCTTGCAACTGCTCAAGTTGTTCTTTGCTGAAACCAAGGTTTTGTCCAGCACCTGCAATATTCTTATCCTCCTCAAAAGTGGCTAAGAAACCGCGGCCTACTCCTGGCTTTTTATGTGTCCAGCTTTTTCCTGATGGCTTCCAATTTGGTGGTTTATCATGTATCTCCCAACATGTCTCCCGAGTGTGCCCATGAAGTTGACAATGATCACACCGTGGCCTCTCCCCCCTTTTTTGTCTCGGGAAGGTCCATTGTTGTTCAGAAAATTATTTTTTCTGCTTGTAAATAATGCTGATTCAGCATTGGACAGATCCGTTGTGGTGATTGCTTTGGGTCTTCCCATCATTACCCTTTTTCTACCCTCCTTACGTCTAACTTCTGCAAAGGCTTCTTTGACATCAGGTAATGGCTTTGATCCGAGGATTCTACTCCTCACTTCATCCAAATCTTTGTTGAGGCCATATAAAAAATCAAACAACCTCTCTTTGTTTAACATTTGCTTGAATTTCACACTATCTTCACTGCATTTCCAACTATAATCCTGAAACAGATCTAAATCTTGCCATAAAATCAATAGATCATTATAATATTTAGTAACAGAATTATCACCCTTTTTTTTCTCTAATGGCAGATTTGAGTTCGAAGATTTGTGCTAAATTTCCAAGGTCAGAATATGTTTCAGCCACTGCGTCCCATATTTCCTTTGCCGTTTTGTAGTAGAGATAGGTTCAACCGATCGTGGGTTCCATAGAATTGATGAGCCATGCCTTCACCATTGAGTTTGTAGACCTCCATTTCTTGTAATTGGCTGTGTTTTCTTCTGGAGCCTTTGCTTCACCTGTGATGTGATCGAGTCTTCCCTTTCCATCAATAACCAGCATGGCAGATTGGGACCACTCCACGAAATTAGCTCCATTTAATTTCATTGGAGTAATCTGCAGAGAGTGAGAATCGGTTGGGCTATAATGAGTCGCCTGAGCCATCGAGTTTGCCGTGTTGGAGAGACTATCGGAAGCTCCTGCTGGCGCACCACTGCTCATGGCCGGAGTAACCATTAAAGCTGGTTGAGAAGAACCAGCTCTGATACCATAAAAGAAGTTGATAAAATAATTGTTTTTGATTGATAATTGAATTAGACAATGATCCTCTTTAAATAGAGGAGAATTACAATAATTAGAGGAAATTTAGTCCCTACAAATCAGCAACTAATCCCATAGAATAAGGGATTTTGTATTTAACATAAATAAAACCTGATTCTACTCCTAAAATACCTCAATCAAATCAGTAATTTATGAACAGCTAATATACAACATATTTCAACAGTATGTAAGCTTTAATTTCTACTGTACAAAGTTACGCCCTTTCTGTAGTTGTGCTTATAGTTCCCCTTTGGTACATAATGAAGGTGATTTCTATTCTTAGTCTTCTTACTTTTGCAACAGTAGGTCTCCAGGCAAAGAAAATGCCCCCCAAATAGCACGTGTTCACTTTTTTTTGTCAATGGACAACCAGTGCCCTGTGAATGGTTGTCCGTGTATGTAGGTGGGCATGCACATTCTCTAGGGATGTTTATGCTTATCTGTTGTTTATGTGCATTAATCCAAGAGGGCATTGTATATATGCACGTGACTACTTGTACTACATAAAAGGGCATAATTTGTCATATGGTGGGCATGCCTTCGACACCGAGCCTATAGAACAGATTGTGTTCAAGTAAGGTTGTGACCATGAACAACTGGTGCGCTGTGAATGGTTGTCTGTATGTGTGGGTGTGCGTGCACGCATGTGTACTTGCACATTTTCTAGGTTGGTTTAATACATCTCTGTTGTTTCTGTGCATTTATTAAAGAGGGCTTTGTATGTAGACACATTACTAATCGTACAACATAACAGGGGCATAAAATTGTCATATAGTGGCCATGCTCTTTACACTTTTATGTGGTTTCAGATGTTGGGAAATTAATCATCTTCTGTTTATAATGCAGTTCACACAAGACAAGGGGCACATATTTGTCTCTGTGCATTTAGCAAATGAAATTATGCTTCCACTTGACGTGAACGATGAAGTTCTAAGACAAAGCTTAACCTTTGTTCAAGTTGGATCAAATGCTTCTTGTAACACATTGAGTGGGTTTCGGGTAGTTGATAGATGGAGAAGTTGGGAAAACTTTAAAAAGTTCAGCAGGATACAAGAGGAAACTGAAAAAATAAAATTGTTAGTGACTGTTGAAGATACTGGTGCGGGAATTCCTCTGAAAGCACAAGACAGGATTTTTACTCCTTTTACGCAGGCTGACAGTTCAACATCACGGAAATATGGTGGAACGGGAATAGGACTGAGCATCAGCAAGCGTTTAGTGGAGCTTATGGGTGGAGAAATTGGCTTCGTGAGTGAACTTAATATTGGCAGTACCTTCTCGTTTACTGTGAACTTCACAAAAGCAGAAGCGAATTGTTTGGGTACAATGCAGCAGCAATATGATCCTGCTGTTCCAGAATTGCGAGGACTAAAAGCATTGGTCATTGATGAAAGAAGAGTCAGAGCAGAGGTCACAAGATACCATCTTCAGAGACTGGGAATATCTGTCGATATAACTTCAAGCATGAAATCTGTTTACTCTCATCTTTCCTTCTATACCAAGACAAGGTAAACTCATTTCCATAACATGCCATGTAGGATGCACAAAAACAACAAACTACTTCTTGTTCTTAATAAAGTCTTGTAGGACATATACATGTGTAACTGTTGCCTTGTGGGTTATATGTCTTGCCCTATTGAATTTATTTGCATAAATTCATAAATTCAGAAGATTTTCAATTACATCCTTTTAATCAAGAAGGAAATTACGAAGTTGATGATATGATTATCATTTTTTATATATGAAATATGGAAATTAATGTAACTCGCTTTTCCCTGCAAATGACTAGAATTTTACAGAGCCTTAGCAGGCAGAGGTTCCATAGTTGTGTTTAAGTAGATATTATTGTCTCTGCTACCCTAATTATGTTCAACTTGTCGTAATGATGAGGCTGCACTTCGGTAAGATGTGTGCCATCATTCTTGCAAAATCCAGAAAGAAAAGCATAACTTTATGACTCGCTTAGATTGTTGAAGAGTTGGCACCATGGTATTGTGCTTCGACCTTGTTTTTGCTAATGGCTTTTAGTTATTCTTTCTACAGTTTGTCAGAGCATTTAGCTATGGTTCTTGTTGAACAAGACTGTTGGGATAAAGATATTTATTTTCCGGTCCATAACCTGCTAAAGACGATCAAACAAAATGGCTCCAAAAGTAACTCTGGGATCCCTCTGAAAGTATTCTTATTATCAACCCGCATAAGCTCTAGACAATGGAAAGAGATGAAGTTGGACAGGTTAGTGGATAACGTGATAACAAAGCCTCTATGGTTAAGTGCATTGGCATTCACCTTCCAAGAAGCTACTAAATTTGGAAAGACAAGGCATAATACAAGTGCTAAACCATCAACGATAAGAACTCTACTCAAAGACAAACAAATTCTGGTGGTGGATGATAATGCTGTGAACAGAAGAGTGGCAGAAGGTGCTTTCAGAAAGTATGGAGCAGTTGTTACCTGTGTGGAGGGGGGAAGGCTAGCTGTTGGGTTGCTTAAGCCTCCCCACAAGTTTGATGCTTGTTTTATGGATCTCCAAATGCCTGGAATGGATGGGTAATAAGCTATCCTACATCTTAGCCATCATGTTCTTAATAATTCATAATTTAAATACTGTGCAATATACTCATGAACCAAAGGATGATTTTGAAACTGAAAATTGTAGATAGTCGTACATCTTGTATGGGTCTTGAGTTTAGAACCCTGGCATGAGTTAATATTGTGAAGCACTTAAACTATAGGTGCCAAAATTGAAGAAATGTCTTTAAACAGTGCTTTTTTATCGACTAGACTGTGCTTCATTTGTTTCAGCTGAAACCAGTTTTGAATTTGATCTTGGGTATAGGATGATTGTGCTTTTGAATCTGTATGCTCCTACTACTTTCCTGACCAACCTGGTTGAGAATTGTTCCTATTGGTTTCATCTTTTTAGGAAAAAATGGTAACATTTAATATTATTGATCTTTGTCTTGCAGGTTCGAAGCTACTCGACAGATCCGTAGTCTTGAGTGTGAATATAATGAAAAAATTGATTCTGGTGAAGTATCAGCTGATATGTCTGAAAATTTGGCTCATTGGCACACACCTATATTAGCCATGACAGCAGATGTGATTCAAGCATCAAATGAAGAATTCATGAATTGTGGAATGGATGATTATGTATCTAAACCATTTGATGAAGGGCAGGTTTATTCTGCTGTTGCACGCTTCTTCGGGACTGTGATTTAGATTTGCAGATTTGGCTTATGATGGAACGCCTAGGTTTCATGTTAATTGCTGACCTATTAAGGGCCTAGGCAGTTGAGGCATCTGGCTGCCACTGGTGACTTCCCTCTCTACTAGCCGACTCTGCCATGGCTCATCAGAATCGAATCCTTGCTCATTTCACGTGGTAATTTTCGACTCTTTCTTTGAGGCTTTGAAATTTCTTGTGCATCAAGCATTCTCAAGTGTTTTTTCTCTCTCTGTTTGAACTTCCAGTGCACATTGTCTAACAACATTCTGATGGTAGGGGTTTCTTTTCTTTTTTCTTTTTAAGTTAAAACCATACGAGGTGGCATATTTTGTTAATAACTTAAGTAAAAGAGTAAAAACTTAGGAGGGGGCTAGGCTAACCTCTAGATAAGAGATAAAAAGTATGACTTACCCCTGATTAAAGACTACAAGAAGACAAAGACAAAGCAAAAATGATATCTTGTTTGACTTCATCCCACCCTGGGATTTCACGTGTCTCGTAATATACTTGTAAGAGTCTTCATCTGAATCAAGTTGAGTTTTAACTACTTGATAAACAACTCAAAAAACATTTAGGTCATGGTTTCTCTATTTTGTTTCCGCGAAAAATTAGCAAATTTGTAACAAAATATGATATGTGATATTGATGTTAATCGAATATATCATCATTTCTTTCATTCAACTAGCTTTAAAATAATAAATGTAGAACTGGTTTCTAAAATTTATGACCATCTTTCCCTATATATCATTTCATTGATTAGCCTTCATGTACTTGGTGAGGGTAAGGACTTTAAGATTGAATAGCTCAATAGGAAATTATATGCTTGCCACATGGGTAATTAGAATTCTCTCCTTCCAAAATGAAAAACTGTGTTCTGTGCTTTGAAATATTACATGTAATACTCCAGTCAATGAAGTCATCTTCTGTAGTCACATACTCGTATATTTTGAACATGGTTATGGATGCAGTGATCGTTATTATTTATAATATTTCCAGGTTGACTACCATGACAGATTAACATAATGCATGGGGCACTATAGGAGTGCAGTGAGGGATAGTATGATCAAGTCCACAGAAATAAAACAGGAGGAATATCTGCCGACTTCATATGGTCTATCCCAGTTTTCGTGTTATATTTATTGTACAGCGCTACTTTGTGGAAGAAGCACGTAAAACATAAAATACAATTATCAGAGCATATACTAGTAATTAGCTTTCATCTTCTTGAGGTTAGGTTGGCAATTGTATCGATTAGAAAATTGTTCTTTAGCATCATATAGTGTCGAAGTTGTAAAATGTAGTTATAGTGACAGAAATAATACTGAGATTCATGCTCATATTAGTAAGGCCTCGTACAATCTATGGCATCAGGTCATTATAAGATGTTTTGAAATTTTGTTCTTTTCAGTAATTATTTGCAGCTGAGGTTGTGTGAACAAAATATGATATGTGATATTGATGTTAATCGAATATATCATCATTTCTTTCATTCAACTAGCTTTAAAATAATAAATGTAGAACTGGTTTCTAAAATTTATGACCATCTTTCCCTATATATCATTTCATTGATTAGCCTTCATGTACTTGGTGAGGGTAAGGACTTTAAGATTGAATAGCTCAATAGGAAATTATATGCTTGCCACATGGGTAATTAGAATTCTCTCCTTCCAAAATGAAAAACTGTGTCCTGTGCTTTGAAATATTACATGTAATACTCCAGTCAATGAAGTCATCTTCTGTAGTCACATACTCGTATATTTTGAACATGGTTATGGATGCAGTGATCGTTATTATTTATAATATTTCCAGGTTGACTACCATGACAGATTAACATAATGCATGGGGCACTATAGGAGTGCAGTGAGGGATAGTATGATCAAGTCCACAGAAATAAAACAGGAGGAATATCTGCCGACTTCATATGGTCTATCCCAGTTTTCGTGTTATATTTATTGTACAGCGCTACTTTGTGGAAGAAGCACGTAAAACATAAAATACAATTATCAGAGCATATACTAGTAATTAGCTTTCATCTTCTTGAGGTTAGGTTGGCAATTGTATCGATTAGAAAATTGTTCTTTAGCATCATATAGTGTCGAAGTTGTAAAATGTAGTTATAGTGACAGAAATAATACTGAGATTCATGCTCATATTAGTAAGGCCTCGTACAATCTATGGCATCAGGTCATTATAAGATGTTTTGAAATTTTGTTCTTTTCAGTAATTATTTGCAGCTGAGGTTGTGTGTACAGATTTATATCCTATTTTAGGTGGAAATTTAATTGAGATTCTTGGTTCTTTAACTATGTAACATTAACAGATAAAACTTCATTTTGGCCCTGTTTGAGCCGCATTCTGGAAAAAAAAGAAAAAAAAAAGCATTCTTAAATAGTGATTTAACATCATTTTAATCATACATTCTTCAATAAAATAATATTACGTTAATCCAGTTTTTTTTCCCATTCTTTAACCATACATTCTTTATCAATCAACTATTTCAAAATTTATTCTTTCAAAAGGGTAATTGGCGCAAAACGTTCCTATCTTTCACCTTCATTGTGGAAAACGTCTCCATCTTTTATTTTTTTGGCATTTTTGCCCTCAGTGATCGTTATTATTTATAATATTTCCAGGTTGACTACCATGACAGATTAACATAATGCATGGGGCACTATAGGAGTGCAGTGAGGGATAGTATGATCAAGTCCACAGAAATAAAACAGGAGGAATATCTGCCGACTTCATATGGTCTATCCCAGTTTTCGTGTTATATTTATTGTACAGCGCTACTTTGTGGAAGAAGCACGTAAAACATAAAATACAATTATCAGAGCATATACTAGTAATTAGCTTTCATCTTCTTGAGGTTAGGTTGGCAATTGTATCGATTAGAAAATTGTTCTTTAGCATCATATAGTGTCGAAGTTGTAAAATGTAGTTATAGTGACAGAAATAATACTGATTCATGCTCATATTAGTAAGGCCTCGTACAATCTATGGCATCAGGTCATTATAAGATGTTTTGAAATTTTGTTCTTTTCAGTAATTATTTGCAGCTGAGGTTGTGTATACAGATTTATATCCTATTTTAGGTGGAAATTTAATTGAGATTCTTGGTTCTTTAACTATGTAACATTAACAGATAAAACTTCATTTTGGCCCTGTTTGAGCCGCATTCTGGAAAAAAAAGAAAAAAAAAAGCATTCTTAAATAGTAATTTAACATCATTTTAATCACACATTCTTCAATAAAATAATATTACGTTAATCCAATTTTTTTTCCCATTCTTTAACCATACATTCTTCATCAATCAACTATTTCAAAATTTATTCTTTCAAAAGGGTAATTGGCGCAAAACGTTCCTATCTTTCACCTTCATTGTGGAAAACGTCCCCATCTTTTATTTTTTTGGCATTTTTGCCCTTTACGTTCAACATTTAGAACCGGTAGTTGAGTTCGTGGACTCAAGCTCATCAAGAGATTGGAAAGTGCTCTCAAGATTTTTTTTTTTGGGTAAAATGATTTGTGAATAAACAACTGTTGTTTATACAAAATAAAGCAAAGCATTTTGGGGATGGATGGGATCTTGTTTATATGAAAATACGGCATTGATATTGTTGGACGTCTTCCACATGTTTTTAATCATCCTTTTTTATTTTTAGATTTTCTTCGACCTTATTGAGTTACTTTGTATACTTACAGGGTTTCCAATCTTTTTGGTCTAAATCCCAACAAACAATTCATCTGTAGGTTTCTTTTTTGGAAGTTTTTCTATGAAATGGCAGCCAGAAGCTTCATGAAACTCATCCAATAAACTGAAGAATTTTGCTACTGCTCAAAATAACAAAGGTTGAAGTCATCTTTTTCTTAATTACGATTTTACCCCTGTTGACTGTAAAGAAATTGACATCTTTTTCTTAATTAACGGAGGAAATGACGGATGTTGGACGGAAGGACGTTCATCGTAATGAAAGGTTGAAATGAGGAAAAAATGCCAAAAAGTGAAAGGTGAGGACGTTTTCCACAATGAAGCTGAAAGGTAGAGACGTTTTGCGCTAATTACCCCTTTCAAAATGTGGCTCAAACACGTACATATCGTAAAAAATATACAATAAATACTATAGCAATTAATAGTAACAACTTGCAAAGTAATAAGATAAAATTGTAATCATATATAACCACAACATATAAAAAATGAGTAAATGCGAACCTCTATCTTTTCTCCGTCTCCACATTCCTTTTTCCTTTTCAATAATCTTCAAGATATGATTGAGGTTCTCACATGGTATCGTAAAGTACTTTAAAAAGTAGAATGATAAATGATGATTAGTTTAAATTAGTGCTTGTTTAAAAGTGATTTGAAGCGTTTAGAAGCTATAAGTCCTAAGAAATTTGTGAATGATAAGTTTCCATTTGACAGTCCTATTTTTGCTCATTTTGTTTTCTAGAAGAGCTCTCGGAAGAAATTACATTAAGCTTATTTTCTTCAAAGAATAATAGATTTTGATTTTTCAAAAGTCTTGTCAAACGAGTTCTAAAGGTTGAACCCCAACCTTAAGGGCCCCCACCAACCCTGCCCTGAGCCATCGTGGAGGAAGTAAATCGCAGGATGTGCCTCCCAGGAGTCAGGGTGGAGAGCATATGGATAGGCCAAGGCTGTTAACCCATATGGTAACTCTCGCTTGCAACAAAGCCAATTCCACCTTGCGGGGAATCGAACTCTGCACACTGCCCCGTTGAGCCCTATCCGCCCTCCCCTTTACCACTGGGAGATATGCCCTGGAGGCTGTCAAACGAGTTCTAAATATATGTTAAGTTGTGAGTCTTAAAAATGTATTGATAAAAAAATATGTTTGATGTGATTGAAATGATGTTAAAATATGTTAAAAAATACATTTTTTCTAAAGGACGGAGAAACAAGGGCATAATTTAAGTTTTACCATATCCAAAAGAGCAATGGTGACAAGTAGACAAAAACTGAAGTGTGTGAATTCATTCCGGAACTTCCAAACTTTGACGCGGCAGACGCGGAGGCCCAAAAAAATGGCTTGCTTATGTTGCTGTCGAACTCATTCCTGGTCTTTTGAAAATCTCTTCTTCCGAAGACGGGTTTTTTTTCTGCACCGTCAATCTTGAGTGCTGAACGGCCGCTCTATTGGAAGTAACAAACCCAACGCTCTCGCCCACTCATCTTCAGGATTAGTCCTTACTTTTTTCCTTATAACAGAGAAATTTTGATACAAATTTTGAACTTTTTAGTTGGACGAGTGTTTAATTGGATTGTATCCGTGGTGGCACTGCCTATAGATGGAGTAGGCAATAGCTTAAACCCCCCATTTTGATAAGGCGGTTAATTGATTGGTTGAAAATTATATTTATAAAATTTTTTAAAATAGAATTATCACATGCAAACACGATAAATTAATAAAAATTAAAAATATAAAATTCTTTTAAAAACATGTAAATGGCATAAAACTTATCACTTAAATATATCATAAACATTACTTTTTCTCTCTATACATTTCTTTTCTTAACCAAACAAAAGGTCTTTTTGTCTTTTCAAATTCTACTCACCCATCATAATTTTTTAAACCCAACAAGAAATAAAGAGTAATGTTATTTGTAATCGCTCACTATTATAGTCGTCCTACATTGTATACATATGACAGTTAGTGATTTGATGCATAAATGTGGTATTTTTTTGCCTTCTGCATCAAATGACTAATCGTCACATGTATGTCACGTAGGGCGACTACGATAGTGAGTGATTGCATATAATATTATTTGAAAATAAATTGCCTCCATTTGAATTTGATAGATTAGTATGATCTACAAGTTGCTTTCTTTCTTCCAGATCTACAAGTTGCTTTCTTTCTTCCATATCTTTAAAATATATACTACAGAGTACATAGATTATTATTATTGTTTTGCTTTAATCTTATGATAATATCATTTTTAGATGTTTGTTGAAAGTACTTAGAATTTAATAATTCTTCGTCTGTATTCATACTTCTTATTTATATATTAACTTCTTATGAATTTATATAAAATTATAGTATATTTGATCGTCATTTTCATTATTTTGTTAGATTATCTCTCGCAATCAACATTAACTAATTTTGTACATAAATCATTCAAATGCATATTCAATTTTGTTTAAAAAAGTTCCAGTGAGAAAATGATCAAAGAAACGAACAGACCCATATGTCATTGCATTGTAATTTTGTTTGCTGAAACTTCATTTATAATTTTTATTGCATGTTGAAATTTGACATTTTGTATATTTCTCATCAAATTTTGGGACTTAGTTGATTTTACTAGATCATTCATAATTATAATAAAACTCATTGTAAGAAAGTTCAAAATATAGTGGGCTCCATACTTGAAGTTGGCATAAGGCTTCCAAAATATCAAGGCCGGCCCTGGATTGTATCTGTTTATGGAGAAAAGAATATTATGCTTGATATAACCAAGTTTGTTCCCGACGTATACACATACCCGATGACTCAATTTCGTCGGTATGTGTATCAAAATGCTCGGGACATATGTGCTCGGGACATATGTGCTCGGGGTATCCCCCTAAATGCCCGGGCTATTATCCCGAAGAGTCATTCATCAATCATTCGACATATCCTCGGGGTTTTGTCCTCGGGATTATGACCTACGACAGCGCCTCATCCAACGAGAGATTTATTCTGACTAAAAATCCTCAATTCATGTCTCCTATGCCCTGAAGAACTCTATTGGTATCACAGTTATACCTCAATTCAAACTCCTATCTCGCGTAGGACTCATTGGTGTAAGATTGCAAAATCAAGCTATCCTACTACAGGTGCAACACGGAATCCTAATATGAACACACCACCTACCTCTATAAATACAGAACCTTGGGCCATTATTCAGGTACGTTTTCATTGTTCTTCAGCACATAGCCTCACGCATATATTTCCCTTTCTGACTTAAGCATCGGAGGGGCGACGAGAACACACCTCGTTGCCTTTGTTTCAGGTATCGGAAGATCACGTTCGTGCTCTTCATCCGTCATCAAGCTCGGGAAATCTACAGGTACGATTTTTGGTAGCATCAGTAGATAAGCAAGCAAAAATAGAGATGGTTATTGATGGCTGTTTACGATCCAAAGGATAGGAAATGTTAAAGAGGAAAATCTAAAAAAATTGGAGA
>NC_036246.1:37461313-37463327 GCF_002742605.1 Olea europaea var. sylvestris | reverse complement strand
TTTGATTGGAGTGAAGACTGTGAGAAAGCTTTCCAGGAGCTCAAGCAGACGTTGGCATCTCCCCCAATTCTCACTAGGCCTGAGCCTGGTGACACCTTATTTCTGTACTTGGCCGTATCTCAAAACGCTGTCAGCGGGGTCTTGGTGAAAGAGGTTAACAAAGTCTAACAGCCTATCTACTATGTAAGCAAGGTCCTACTGGACGCGGAAACCAGGTATACTTTGGCAGAACAGCTTGCCCTTGCCTTGGTTATAGTAGCAAGGAAACTCCGGCAATATTTTCAGTCTCACCCTATTGTGGTGCTCACTAATCAACCACTTAGGCATATACTTCAGAAGCCTGACGTATCAGGAAGACTAATGAAATGGGCAGTAGAGCTTGGGGAATTTGACATAGAATTCAAACCACGCCCATCTATCAAAGCCCAAGCTCTGGCCGACTTCATTGCAGAACTAACCCCTAGGCCTCGGGGGCCAGGTGAGAGCTCGAGCATGAGCACTGATTTGGACACTTGGCAAATATTTGTGGATGGAGCATCGAACTCCTCGGGCTCGGGCGCAGGGTCATCATCATCAGCCCTGACAAACAAACAGAGATCCAATGCGCTCTCAGATTCGAGTTTGAAGCAACCAACAACGAGGCCGAGTATGAGGCCGTCGTTATTGCTCTTGAACTCGCCCTTTGCCTAGAGCTCGAGTTCGTAAAGGTATTCAGCGATTCACAGCTAGTGGTCGGACAGATTGGAGGATCATTTGAAAGGAAGGAGGAGAAAATGAGTTTGTACTGTATGAAGGTTCAGGATCTTCAGCGAAAATTCAAGAGCTGTGAAATTACAAAAATTGCTCGAAAGGACAACGGAAAAGCCGATGCATTATCCAGGCTTATGTTCATGGGGATAGACGGCCTTGACAGAACGGTTCACATTAAAATCATCACAGAACCCAGCATCAGTCAAATCCTCGACATCATGGACATTGACAACGAACCATCCTGGATGGACCCAATCATAGAGTTCATCACAAACGGAAGTCTACCAAGCGATGCCAGGTTGGCCAGAAGCATCAGAGCCCGAGCTCCTAGGTACTGCATGATCAGCGGTGTCCTTTTCCGCAGAAGTATTACTCTTCCGTACCTAAGGTGTCTCAGGCCATCAGAATCATCCCAGGCCCTTGCTGAAGTTCATGAAGGTGTGTGCGGGAATCATCAAGGAGCCAGGGCCTTGGCCTTTAAACTCGTACGATATGGATACTACCGACCAACTATGAAAAAAGACGCCTCAGAATATGTTAAAAATTGTGATAAGTGCCAGAGGTTTGGCAACGTTATCCACTCACCAGCCGAAGACCTCACCAACATTAACTGTTCGGCCCCGTTTGAACAATGGGGAGTTGACATCCTCGGCCCCTTTCCTGTGGCAAGAGGTCAATTAAAGTTTGTTGCTGTAGCAGTAGAGTACTTCACAAAATGGGTAGAGGCCGAACCTCTCGCCACAATATCGGAGCCCAAGCTAAGAGCCTTCACTTGGAGGTCTATCATTTGCAGGTTTGGGATACCAAAGGTCCTAATCACCGACAATGGCAGGCAATTTGACAACCAACAGTTTAGAAACTTTTGCTCAAACCTTGGGATTGATCACCGTCTGACATCAGTTTCGCATCCTCAGAGCAACGGTCTGGCCGAGGTAACAAATCGAATCATATTGCAAGACCTCCGAACAAGAATAAGCGATGCTAGAGGTTCTTGGCCCGACGAGCTGCCTTCTATACTTTGGACGTATAGAACAACTCATAGGACAACCACAGGAGAAACCCCTTTTATGTTGGCCTATGGCATTGAAGCAATGGTCCCGGTGGAAATTAGACTGCCAAGCCATAGGAGGCTCGTGCCAGAAACCTCGGAGCATACAACTGAACATCTTGATCTCTTGGAAGAAGTACGGGAGCAAGTCGCTATAAAGGTGGCCTCTTACCAAACTAAGACAGCGAAACATTTTAATAGCAAAGTCAAGGCTCG
>NC_036246.1:37414534-37461077 GCF_002742605.1 Olea europaea var. sylvestris | reverse complement strand
TTAGCGGGCCTGCGTGCCCATGCATGTTTTCCGTTCTCTTTTGTAATGAACTACGTTCGACTTGATCCCGTTTGGGTACGTAGGCAGCTTGGATGCAATATAAATCCAAGTCCAGTCCAAACAATTAATAAATCCAAACATCGGGTATAACAGCCCCTTCAAGCCTTGTCCTTGACAAGCCCTTCTGAGCCTTGTCCTCGAGCAAGCCCCTTTGAGCCTTGTCCTCGAGCAAGCCCCTTTAAGCCTTGCCCTCGAGCAAGCCAATTTAAGCCTTGTCCTCGGGCAAGCCCCTTTAAGCCTTGCCCTCGAGCAAGCCAATTTAAGCCTTGCCCTCGAGCAAGCCAATTTATGCCTTGCCCTCGGGCAAGCCCCTTTAAGCCTTGCCCTCGAGCAAGCCAATTTAAGCCTTGCCCTCGAGCAAGCCCCTTTAAGCCTTGCCCTCGAGCAAGCCAATTTAAGCCTTGTCCTTGACAAGCCCCTCTGAGTCTTGCCCTCAAGCAAGCCCCTTTAAGCCTTGTCTCTCACAAGCACCAAAATCCTGGAGCTCATAATCAGTACAATAGTGCAGCACAAGTATAAATCCCGAGGATATACATCCCGACCATATATCCTTATATTTTTGGCAAAAGCTGAAAAATGAGAGCTCGGGATAAAACTACGTACAAAGGTCGGTCACATAGGTCGGTTACAATTCTTCGAATACCCCGAGGTAACCGCCCATCGTGATTAGTCCTCGAGATAATTCAATATAAACGTCGGGACAGATTTACCGTCAAGCTGTTGAACTATTCGCTATTATCCCCGGCATTAAGACTTGTTTAAAAATCAGATTGATTTGTTTCCAATCGTCATGATTTTTATTCGTCGGGATATTAATTCGATATTGTCGTCGAGGATATTAATCTTCTTAGTCGTCGAGATAATTAGTTGTCTTTATCGTCGAGATAATTAATCCTTCTCGGTCGTCGAGATATTGGTATAGTTCGGCTCATATGAAATAAGAAACACGACGATAAACTCGGTGGAAAGGAAAGAAACTATTTCCATTAAGATCGGGCATTTTACAACTACAAAAAATAAAATAAAATTTTACAGAATACGCTCGGTAAATTCAGGCGTCGGTATCCTGACTGCCTTGGCCTTCCTCGACGTCATCGCCCTCGATATCGACGTCTTCATCCCCAGCGTTCTCTTCAGACTCTGAAAGATGAAGGTCGTCAGCCACCTCGGGGATTGACTTCAGATCCTCAGGGCGAGCATCTGGCCTCAGGCGCATGAAAGCTCGAGCTTCCTTCAGAGCATGAAAGTAAGAGCCCATAGCATAGTCGCCCTTTAACTCGTTGAAGGCATCAGACTTCTTGAAGTCCTCGATCGCTTCCTCCCGAGCACTGGCCAGCTTCTCATCAAAATCTTTTTTAAGCTGATCGAGCTCGAGCTTGAAGTGCTCAGCCTCAGCCTTCGCAGCACCTGTTTCACCCTGAGCACTGCGTAGATCATTTTGCATACGCTCGCGCTCCCTCAGTAGCTGAGCTCGCTCTTCCTCCAGGTCGGCGATCCTCAGATCCCGAGCAGAAACGGCACCCTCGAGGTCGGCCATTCTTGAAGACTCATCCTTTTCCTTCAAGGAAAGGCCCCGAGCTATTCCCAGTGTCTGCAGAATGGTACAAGGTTAACCTCGGGACCTGAAGTTAACAAAAATAATGTGAAAACAGTCAACGAGCTTACCTTCAAGGCCATAGCCTCGAGAGCCCTCAAGCCATTGCTTAAGTCGACATCGGCCCGGTATTTGTCGACGATGCTGAGCACTGAGTGGCACCGAGAGCATCCCTCGGGATTAGCAGGCCCCGGTGGCAGGCTCCCATCCTCGAGGTCGACCACATCAACAGGACCCCGAGGAACTGACTCCCAAGGAGTCCCCTGATGATCCTGCTGTTGAGATCCCGTCCTCGCTATTCCCGGAGACGGTTCTCGGGGCCTTGAAGATTCCCCAGGCCCACTGGTCTGCCTTTCCTGCCTCGATTCCCGAGGTCTCTTCTGGCCCCTCCTCTGACCGGGAGCCCGAGCCTGGGGAGCCTTGGACTTCTTGTTCACTGCCTGACGAAGGGCACTTGGATCAAACGTCATCTCTGCAAAAATAAAAATTACATGTAATTAGCACGAGCATAGCAAGA
The DNA here is from genome assembly GCF_002742605.1 of Olea europaea var. sylvestris. NCBI lineage: Eukaryota > Viridiplantae > Streptophyta > Magnoliopsida > Lamiales > Oleaceae > Olea > Olea europaea. The sequence goes on along the minus strand of NC_036246.1, from coordinate 37,458,906 downwards.
ATACAGATCGAGAATTTAAGCGTCAAGTTCACATATCCTACCCTCGATTCCCTTCATGTTTGCAAGCTCGAGGATATCGTCCCCGAGGATATCATCCAAGTCATAAACGAGGGGCTCGAGCTCCTCTAGCATTTGCCTATGCCTCTCCAACGATTCAAAGTATGCCTGACCCCCACAAAACCTAGCAGTATCAGGAACCCCCCACCAAGGACTAAAGGGAACGTCGGGATCTTGAGGTATAGCATAGAACCACTTATCCTTCCACCCCTTCAAGGAACTAGGCATCCTCGGGATTCTAAACCCTCCTCGGGTTGAGAGGTAAGCAAAACAAGAGTACTGGGGGAGTTGTTTTAGGTCGAAGACCATCCTACACAAGTCGACGTATGGGATAATCCCGAGGTATCTACAAGCTATAAAGAAGTATGTCAACATCCTCCACCCGTTCGGCACTAACTGTCCCAGGCTCATGTTATGCTCGGTCAAGAGCGCGAGGAAAAAGGGGTGCAATGGCCACCTAAATCCCCCCTTTAGAGAATCCTTGAAAATGACGAACTCTCCCTCCCGAACAATAGCTACCCTCTCCTCATTACCCGGAGACCTAATATCACAGTTCGGCATCAGGCCGAATTCCCTAGCAGTCGCCACGGCTAAGTGCTCTTTAAACCTACAAGGGTGGTCGGGATACACTAGTGGGGTCGGGATATCCTGGGCTCGAGGATTTGCACTTATGGGGACGGCCATAGGTATTATCGACTGCCCTAAGTCCTCGGTTGGTGTTCCCGAACTCGAGGATGACGTATCGCTATCACTACTCGACATCCTATCTTAAATATAGACTTTTCTAAAAACAATTAACTTAAAGTCTTGAGGACTCACCTTATCCCGACGATTCCGACAAGCCTTCCCCATTCTGTTTTCTATTTGGTTACTGATATAACCAAGTTTGTTCCCGACGTATACACATACCCGATGACTCAATTTCGTCGGTGTGTGTATCAAAATGCTCGGGACATATGTGCTCGGGACATATGTGCTCGGGGTATCCCCCTAAATGCCCGGGCTATTATCCCGAAGAGTCATTCATCAATCATTCGACATATCCTCGGGGTTTTGTCCTCGGGATTATGACCTACGACAGCGCCTCATCCAACGAGAGATTTATTCTGACTAAAAATCCTCAATTCATGTCTCCTATGCCCTGAAGAACTCTATTGGTATCACAGTTATACCTCAATTCAAACTCCTATCTCGCGTAGGACTCATTGGTGTAAGATTGCAAAATCAAGCTATCCTACTACAGGTGCAACACGGAATCCTAATATGAACACACCACCTACCTCTATAAATACAGAACCTTGGGCCATTATTCAGGTACGTTTTTACATTGTTCTTCAGCATATAGCCTCACGCATATATTTCCCTTTCTGACTTAAGCATCGGAGGGGCGACGAGAACACACCTCGTTGCCTTTGTTTCAGGTATTGGAAGATCACGTTCGTGCTCATCATCAGTCATCAAGCTCGGAAAATCTACAGGTACTATTTTTGGTAGCATCACTGGGCACTAAGGCAGGCTTGTAGACCAGATACTTGTTTTTTCCCCCAATAAAGACTTATCAGCGTTTTCTTCTCTATATTGTTCTGGGTTTTAATTATAACAAATGGATTAGTATGGAGTTTTTTAACTTGAAATACAAAAATTTTATAATTTGTACTGTAGTTTCAACAGAAATGATAATAATAAAGGTGGGATGGTATCCAACAAAGCTGACTTTAGCTTCTGTTCTTTCTAGACTTGCCCGGGTTCACTCACAGTGTGTAAAAAAGAGACCATGCTTTGATAACACCTGAGAGTCACGTTTTCTGCCCATTACCGGACTGGTATTTTCATATCCTAGTTTGTCTTAACACATTAGTATAGACCCTTGCTTTTTTACGTTTTTTCTTCTCTTATTTAATTTGATTGGACTTACAGGATTAACACAATGGGTGCTTATCTAATTACGCTGGCAATGGGCTCACAGTTTGTTATGTACTTGGCAAAGATGCGAGGTGAGGTTTGGAAATTTCCTGACTTCTGTCACTTAAAAATCAAGTTTTTGGTTCAGGTGCCGTGCATTCGAGGCTGAGTTAATAATTATGGGTTGATGATAACCATGAAAGAGATTTTGTATATGAGTGTGGATAATATGTTTTGGAAGTTTTATATCATGTTTTCTGTTACATTTCTTTATTGTTTTAAAAATCCTTGTTCATTCTTCTGCAGAAAACTCTAAATCTGGCTCGCCTCCAATTGGTGCTGAGAGGTGTGGACTCTTTTTACTTTCCACTTTGAGAAACTTAGACTAGAGTTCTGTTTTTAATATTATGATGCACAGCCAGCTTGCATACGATTGTATTAGAGGTTTGCTTTGCATTTGATAAACTATTTGCTGTCTGTCTTGTGTTTGCACATTCAGATTTGTTTTTGTGCTTCAAGATACGGTGACTCTCATTGCTGTATTGGACATCAGTCACAAACTAGAGGTACAAGTGCTAACTCGTGTTCTGTTCGCTCTGTTTTTCACGGTGTAAGGACAGCTTAACCTTGTTTTGATCATGAATTTTTTCAAGTTAGGAGTAGAAATCACGTATTTGCTCTAGTAAATCAATAAAAACTCGTTGCCTACCATACAAAAGTCACCTATAACTTGTCAGGTCGTTGTATCAAATGTCCTAGGAGCTGCTGTAATTCAGATTCAAATTCGTCATTAAAACTTCGTTGATGTTCTCTAGGTTGAACAAACCTTGATAAGCTCATGCTACTTGACCTGTAAAACAATGAAGAAAAGTCAAATAATATTTTCTGTAAATTTGCAGGTGGATTCATATGCTTATCTTCCTCCAAACTCGAAACATTCCTTGAAATCTGTTGACACACTAAAAGTGCAGCCCAAATCAAATAGTCCAAAGAGTGAAGCCCAATTGGAGAATCCAGGATAAAGGTCCAAACAGGATTATTGATGAATGCGGTGAAAGTCCACGAACACGGTAACATCATCGCCCAAACTTGCAAGACGCCCAGAATCTGAGCGAATGGAGTACCTTACGGTCGCCTAGAGCGATGAGCCCGTTCTCGTCCAAACCTTCGAATCGCCCAGGATCTTAGCAAGTATAAAACATTATGGTTATCCAGAATAGCAGTTATTGAAGCAGTTATTGAATGATCTTATCACATTCCACGATTCAAGGAGCCCAATTGAAGGCGGTTGAGCGACAAAGAGTAATGACAATAGTTAGAGACGGCAGTTCCACGACAAGTTAGCCATCATAAAGAAAGTGGGTAGTTATACAGCAATCAAACAGCTTCCAAGCGGTTTGTCATGAAGAAATCATCAAGGGAATATAAAAAAGAAGAGAAGACATAGAGAAAAAGACCCCGAATCAAACACTCTCAAATAGAGAATATGTAATTTCGATTTCTTAGTTTAAACTTAAACACTTCTTTTAGTACTCGTGTGCTTGCGTCCCTTGGAGGCATTTCGTTTATTTCCAATTGTAAATCATCGCCAATAAAACACCCCTTTTTGAGACTTTGTCGTAAGAGGTCAGTTCCTTACACAATCGTCTGATTCCTTTTTAATTGTTAGCGACTACCCGCGCGAAACAATTTGGCACGCCCAGTGGGACCTTGGTGTTTGGTGTTGAAAATACAAAATGTGAAACAATATGCCTCACAAATTTGATAAGGAAGCAGCAAGTCAGGGAGGAGTCCAGTCTGTGATCGAGCGATATGAGGAGCAGCAAAGCTCTCCACGAACAGAGGGACAGAGTCAGAGCAATCACAATCGTTACGAACTAATGACAGAGTTGAGTCCTCGAACCATGCGTGCATTGCTTGGAGAACTCATACAGGATGTCGTTGAACAGGTAAATCTACGAAATGTTCATAATATGGAAAGATTTACCCAGAATGGGAATGCAAATTATGACAACATGGCCAAACAACTGAATACATTAAATGAAATAACGAAGAAGTTAGTAGGCCAAATTTGTCAGCCAGTTGTGTCTATTGCAAATCACTTTCAAATTAGGACAATCGTGGGACATAATTTCCCAATCCTAAGTCAAAATCAGGGGATAGAACCACTTTTTGGTCCACCTACTTCAAACCAGGGGATAGTGTAATGTCAAATCAGAATAGTGGTAATGGTACATCTAACTTACAGTGTCCTAAATAATGGACATAATACCCCACATGTCAATGATGGAATAAATATTCAGGCTAATGGTAACAATGACCCAAATCATGGCAACTTTGTTGCCAACCAAGGACCAAATATCAGGCCTCAGGCAAATCAACCGACCAACCAACCTGTAGGAATTCCATATGACCTCAACGTCATGTTGAGAAATCAAATTATAGAAATAGTACATGATCAAATGGCTTTTGGGGTACGTCCTGTAATTAGGTCGACTTACACAAAGCCATACCCTGATTGGGTAGACCAAGCATATCCATGGTCTAGATGGTATAAAGTGCCAGAATTCTCATTATTTACCAGTTTAGGAGAGGTGTCTACTCTAGAACACATAGGTCGATTCACACTGCAAAGTGGTGAAATAACTGACTATCATAAAATGAGGTTGTTCCCTAGTTCATTAACAGGAGTAGCTTTCTCTTAGTTCATCAATTTTCCAGCGAACTCTGTTCAAACATGGCAACAATTGGAGCAATTGTTCCATGCTCAATTTTATAAGACTGAGTCTGAAGTTACTTTGACCGATTTGGCGAATCTACGTCAAATGTCAAACGAATGGGCAAAAGGTTTCCTTCAAAAGTTCAAGACAGCAAGAAGTAAATGTTTTATACCTTTGCCCGAAAAGGAGTTTGTCAAAATTGCTCAAAAAATTGCCTAAGCTTTGATTTGAAAAAGAAATTCCAAGACAAGGAATTTTCTGATCTTTTCCAATTGAGCGCAAACGTGATTAGGTATGAACGATTAATAAGAGAAGAAGAGCAAATGAAAAATTCTAGCAAGGGGACTTATTATAGAGACCCAAATTTTGATGTTCATACCATTAATGACGAGTATTACGATCGAGCCGAAATGTGTTTGGCCGAATTAATCAAAGGAGACGCGTATACTTGTCCTATAATGGCTAAGCCTAGATCGTCGGGTAAGGATGAGCCTATAAAAGATGAAAACAAAAAGGCTAGAACGTTCTCGTTCGATGTAACCAAAGCTAACCTTATATTTGATAAACTATATAAGGATAAGCAGATAAATCTGAGCGATAAACATAAGTTGCCAGGCCCTGAACAAATCAAGGGTAAAAAATATTGTAAGTGGCATAATGCATGGTCGCATTTGACTAACAACTGTTTGGTTTTTCGCCATGTGTTACAGGACGCTATTGAATCAAGACGAATTACGTTCGAGGATAAGAAGAAGATAACAGTGGATGAAAACCCTTTTCCACAGCCACGTGGGGTGAACATGGTGACGACTGGTTTCGAAAACAAGTTGCCAAAATTTAAGTTGGTTATAGATGACGGAGAAGAGGACCCTGGGCCACACCCCAGTGTCTTTGAACGTATCAAAGGGAAGGAGCCTAAAAAAGATGAAGATGTCCTGTGTGCAAGATGTAAAAGAGAAGTGAGTGCAAATACAGAGAAACCAGGGATATGGCAGCATCACCATCGCCCTAGTTTTCTCCCAAACGCTCAGCCTGGTAGAGGACAAGATACATCATTCTATAGGGGACCGCCTTTTGAGAGGCAATTTAGGTCAATAAATAATGGGAGAACATTCAGGCCACAACCTCGCTAACCAAATGAATGACATTCGTTCCAGTATAATGCAGGAAGAGTGATACCCTTCAACGAGATGACTAGAGCCCAACAAAGATGTTTTCAACGGAATTATGGACGAATGATGAGGCAACAACAGGGAGTGTCACATCCTAAGGCGCCTAAACTACTCAAGGTGGCCAATCAAAATGTTCTCGAAGACAGTGAGGAGACTGGTACAGGTGAATCGATGGAAGAATTCCCAGAGAGTTCTTCTGGGAGATCGAAGTTTGAGCGAGGCAGAAAGGATGGAGAAGATCCAGATCAGCCCCTTACTATTCAGTTCGGTACGTTACCTCCTATCATGGCTAATAACTATTTACTAGCCAATGAGTTCAAGAACAAAAAGAAAGAAAAAGAAGAGATGGACGATAACGAGGAAGAAGCATGTGTACTGAATGTGAAGAAGGCCAAACTTCTAGAGGGGCCCACAATGGTGAAGAGGATGATGGTATGACGGACATCGAAGAGGAAATTGATCTGGAAGCAGAAAGAAGAAAGAGAGGAGTATTGCACAATACTCTGTTGAAGCAACTACATCGAGAGAGAGTTCGTAAAGTGGACTTGTTGGGGAAACCATCTGGGCGTTCTTTCGATTATTACGTGCTGTATGGGACGCCCAAGAGGAAAAAGAGAGTACCTCGCTTTGAAAAGTATGGATTACCTCCAAGAATAATACCTCCTCCCACAGGTTGGGTAACCGAAGAAGAAGCATTAGAAAACAATAAAAAGGAAATTCAGGAAGCAGAAGCTCAGTGCGACATACTGCATATTGACTTATCACAAAATGATAATTCAACAGAGAACAAGCAGGAAGTGGAAATAGATACTGCCTAAAAGGTTATTTTTAAAAGACCAGCCATGAAGTTAACTAAACACTTGAGACCGTTGTACGTTAAGACTTTAGTTAACGGTATACCTGTGGCGAAAGTACTTATTGATAATGGAGCAGCTATAAACACCATGTCATCTAGGATAATGATGAAATTTGCAAAGACAGAAAGTGATGTGATTCCAACAGAAGTCATCCTTACAAGTTTCAATGGAGGAGCAACTTCAACTAAAGGGGTTATGCCATTGGACTTAACTGTAGGGACAATTACTAGGACCACAGTCTTCTTCGTAATAGATGGTCCTACTAGTTACAATGTGTTATTAGGAAGGGATTGGATACACAAAAATCGCTGCATACCTTCATCGCTCCATCAATGCCTAGTTTTCTGGAATGACAAGGGTGAAGCAGAAGTGGTGCAGGTAGATCATAGACCTTTTGTCGCAGAAGCAAACTCAGTGAAAAGGTTCATGTACGAAGGAAATTACGGACCTGTCAGAGTGGTCCAAGATGGAGAAGAAATTCAAATTGTTGCACAGAGCGAAGAGCCATTTTCGGTAGATGCATTCACTGAAATGTTCAGTCAAATGAGGCCAAATATAGTGGCCCTGGAAGAGCCAGTAATTGGCAAAAAAGTAATCAAGGAGTTTTAAATGAGTTGTGAGCAACAAAGACAAATGGCCGATGTTTAGGCTTTCAAAGCCAAATTAATGGCTTTCAATACAGAATGTAAAGACAAGACGAAAGAAGAAGCAGCCTTAAAAGTATTGGGAGACAAATTGACAGTGTTCGAGCTGGAACAAAGTATTGGCCGAGAAGTCAACAAGGTGGGTTGTTTAGAAGAATAAGTGCCTATAAGGGGAATGGACGACGAAGTAATGAGGATCACCAAGCCTAGATACGCTCAAGCACAAGACCCTCTGATTAAAGTGAATATTGGTAATGAAGGGGAAGATCGCCCAATATTCGTCAACCAGATGCTCGATCAAGAGGTTAATGATAAATTAATCGTTTTATTAAAGGAATATAAGGATTGTTTTGTTTGGGAATATGAACATATGCTTGGTTTAGATAGAGATTTGATGGAACATAGATTGCCAACCAAGCCAAATTTTAAACTTTATAAGCAAACCTCCTAGGTGTTTTGCTCCTAATGTACTTTTTGAGATAAAGAAAGAAATAGAGCGATTATTAAAAGTAGGCTTTATTAGAACAACCAGATATGTAGAGTGGTTGTCCAATATCGTGCCAGTGCTAAAAAAGAACGGTAAATTAAGGGTGTACAAAGCCACACCCAAAAATGAATATCCAATGCCTACGGTAGATTCTTTAGTAGACTCGACTGTCCAACACGTAATATATTCCTTCATGGATGGGTATTCAGGATACAATCAAATTTATATAACTGAGAAAGATATACACAAAACTGCCTTTAGGTGCCCTGGATCTTTAGGATGTTTTGAATGGGAAGTTATGCCTTTCGGCCTGAAAAATGCAGGAGCGACTTATCAAAGGGCAATGAACTTGATTTTTCATGATATGATAGGCAAGTTTGTTGAGGTGTATGTAGATGATATAGTGGTCAAATCCATTAAAGAAGAAGACCATTTTGAACAATTGAGATATTCATTTGAGCGAATGAAGCATTATAAACTAAAATTAAATCCCTTAAAATGTGCATTTAGCGTTAGTGCATGAAACTTTCTTGATTTCTTAGTACATAAAAAGAGGATTGAACTTGATAAAAATAAAGCGAAGGCCATTTTAGAGGACAAACCACCTAGCAATAAAAAAGAATTGTAAAGGTTCCTAGGCCAAGAAAATTTTTTAAGACGCTTTATTTTTAACTGTGCAGGCCGAACTAAATCTTTTTCGCCACTTTTAAAACTGAAAAATCAGGACGAATTCGTCTGAAAAGAAGAGTATCAAAAGGCTTTTGAAAGCTTAAAGACATTTATGAAGTCCACCAGTATTGGTGTCACCAATCCAAGGACGGCCAATGAAAGTGTATATATCGGTTGAACAAGAATCAATAGCTGGAATAGTCACGCAAGAAGACCAATTTGGTGAAAAAATGACGATTTACTACTTGAGTAGACGGTTACCAAAATGTCAATGTAATTACTCTGCCATTGAAAAATTATGTCTTGCATTGTATTTCACGTGTACGAAATTAAGGGCTTATTTACAGCCCATAACCATTTATTTGATTGTAGAGTAAATTTGGTTAAGTATATGTTCTCTCGTCCTATTTTACACCAGAGGGTAGGCCTTTGGACGTTAGCATTATCAAAATTCGAAATACAATACATACCCCGAAAGGCAATCAAAAATCAGGCTTTGGCTAACTTTCTGGTCGATCATCCATGGCTTGACATGCCTGAGGAAATTGAATTAGAAATCAATTCATTTGAATTAAAACCTTGGATTTTATATTTCGACGGGTCGAAAAACTCTAAAAGTGCAAGAGTAGGAGTAGCATTGATAAATCCTTTAGGGATTTGTTACAAGTTCGCATTCACTTTGGATATGATGTGCACCAACAATCAAGCCGAATATGAAGCCTTAATTGTAGGCTTAGAATTAATGATAGATATGGAGGTAAAGAATGTGATCGTTAGAGGCGATTCTCAATTGGTAATTCACCAATTGATCGGTGATTTTAAGTGCCAAAGTGATTCCATTATAAGTCAATATGAAATCGCCCAAGAATTGTTGGAAGAATTCGACCAAGTAGAGCTTCAATGTGTTAATAGACTATATAATGACATAGCAAATGAGTTGGCCCAGATGGCCTCAGGGTATTCAAAGGCTTTAAATTGGAAATCTACTTATGAATATGGAGTAATATTGCCCGTAGTCCAAAGAAGGGCGAGAATGATTGAAATTCAATGCATACAAGATGGAGATGCAATAGATTGGAGGGCAAAGATTAAAATGTTCCTTAAAAAACCTAATAAAGGAGGTAGTAGAAAAATGAAGTTGCGTTTGCTAAACTATATACTGATAGATGAAGAGTTGTTTAAGAAACGCTCTGATGGTATATTACTAAAATGTGTAAGTTTGCAAGAAGCCAGAACAATCATGGCTGAAGTGCATGAAGGGATATGTAGAGTTCATCAAACTGGCCAAAAGATGAGATGGTTAATTATTAGGAATGAATATTTTTGGCCCAAGATGGGAGAATCATGTGTTCAATATGCGAAGAGTTGTCTAGCATGCCAAAAGCATGATCCAATACAAAGGACGCCAATAAGAGAGATGACACCCATTATCAAACCCTGGCCATTCAAAGGTTGGGTGATAGACCTGATAGGGAAGATTTATCCCCCATCGTCCAAGCAACATACCTTTATTATAGTTGCAACTGATTTTTTCACTAAGTGGGTAGAAGCGATACATTTAAAGGAGATCACCCAAAATAGTGTCATAAAATTTATCCATGATCATATTATTTATAGATTTGGGATTCCACAAACTTTGATGGTAGATCACGGAACTTCTTTAAATGGAGATCAAGTGAATAAATTCTTGAGCGAGTTTGGAGTTAAATTAGCGAACTCCACACTATATTACGCTCAATCCAATGGACAAGCAGAATCTTCTAATAAGATTCTAAAAAATATCATAAGAAAAATGATAGATGAAAATGTCAAAAATTGGCACGAATGTCTAAACAAAGCCTTATGGGTTTATAGGACGTCGCCTCGATCAAGTATCAAAGTTACTCCTTTCCAACTTACTTATAAACAGGAGGCTGTTTTGCCTATGGAAATCAATGTGCGATCAATCAGAGTGTGTTTGCAACATAAGTTAAGTGATGATGAGTATACTGAATCACTAGTTCAAAACTTATTGGAGTTGGACGAATTAAAATTGGACGTCCTAGATAGATTGCAAGTTCAAAAACGAATGATGGTTAAGTTTGATAATAAAAAAGTTATAGCCAAGTCGTTTAGCCTGGGCGAATTGGTTTGAAAAACAATACTCCCTTTGAATAACAAGGATCCAAGGTATGGCAAGTGGTCGCCCAATTGGGAAGGGCCATATAAAGTAAATAGTGTGTTGTCTAATGGAGCCTATCATTTAGAAGATTTAGATGGCACCAAGCACATGATGTTCATTAATGGCAAATATTTAAAAAAATATGTTCCTTCCTTATGGGAGAATGAACAAATAAAAGCGTAATCAAATAGCGTTGAACGATCGCAGATAAATAAGGCCATAACGAAATACGTTCAAATAAATCCTTTTATTATCAAATATTTATTACAAATTGTGAGATATAAAATACTAAATGCTCTATAAGCTACAATTGAGAGCAAACTAATTTCTCGATCGATCCCCAAGCAAGAGGGTGAACCGGCCTTGGTCGCCGTCTTAATTGCACTGCTGCAAGGGTAGGCAGAGAGGCCGAGAAACACTCTCAACAAGCAAAAAGGAAGAAAAGCACCCTCAAATCGTCTGCCTAATCGCATTGTTACAATAACGAGCAAGGAGACCGAGAAGCACTCTCAGCAAGCAAAGTGGCTTGAAAAGCATCCTCAAAAATTGTCTTCCATCATTGAACTCCTTATAAAAAACATGGAGACGATGGGGAGAACTTCGCTGGCCAAAGAATATTTCCTATATCTCCCATACCAAAGGTGACATCAAAACAGATAGCAAAATAGGCGGATCAAATGATCCATTTCTATGGAGGACGAAAATTTTGGATTAATTGTTGAGATGCCAAACGATGGCAGCAAATTAGTTTTGAAGAAAAGAATGGAAATGAAAATGATGAGTGCGAAATACACACGCATTTATAAAGGCGTGAAGATGAAAAGACAGAATATGAATGGCCACATTCGTGCCTAATAACTAAAATCAAATGGCCCAAAGTCTTGGGAAAAGAGACGAAAATACCAAGGAAGAATGTACATGAATCTTAGTATAAAACAATTAAATGCTTGGGAGTTTGACGATTAAGGACAACGTCAATTAATACGCAAGTAGACAAATTAGTCGTTCATTAATAACGATAACTGCTGTTACATTCAAAATTAGCAATGGCAATTAGTACGAAGTTATAAAAGGAAAGTTAAGGCATTTGATGTCTTAATTACAATTCACCCCAGGCCGAACGAATTCTCTCCCTAAGTCTCCCCCAATCTTCGCTCTGTTGAGAAGAAACGACATTTAATTCAGCTACAAAATTGTCATCAACCTTCAGCTTTTTGTACTGCTCAACCAAAGACTTGGTTCGTTCAATTCCTTGGGAAGCATTACGCTTTTTAGCAGCCATTCTCGCCCTACAATCGTCCATCTTTGCTTGAAGCTCCATCATCTCTGTAGCCAAACTTGTCATCAAAGAGTCTTCGATCATAATGTTGGAAGAGATTTCTTTTAATTCGTCCTCGGCTTTGTTAATCTCTAGAAGCAAAGACTCTTTTTCAGATGCAGCACGAAGATATTGAGTACTCATGGCCTTCAGTTCAACATTTTTGGCTAGCAAGGAGAGGATATCAGAGTGAATAACCTTCAACATCGATTTAAAGTCAGCAGAAACATTGAGTGACAGAAGTGTAAGTGCTTGCGCCAATTTCGCACTCAATAGCTCAAGCTTATCCTTATGTTTGGTAGCACTAGCCTGGCCGACATCCATGTCCATAAAAGACACATACTCAAATACCTTCTGCTTGAGAAACATCATATTTTCCTCTAAAGAAGCAGAATGATGACTGGTTAAAGTAGGGCGAGGCGTCTTGACTTGTCCCCAGGAAGTAAAAAAGTCCTGGATGAAACGCACAATGTCAGCACCCTGCAAGGAAAAATGCCAACATTGAGAACTTTCATTACAATAAATGAAGCGAAAAGGAAAGTGAAGCAAAATGTTACCTCATCAACAATCTTGGAAAGTTCAGACATATCACCAATTGGCTCCACCACTTGTGGGGACTTCCCCTTATCTGGGCAAGAAGATTTTGCCACAACGGGCAGGCCCATGGGAGCCTCTGCATAATTCAAGAAGCAACGAATCAGAAACCAGTAGCACAAGCAAAGGTAAAACATCAAAATATGTATTACCTTCTGGTTCGACGTTTGGGTGGTCGGCGCCCTAGGAAGAAGGTGGCCCTTCTACTGGCTGTGATGAAGGTTTCGGGACTAAGGGTTTCTCTTTAAGCATAATCCCTTCATCAGCTGATTTGGACGAAGCAGCTTCAGCAGAAGATAATGAAACAGGAGCTGCCAAAACCAAAGCCTTCGAAGGAGAGGCTAAACTTTTCTGAGAAATTCAGGTAAACCATTAGTACATATAAAAGTATGTTTGTGAATAAACAAATTCAATTACCTTTCTCCTAAGGATGAGAGGAGCGTCATCATCATCATCATCATTATCATCCTGCAAAATGGAAGATGCTGAAGCTGGCCGTTTGCGGCTTAAGGCACCCTTAGCTGCAGTAGCCTTGGCAGGTAGAGAAGCAGATGGATGGATAGAATGTTTAGCACGAGTAGGGGAGGAAGGATTCCTAATGGAGGGGTGACCAAAATAGGAGAAGTAGAGGGAGTGTCTGGCTGGTCCAGTAAATGGAAGGCACGATTAGCATCAGTTGCAAACAATCGGCGTTTTACTGATGGCCAAAGCTATTCAAAAAGAGGATAGACGGCACAGCTAGAATTGAAAGGGGCTAATGAAAATTTGCTCGTCAAAAGAATGTTGCGAGCATCTATAACTTGTGCCTCAGCCTTATTAATAGTGTGAAAGTGATCTGTCAAATTTTTGGAGTAGCAAGGAGGAACAGGTCAAATTTGGCCAAAACCAAGTTGGCGAGCAAAAAATTGGGGAGTATATATTTCAACCCCAGCTTTGGCATTGGTTCCAGTTAAGATATCGTGGAACGATTCCCTCCCAATCAAAAACAGAACCTAAACAAGCAAAGAGGCACTCGCACTGTCTAGGGTGGATGGAGGTTGCACATAATCTGGAGTCAAGTGAACAGAAAAAGGAAAGAAGGAAGGAATCGAATTTAAGGTATAAAAGAATGAAAAAATATCCCTACTGGACATATTTACAGGGTTCATTAGATCAATGGCTAGCCCATAACAGCTAGCAGAACGAAGGAAAATGGATGGAGCACCAAGTGATGGAAAATATGCTCTCAACCACAGTTGAGTGAACCAAAGGGGCCCACTGCCAGTAGGAGATGCACCATTCTTCAGTTGAAATTGAAGGGAAGCCATGCCTCTATAAATGGCAGCTAAAAAGAAGGAACATAAGTTTAAAGGCCTACCACGCGCCAATTCATGCGCTATGGGTAAGTAGCTCATAGAATGTTTCATACTTGGCACGCAGAGAATATATTTACAGAGCCAAATCTGAAGAAAGGCTACACGCTCAGCATGGGAAGGTTCAGCGCTTGAGTGATTATAAAAGCCTTGCAGGCTTGAATAGGACTCAGTAAATTTCTTGTCAAATTTCGGGGCAACACTGAAAATCAAGATACCAGGAAAGATGGTATCGCCCAAAGGCGGAAGATTTATTAGGGCTCCAACGTCCCTTAAAGTAATAGACATGGGACTAAGAGGGAAAATGAAAATGTTATATTCAGAAGACCAAAAACTTAAAGCAATAGGAAAAAGCACTGAGTCGAAAATTGGGGGTTGAAGAATAATTTCTAATAAGTCTAAAATCCTAGCACGATAAAAAATCGCCTTGGTAGGGCCATGATTCACAAGACGTGCATGACATCTGCGAAAAATAACATCAGCTTTGGGTCAAGTGCGAATATCTTTTTCGCGAATCGACCTCAATGGCAAAGAGTTTAGGAATGGAGCACCTTGAGTGCAAAGGAACAGCTGGCTTACCGCCACTTGTCCAATGGCTTCGACATTATTGAACAATGGACCCAGATAGAATTCATTGAGGTCAGCATTAGCTTGTGCAAGGAAGTTTGGATTTACATACGGCCTAGTAAGGATTTTGTGGAAGTCTTCAAAACTAAAAGAATCATCAGATTGAGTTTGTGAAGTCGCCATTGGGAACAAAGTATAGTTTTGTTATGGTTTGCCTGAGAAACATAGCAGAGAAGCAAGAAGATGAACAGTAAAATAGCGAGAAGGAAGCACGAAATAGAGACGTAGTTTAGTGGTGCGATGAAATGGCGTGTCTTTTGGGCTTATAAGGATTTGTAACGTTGCACCTTTTCAAACTGTAGAAAAAAATAATGATTGAAATTCTTGGGAATTTCAAATATTGCTGGAAAATATAAAGTGAATATGGCAAAGATTAATAATTGATATTAATTGCCATATTGGGGGATAATTGTTGACACACTAAAAGTGCAGCCCAAATCAAATAGCCCAAAGAGTGAAGCCCAATTGGGAAATCCAGGATAAAGGTCCAAACAATATTATTGATGAATGTGGTGGAAGCCCACGAACACGGTAACATCATCGTCCAAACTTGCAAGACGCCCAGAATCTGAGCGAATGGAGTACCTTACGGTCGCCCAGAGCGATGACCCCGTTCTCGCCCAAACCTTCGAATCGCCCAGGATCTTAGCAAGCATAAAACATTATGGTTATCCAGACTAGCAGTTATTGAAGCAGTTATTGAGTGATCTTATCACATTCCACGATTCAAGGAGCCCAGTTGAAAGCGGTTGAGCGACAAAGAGTAATGGCAACAGTTAGAGACGGTAGTTCAACGACAAGTTAGCCACCATAAAAAAAAGTGGATAGTTATACAGCAATCAAGCAGTTTCCAAGCGGTTTGTCACGAAGAAATTATCAAGGGAATATAAAAAGGAAGAGAAGACATAGAGAAAAAGACCTCGAATCAAACACTCTCAAACAGAGAATATGTAATTTCGATTTCTTAGTTTAAACGTAAACATTTATTTTAGTACTCGTATATTTGCGCCCCTTGGAGGCATTTCATTTATATTCAATTGTAAATCATCGCCAATAAAACACCCATTTTTGGGACTTTGTCTCAAGAGGTCAGTTCCTTACACAATCGTTTGATCTCTTTTTAATTGTTAGTGACTATCCGCGCGAAACAAAATCTGATGCATCTGCCACTCTCGTCGTCTTTGAAAGAAGGTTTCTTCTTGTCTTTTCAATATTTCTTCCTTATGCCATAATCTAATCGTTGTATATCATGCACATTTAAATATTGCTTTTCACTTTAATAGCTCAGTATTCTTGAGCTCTGAGACAACTTACTTCACTCCATTAGTGTTACTGTTACCTGGGATCAGTCGTGATCTCAAAGGAGAAATTAGTTTAAGATTTTGTTGCTAGTTATCTTTGAGTTATGTCTTCACAGACTTCACTTCTCGATTTTGTGACATTATATTGGCTTAATTCTCCTTATTCAGGTATGCCTATTTAGAAAATCATATTGTCGAGCATATTGTTGGTTTAACAGATACGCAGCCCCTTCTTGAAACTTCAGGCAAGGTAAGCTTTGTTATCTTTGAGTTTCTTGAACATTGAGATTTTTTACTTACCTATTTATAGCTTAGGTTTTGATTTAATGCATGCGTGCTTATGGCTTTGACATTAGTAATGAAAAAACTTAACGCCAAATTATGGAATACTCCAATGACATAGGCAAAAAACAAATTTTTTTTGCCCTCCTAGCTCCATCTATGGAATACTCACTGTTATTAATGCTTACATCCTATCATTTAGTCCTTTTTCTCTCCCCTCAGGTTTTTGATAGAACCTCACAAGATGAAAGAACCAAAACACATAAATTAAGTATATTATTCAAGTGGAAATGAAGTTAACAAGATTCAGGCTATTCGAGAGGCCTGATCTCTCCTAATTGATCCCCAAAATTCAGAGTAAAAACGTACCCAACAGGTTCCCTCCCTCCCCATTTTTATTAACCCCTCTCCTAACAACTTTCTAACTAATTGAACTATCCAACAGACTGCTCTTCCTCCTCACGTGGACCTGTAGCTGACCTGGCCTTCCTCGTATTCCTCCTTGCATACGTGAATTGAATCGGGGGCCTATCAATACCCCCGCCCTTAAAATCCACCTTGTCCTCAAGGTGGAAAGCCAAGAACTGGTGGCGGATGCTGTCAAAAAGTTCCCATGTGGCCTCAAACTCTGGTGAACCCTTCCACTTGATTAGCACTTCAGGACCCAAAGCAGGATTGGAGGGATTTGGTCTGATCTGTAGCACTGATTCTGGCTCCACGATAAACTGGTCCCCTGTAGCAAAAAGTGGGGGAAGTTGATGGACCGGCTGTAAAGCTCCTGCAGCCTTTCTAAGTTGTGATACATGGAAAACTGGGTGAATGACAGCCTCAGGGGGAAGTTTCAGCTTGTAAGCAACCTGTCCCACCTTAGCCTCGATTTCAAATGGCCCAAAGTATCTTGGAGACAGTTTAGCTGACAGTCAGTGAGCCACAGATTTTTGACGGTATGGACGTAGTTTCAGGTATACCAGTTCTCCCGCCTCAAACTGAAGGTCGCGACGATGCCCATCAGCCTCCAATTTCACACGCTATTGTGCATGAGCCAGATGCAACTTCAGAACCTGTAACACTTCATCTCTCGCCAATAATTGTTGTTCAACAGTGGAGACCGCTGTACTACCCTTTTCAAAAGGAAGAATTGGAGGCGGCTCCCGACCATATACAATCTGAAAGGGGGTATGTTTAGTAGCTGTGTGAAAAGAAGTGTTGTACCAAAACTCTGCCCAAGGTAGCCACTGATTCTAGGAATGTGGTTTGCTAGAAGCGAAGCAACACAAATAAGTCTCTAAGCATCAATTGACCACTTCAATTTGGCCATCTGTTTGTGGATGGTAAGCTGTACTTCTCTTAAGGACGGTCCCTTGCGCCTTAAACAGCTCTTCCCAAAATTTACTCATAAAGATTTTATCTCGATCCGAGACAATTGACTGAGAGACCCCGTGCAAACGGACAATCTCGTGGATAAAAATATTAGCAATAATAGGGATAGTAAACGGATGCTTTATCCCAATAAAATGTCCATACTTGCTTAACCTGTCCACTACGACCATTATAGTATCATACCCCCCTGCCTTCGGCAACCCTTCAATGAAGTCCATGGAGACATCCGCCCATATCAGTTCTGGTATTGGGAGTGGTTGGAGAAGACCGCCAGGGGATAAAGCAATGTATTTATTCTGCTGACATACCAGGCAACGTGCTACAAAGTCCTGAACATCTTTCTTCATACCCGTCCAGTAAACTTCCCGTGCAATCCTTTTGTAAGTTTTAAGGAACCCCGAATGCCCTCCTATTCTCGTGTTGTGACACTCAAGCAACATAACTTCAGTTAGCGGAGATAGCTTGGGTAACACAATCCTGCCCTTGTAGCACAACATTCCACCAATCAGAGAATACCTCGGTTTGGACCCATGCTCTGCCTGAATTTCTTTCAGTATCTCCTTCAGTTCGTTGTCATCCGACACTGCCTTTTTAATGTCCTCTAATGGCAGCAACTTGGGGGTAGAAACAGATAAAAATTGCAACCCTGGTTCCCTTCTTGAGAGTGCATCCGCTGCCCTATTCTCAACCCCGGGATGGTATTGAATTTCGAAATCGAAACTCATCAATTTCGTCAGCTATTTCTGGTACTCTTCACTAACTACGCGCTGCTCCAAAAGAAACTTCAAGCTGCGTTGATCAGTTCTAACAACAAAATGCCTGCCCAACAAATAATGCCACCATTTTCTGATAGCGAACACTATCGCCATTAACTCCCTCTCATAAACTGATTTGCGCCTTACAGTTGCAGGCAACACTTGGCTAAAATAAGCGATCGGATGCTGGTGTTGCATCAGAACAGCACCCAACCCATGCTCGGACGCATCAGTTTCGACTACAAACTCCTGCGAAAAGTCTGGCAGGGCAAGTACTGGAACTTCCGTCATCGCTTTCTTTAAATTGCTGAATGCGCTCTCTGCCTCTTAAGACCATTTGAACCCATCTTTTTTAAGCAATTCTGTCAATGGCCATGCAATATTAGCATAACCAGCCACAAAACGACGGTAATAGCCCGTGAGCCCAAGGAAGCCACGGAGCTCCTTCTGATTGCGAGGTCTGACCCATCCCATCATAGCCTCAATCTTGGATTGATCTGCAGCCACGCCCTGTTCTGATATAATATGGCCAAGATATTCCAGCCGGGATTGACCAAAGGTGCACTTCTTCTTATTCGCAAAAAGCTGATGTTGCTGCAGGCATTGTAGAACAATCCCCAGATGTTGTTTATGTTCCTCCCCCATCTTACTGTATATCAAGATGTCATCAAAGAAAACTAGAACAAACTTTCGGAGGTATGGCTGGAACACCTCATTCATCAACCCCTGAAAAGTGGCCGGGGCATTCTTTAGTCCAAACGGCATCACTAAAAATTCGTAGTGACCCTCATGTGTTCGAAAGGCTGTTTTCGGGATGTCATCTGGTTTCATTCTGATCTGGTGGTAGCCTGATTTCAGATCTAACTTCGAAAATACAACTGCCCCATGAAGCTCATCCAGTAACTCATCTATAACCGGGATCGGAAATCTGTCTGGAACTGTAACCTTATTCAACGCCCGATAATCTACGTAAAATCGCCAACTGCCATCTTTTTTCTTTACTAACAGAACATGACTGGAAAACGGGCCGCTACTCGATTGAATTATCCCGGCTGTAAGCATCTCCTTCACCAATCTTTCGATCTCATTTTTCTGAAAATGTGGGTAACCATAGGGCCTCACATTCATGGGGGCAGATTCTGCTTGTAGAACAATACTGTGATCTCTGGACCGTGACGGGAGAAGTGTATTCGGCCACTCAAAGACCACTCGATATTACTGTAGTAATTCGATAAAACTGTTGAGACTTTTTCCATCTGATTCTTCTCCTTCCACCCCCAAACTCCCCAGCTCAATTAAGACTCCCTGATCACCCTCCCTAAAAGCCTTGACCATGGCCTTGACTGAAACATGTGTTTTCTGTAAGCTAACATCCCCCTGCAGGGTCACAACTTGCCCACCCACTTTGATCTTCATTGTCAGATTACCCCAGTCTACTTGCATTTTTCCCAAGGTTTCCAGCCATTTCATACCCAAAATTACATCAGTGCATCCCAACTTCAGAGGCAGGAAATCATCAACAACTTCAATGCTTGGCAAGGAAATTACCACACCCTTACAAACACCACATCCTCTAACTGCTGAACCGGTGCCCATAATAATCCCGTACCCACGGGTGGAGACCGTTGGAATCTGTAATTGTGCCGCCAAATCAACAGATATGAAGTTGTGAGTAGCTCTACAATCAATGAGAACAATCACTGAGTGCCCACAAATTGTCCCCTTCAACTTCATGGATTTAGGAGCATTCAACCCCACTACTGAATTAATAGATAGTTCCACTCCTACCTCTGTTTTGCATTCGTCCACCTGAAAATCCCCCAGCTCTTCCCCTTCTTCTTCTTCTTGTATGACAAGGACGTGCAGTTCCTTATTTCGGCACTTGTGCCCTGGTTGGAACTTCTCATCATAGCGGTAACACAAGCCCCGTTCTCTCTTTAGCTGCAGCTCGACGTCCGAGAGCTTCTTGAAGGACGACGCTGCTTTTCCCACCATCAGATTTCGGGGACTGGAGGAAATCGGTCTCGTGTTGAGCTGAGCTATGTGATTTTGGGAGAGGTTTCCCGAATGGGTTAGATTAGGAGGCTTAGACGGGCCATAATCCGGACTTGGGCTATAAGAGGTGTTCCTCATTTTACCCGGGCCGTAGGATCCTTGGGCCTGTTTCACCAGTTCATTTCGATCCTCTACTCACTGGGCCAGCTCCATAATACGATCCAGCCCACGAGGTTTTAGCCTTACCTCTATCCGAATTAAAGGCTTCAGCCCGTTAATGAAGTTACCTTCCAGAACGTCTTCAGGCACGGTGGTTAATGGAGCTGCTAGGACCTCAAACATCCGCCTGTAATCTCTCACTGTTCCTTCTTGTCTAAGTGCCAGAAATTTTTTAGGTTCGTACCCTCTTGTGAAGGCCGAAAACGCAACAGCAGGGTAGCCTTCAGATCTTCCCACCTCCGGAAAGTCTGTCGGCCGTCTTCCCATTGGTACCATGCCAACGCCTCCCCTTCAAAAAACACGGCCGCCACTTCAATTTTCTCCCAATTCAAGAAATGGTTTATGCTAAAATACCTTTCCGCCTTGAAGAGCCACCTGTCTGGATTTTCACCATGGAAGACTGGCATTTCTAACCTTCTGCTACGACCATCCATTCGCCCTTTATCCTCCAGGTCCTTATTGCGTTGATCTGGTTCCTCATAATTTGATGGTGATTCTACTGTCGGTACAGCCATACTAGAACTGTTGGCCAACCCTTTTCCTTTTCCGTCGTGCGCCTACCCTTCCCACTTACTCAGCAGCAACTCGAACTTTTCCTTCAACCCTGATATGTCATTTTGAATCTCCCCTTTGATGGTTTCCAGTCCTTCATGTAGTTCCTGCTGCACACCATCAAACCTCTCCTCTAAGGTGCTCATTTGGTCGTTTAACGTCATCTTCCCAGAATTGAGAAGCTCTGATACCAATTTGATAGAACCTCACAAGATGAAAGAACCAAAACACAGAAATTAAGTATATTATTCAAGTGGAAATGAAGTTGACAAGATTCAGGCTATTCGAGAGGCCTGATCTCTCCTAATTGATCCCCAAAATTCAGAGTAAAAACGTACCCAACAGGTTCCCTCCCTCCCCCATTTTATTAACCCCTCTCCTAACAACTTTCTAACTAATTGAACTATCCAACAGACTGCCCTCCCTCCTCACGTGGACCTGCAGCTGACCTAGGCTTCCTCTCATTCCTCCTTGCATACGTGAATTGAATCGGGGGCCTATCAATTTTTTAGCTAAGGAAGCTTCTTCCGACTTCTCTATCTTATGATTTGACCATCCATGTAAGTTTTAGCTTAATCCTAGTAATGAATGAATAACTTCATTATGTTGGTCCCATCTAAAATTAACGTCCAACTTTCACTTAAAGTTTGTTTATATAGTAACAATGACTCACAAGAATTTCATGCTAAATGTAATGCATTAAGAATGATCAGTCACAAAGCCAGGAACTAAGTATAGTGGGCGTAGAAATTAACTGCAGAAATTTTTCAAACCAAGCAATACACAGGTTTCTGAAATAGTGACTTTTTGCTTTCCCAGTGGGGACCACTGCCCCCGCTTGCCTTGGCCGTTGATAATGACTGATTTGATGCAACAATGTTAACTTTAAAGTCAAAAGGACTGGAGTTCTTTTCTGCTGCATTATCTTTCTAAATTTGTGATAATGTCAAGCTTATGTAGGATCAAAGAGGGAGAAAATGACTTGAATGAATCTTCCTCGTTATCCTTCTCCTTCTAATACTCCTTTCATATCTAAAATGTTAGATTCCCAAATTCGGCTACTTATTTTCATTAAATCTATCCATTTGACAGATTGTTGGAATATTACTGAAACAAGGATGCATTGCTTGATGTTCTGAAATTAGAATCAACAATATCGTGAAAAAAGAAAATAATATTGTTGAAATTACTTCAATTGGTGTCTATGATTTTGTACAAATTTATGTTCACTAGTTTTATGTTATGTACTATTTCATATTAACTTATTCCAAAAGGAGTAAATTAGGTGGTTTTAAGGGATCGTGTTGTTATAATATAGATGAGATCCTATACAAATTTTTTTTTCTTTCAATTCCCTCAATTCTATTATCACTTATATACTGATGTTGGGCCTACTTAATTTTGACAGTTCCAATTTCATTTGAGTTCATCATCAATGTTTGGTGGATAGTTGGAAGTAAATGGAAATTTGGCATTGGAGTTTATTATTCTTTTTCCAGTATTGCATTTATGGCAGTACCTATCTCGATTCTGAAATTTTTTAATCTCTGATTATCTTATATGCATTTGGCATTTTGAAACAGGAACTTCACTATAACCAACATGAATTATTGCTTTTGGAAGGGCAGGGTATATACTGCCTGGGTGATAGCTGGTAAGATTTAAATTCTGTTGTCTAAACTATAGATATGTCCCGGAAAGATTGGATTATTTTGTTTCTGATAGTTTTTCATTTCAAACACAAGATTGCCTACATCTTCGTAGGGTGATAGTATTGTATTGAAACTTCCTGATAACCTGTTAAAGGATCCATGCACCAGAAAACGACACCCATTTTCCCCTCACCCTCATCCCTTCTCCAACACAAAGGAAAAATTGAGGTTCTTGTGCTTTTCGTTATTATTTTAGTGGCTTCATCTTCCATAACTTGCTTTTGTATTAAAGAATTGAGAAGTTGGGTTGACATTCTTAAGAGTGTCACTATATCACTGCCCCATATAGTGTAAAATGAAACCTTATAAACAAGGTTCGATTATTTGGAGATAAAACTCAAATATAACTGGAGAGTTCAATCAGCAATGGATGCATATTTCATTAGGCTATTTCAAAGTTCATATTATATACTTGCTCCAGCCACACGAATAGAACTATCAAGTTCTGCACTGCTCATCAATATTGGATAAATATATATAAAAACATAAAAGAAAATCCTGTTATTTTTTTGTTTCTTGAAAATTTCCCCAGAAACTGGGAAGAATATGCTCATGTTTTTTCCTATTAAGATTTTATTAGCTTCACCACAATGGAAAGACGAGTTAGATATGCTTCTCTAGTGAAAATATTTTCATCCTGAAAACTGTGGTTGGAAAAATAGGGTCTCATATCATCTTCGTTGTCTAGGATCCATGTCCTGGAAGAATATCATCAAAGATGATAGGTCTTACGACTTTTTTTTCTTATGGGTTTCTGCTTATGGTAGGCAAAATGATGTATTATTACTCAGGCTGAATATTTTCTATAAACTTGTCTGCCATAACAAATTCCTGTTCGATTGATTTTTAACTATTTTTGTTTGTGAAATAGATATTCAGTGCAAGCTGGTGATACAATTTGGATGGCAGCATTTGTGCCTCAGTGGTAAATAAATCTTAACATGCTACGTTATTGCACTAGAACCTAATGAGTGGAAAGAAATTATTTCAAAATATGTTAGTTTATTAGACTAACTTGAAATATTCTAACTTGAATGTACTCATGAGAACCAATTCGAGGTCAATTTGGACAAACTTTCCAAGATCCTTGGTGAGCATCGTGCTAATGTCATGGTTGCATTGGTGCATTGTACATTTCTACCATGCTTTTGAAAGGCTCGTGGATTTCCCATAAACTACAATAATTGTGACTCGAGTATTGGAGTATCATAGGTTATACTGATTTTTTCCCTTTTAACTACAATAATTGTGACTTCAGTATTGTTGTTGGGGCAGCCTCAACGTGTCTTAGCAAATTGGCAAAGTATTTATTGTCTTTTAATCGAATGACTCATTTAATTCCATATTTCGTTTAGCCTATCATCTAGTGCTACATAGATTGGGATTTCGATTCCGATGGAGCTATGTAGCATTACTCTTGTACATAAGTAGTCGATGAGGTGTTAAGAATAGAGCGGAGAAGTTCTTGAATTTTTATTTTTTGGTTGAAAATATTATGATCCAATCATATCTCACTTCATTATGTGTGTATATACTAATCTATAAGTGGTAATGTACTTATAGCACAACCATAATCTACATATGTAAACAATGGGCCATGATGGGGCTGAGGGGGTGCAACAATCTACTGGGCCAACTCTTGAAGGCACCCAGAGTGTTTTTGGTTGGGGATTTGAAACTAGTCAGATAGATTCCATCTTGGTAACAATATGCACTGTATACAGAATTTGGAAGAAATAAGAACTAATAAACGAACTTTCAAGAACAAAATTTCTGTTTATGAAGCAAAGGAAATAAAGAGTACCGTATGCCATTGGAACAGTTGCCTTTTCATGGAGTCCCCTATGCCATTTTATTGACAAATCAACTCTCAACAAGAGTACTATAAATATAACAGAGATATTAAGTAAAGCTGAGTTAATGACAAAATTCACTGATTGCTGCATTAGAAAGTAGAAGAATTGGAGAATTCAATTATTAGATTTTCCATTGCACGAGGTAAAAAAGAGGTTCTTGTCAGATTATACATTCTCCAAGACCAGCAACTTTACATACATAGCAATTAAGGAACATGACACAATCTGTTGAAGCCAACAATTTTCTCAAAACATTAAGCTTGCCCAAGCACCAATGAAAGCAAATCCCCCAAAGGGGGCTAGTTTAGAGTATTTCCTGTCTTCTAAGTATGCAACCGTGTAACACCTGCAAACCAAAACCAGCATTTGGTTTCATAATCTCAATTCTACTAGTTATCTCAAGATTATCTACGAAAGCATTTTCAATGAGTAATACAATTCAACGGGCAATTTAAGACGATAATTTGTAAGGTTGAAAAAAAAAATTTGGAATTTAATGTTGAGGAATAATATGAGAAAAAGCCAACAATGACGATAAGCATATATCAGGATATGAAAGTCAAGCTAATGGAAGTGCCAGTAGAATCATCATTATTGGCCAGGACTTGAATTTTCAAGTAAAATCTATCAGAGTTGACATTCTAATAACGGAAAAAAAGTGCGATATTGACCTAACAGAAAAAAAGTGCGATATTGACCAACAAAAGAAAAACAGGTATTCAATTGTGTGTTTTGAATCATTTATTGATTCACGTTTTAGCCCTTAGTTCTAGGGATCATTCATTTGAAGCATTCTAGATGCATAATCAATGTCAAATAACGATCAAAAAAGGACATTTTCGAAACAAACGATGTATGCAGGCATAGTGTGGGAGAAATTAAAAAAAAAAAAAAAGAAGAAGAAGAAGAAGAAGAAGAAGACAAGTCAACCATGAGGCCACACGTTAGACACTCTCCAGAACATAGAGTTACTAGGGGTTCCTGAAATGATGTATTACCACCACACCACACCACACCACACCCCCTCCTCCACTTCCTATTTAGTTAATCATCGATAAACATCATTGAGCCTGATGATCTTTTTGATTATTTAGTTTTTGGTGCCTCATTGCTTATTCCACGTAAATTTAGAATCCAATTTATCAATTCAAGCTCAAAAATACCTTTTTGACAGATAGATCCTTGGATATATGGCATGATAAATGAAGTTGTCTCTTACCCAGTCAATACCCTTAGAATCAAGCTAGAAGTAATTATAATAAGGTGAATGATCTCACTAGAAAAGTCAAGTTAGGATCCTCGTGGTTTTTTTTTAATTGGAACACTGATCTTGATAGTACGATGAGTACTTTGAGTACCATAGCATGAACGACGCACGTGCTCATTTGACTAGGATAAAATTCATAGCTTCTACTGAGTTCTTATTTGGTACACATTCTTTAAAACTCTTTTTTCTCATAATCATTTTCAATCACATTCTTCCAACGAAAAATTTGTGAGTAAACTTAAAACTTTTCCTACTTTGTAATGACACATTCTCAAAAAAAAAAAAAATAATAATAATAATAATAATAATAACTAAAAAAAAATAAAAAAATCATTATTACAAAATATATTCTAAAAAATTGGGGCTCAAACGGGGCTAAGCATGATTTACTATCCGCAACGCATTACACTAATTGCTAGTCACAGCTAGGTTAGGACCCTAACACTTCGTAGCTTAAATGAAGCTTCAGACAGTTATATTGTAAATATAAATTGATAGATCACTTCTTATTACAGAATTTCCATTGCGTGAAAAAGAAGAAGTAAAAGCAACTCACTGCTAATTACTCAACACCACCAAATCGAAAAAAATACTTGTCCTCATATCAAATAGTTCCAAGACAAGCTTCAGCTGATATTTATAGCGATTCACGAATTTTGGTATCCCTTCCACTCAATCTTTCTCCACAGTTAACAATTTCAAACAACCATTTTCCTTCTCTGCTCTTTCAGGACAATTCAGTTCAAGCAGAACAGAAATAGTTACAGTGAGTTTCCTTTGGTACTAACCTCGCCAATTTTCATTGAGTTGTTTAAAGAGGACGCTCTGCTTGACTTCATTTCTAGTCCACTTTATCGAAGAACTAAGAAATGTGTAGTGGAATTTAGTTTTATAATGATGCGGAACTTACAAGTTTAGCTTTATCTGTCAAGGACTAAGTGGTTCAATTCTGCAAATCCAAATAATAGATTTCAATGATGCTACAACGAAGTAATACTTACGTCCCAGAGAAAGCCAGGATTCCAGCAGTCAAAAGGCTTCCATACTGCAAAACACACAAATCACAACTATGCTGAAGTTATCAAAAAATAATATTGAGATAGGCATCTCAAATCGGAATTAATGAACACTCACAATGTTTGGGTGGCTTGTAATAGGGGCAGCAACCAGGGCCGCCGTGTGGACCAAATGATACAGAGATGCTGTTTGCCATACCTTAAAAAAACCATTTCGCACGTTTACAACCAAATAATCGAAAACATCACTTCAGTTTCTTTGTACTTTTTATTTTCATTTATTCAAAATAGTCGAAAAAGAGAGATACAGGTATTGAAAGAAACCTCTTTGTAAGAAGGATTTTTTGGCTTGAAAGCGTGGGCACCGTATGTTCCCAAGCCAAGAGCCGCTATACCTATGAATTTTCTAAAATTAAAACATGAAAATTGATAACAATTGATTTTACAGAAGTCGTAAATCATGAACAAAACGAAAACAACAATATCTTCAAGAGTAGAATAAAAGGGGGCAAATGAATTCAGTTCATACATTTCAAAAAAAAATAAAAAACATAGAAAGAAGAGCAATTGAGAAAACTACCAGAGATTGCAGCGACTTTGTGCCAGATACGAGAATCCATTTGAGTGCCCGTTGGTCAATCCTGCTGCTTTAACCCTTATTTATATCTCTGCAAGTATTCAAATTTTAAGGGAATATGGCAGTAGACAAGTATCATTTTCTTATCCAACTTTTTGTTTTGATAGCAATTGAGTCCTCAATCTATCTTTCTTTCCATTGGGAAAATTTAAAATCAAAAAATAAAGTCTATGTACCGATTTGATATTAAATAAATATATTGGGGACTAGTTATGAAATTTTTCCCTAGCTATTTATCGGCTGCAAGCCTCTTCCGCCTTCATCATCGCCCAGTGGGTTCAAGGGCGAACACACAGCAAACTTGTGTGATGGGTTCCAATAGCAAAGTTCTTTTAGACTTGGAGTCCAATGATAACACTACCAACTCTTCAACCTCATGCTTAGGTTTCTTCTCTCTCTCTCTCTTCTGGGATTTTTTGAGTTCGTTTTGTTTTATTTTTTCTGTTGTTATTAATGTATGAATGTTCTTTATTGCAGAGTCAAGACTTCAATTTTGCGGCAAAGATGATGTCCTTTTGCAGTCTGGAACTATGAAAATAAATCCTCCTCAGCAGAAGCCCACAATTTGTCCTCTTCCCAAGAGCAATGGTAAAGTTAAACCTGCTTTCCATTTTTTTTCTTTCCTTTCAATGGTAGCCGTTTCGTTTTCTTTAATTGTTTGTATTTTGATAAGTAGATTCTCCAGTGATGTTGTTTTGCATACGGGTTCTGAAATTTTGGTATAGACAATGTTTTCATTTGTAAATTTAGTGCTGGCAAAGCAAATATACCCAAGTACATACACTTTATTCTGCAAGGATGAAATTGGGTACAAAATCTTTTTCCTAATTTGATGACTAATGAACTCTGTTTTGTATCATTGATCGAATTATGATTAATGTCTAATAATTTTAAGACGTGTATTTTATTTCCTGGAACTGCTCTAACAAGCTGGTAAAATAGTTAGATATAAAATGAGAGCCTCACTCTTTCAAAAATTACTAGGCTTTTTCTTGTACTTTTTGATGATGATTCCAATACTTCAACTATTCAGTTATAAAATATTTCTTGCGATTTACATTTAGGAAGTCATAACTATAAGCAAAAAATGCGTATGAATCCCATGTATGAGCAGTTGTACTGCTTTTATGGTGACTTTGCATCTTGCAGTCATGCTAGACCAAAATAACGATTAGATGAATATGTCTTCTTCACAAAAAGAACTAGAATCCCATACATCTTGACTGTTGATTGCTAGCAAGCTATGAATTGTAATGTTTCTCAATTCAAGTCTCAACTTAGTCATTTTCCATATTTCTGTGACTGGCGCTGTTGGCGTTGCTTTCCAAGTTGTACCATTGTAGCTTAAAATTCTTAACAGTGCAGTCATGCAATGGTTACAACATGAATTTCTCTAAGCTGCCACTCATTTCTATCTATTTATATTTCATTGGCTTTAGGATAAAAATCTTTACACGGTCACATGCTCTTATTTGTCATGAACATTTTTCTTTCCTAATGATTCTTGGTCTCTTTAAATTTTGAAAAATAAATGTTACTGTTGCTTGGGATAAATGTTTACTTTTTCAACAAAAGACAAAAACGATCCACTATCTGTTTACGTCATGCAATACGTGGAGTAACTCCCGATACATTAAAAGCAATCATGTCTGTCATTGCAATTACTGGATGTGGGGAGAGCTTGCAATGGCTGGTTAGGATTGTGAGTAACCATTCATGAGTGAGACTAATGTTGTTTTTTTCAGAACCTTGCGATAAATCAACTGTGGCTGCTCGAAAATCCAAAGTTGCTTAAATAAGAGTGTTTCATAAAATATGACTCTGAAGATGCAGTTTAGCCCCTGTTTGATGGCCATTAATTGGCAAAAACAAAGTTTTGAATAGTGAATTTTTGAAGAATGTGTAATTGGAAGTGAGTATGTAGAAAAAAAGAGTTTTGAAATAAAGGATGTCAAAGAAGGGCTTATTAATTGTGATCTGTCACATAAAGTAATACTAATATCATTAACGGTACCCAGTGGACTGCCAAACAGATACCTTGTACTGGGGATATTGTTAGATAGTTGGGTAGATGCCTCCCTTGCCATGCCCCCACCCAAATTAAACAAATAATGAAAGGAAAATTCATATTGTTCTGTTTCGAACTTGCAGAAGAAAATTCTGCTCCAGGGATAGAGGATGCAAAACTCCTGTATATATAAACAAAATGATATTGGTTACCCCAGTCTATAATAATCCGTCTCATTGCTTGCAGTTTTGGGGAAAGTGAAGGATTTCCTAGGCGTTTTATCAGAGTCAAATAGAAATATGATGCAAGAAGCCAAGGTATAATAAGTACTATAATGAAAGTGAAGATTTTTTTAGTTTTCGTCCGATTATGATCTGTTTGCATTAAGTTTTTCTCATGCTCTTGACATAATACAGGACAATCCTGAAAATTATGATATTGAAGTCCTGAGTGGAAGAGAATCTGAATACATAGAAATGGTAAAGACTGTCTTCAATTATTTGTCTTGGTTGTGGGAGAGCAAGTTACAACAGTAAATTTTACAATTGATTATTCGATGCCTATGTTCCCAGGACTTGATGCTGGGCATTGCTGATCTTCATACCCCTGAAGCCGTTGCTGCTGCAGAGTCTGCAATAGCTGGTTATCAACCAATAATTCCCTTGGCTGGTGATAGTAGTAGTGGGTCAGAATCAGAAGATAGCAGTGATGATGATGATGACAACAATGTCGAGGACGATAAAGAAGAACATTCTGCAAAATTTAGTTCTGAGGCGAATGAAAAGGATTCAAGCAAAGCACCAAGGAATCAGAAATCAAGAAAACGGCCAAACATTGTTGAGATTTCTTAGATTCTGATGCTTTTTAGGTAACTATTGAGTTTTGTTGTAGAAAATGAAGTCACGGTCTGCTGGTGCATGGTCGACCAGGAATTTCGGTTAGACGAGTGATTCAGCGAATGCACCCGTGATATCAAACCTTTGATCGTGCTCTCTCTCTCTCTCTCTCTCTCTCTCTCTCTCTCTCTCTCTCTCTCTCTCTCTCTCAAGTGTGATTCAAAGTGAATCATTAGGTCAGAAAACAAGAACAGATCATATTTGCTACCAAGTGGGAATCATATTTTATTTGCTTCATGTTAAACAAGATTATAATATGGAAACAGGAGTCAAGATCAATATTTAGCCAAATAATGTCAAATCACCAACATCAACTTGCGTTGCATGGTCACATAAATACAATAAGATCTTTGGCACCTAGGGAAAGAAAATGACTAATTATCTTATGCAATGCCAAGGTTCAAAAGAAAAGGATGACTTACTGTTCCACCACCCCATGAGTCACCGATTTCCAAAAGTCCTTTGTGTTCTATTTCTTGAGCACGTGAATCTCGTTCATCAAACGATGAGTGAGTACCATTGACATAACTTTCTTTTTTAAAAGAAATAGTGTTTGATTCAATCATGATTAATGGTAAAGAGATATGCTTGTAAAAAAATGTACCCTGTTTGATAGGTATAATAGTTTAGTCTAGATTTTATTTTAAATTAAAATCAATAATTAATTTAGAATTATTCTTGAAGTACATAAGGGTGTCTAAAATGGACGCTCGACGTCCTCTTATTAGAGGGGTGCCTACGCGGGAGTGTCAAATGGACACCCTTATGTACTCTAAGGATAATCCTTAGTTTTAATCTCATATTTAATTTGATCGACAATTTTTCAATTACATATTTTATTAACTTTTATCAAATTTGACTAAAAATTTAATTTTAATTCCCATCAGACAAAAACTATAGCGACCCACGTCGAACCGCTTCGAACACATCTCACCCCACTATTCATTTTACACAAAACGTGACTCTCATCTCAACTATAATACAAAAAAGGTCAGCGTGTTCAAATTTTGGTTGCACGGCCACCTGAAATAATAATTTTCACCACCCACCATCTCCACCTATATATAAATTCACAACCCACTTCTCTTCAAATTGAAGTTTCCATTACTGAGTATCAGTTCATTGATTTCATACAGGTACCAATTGTATAAATGCGTTCTTTCTTACATTTCCCATAACGGTGTTTAACAGATCCAACATCCCCAAGAGCTTCCATTTCTGTAGATTCATAACCAATTTTAGATTCCTACTTGTTTAATTTGATCTAATTTTCTATGTCGTAATTTTAGATCTATGCATAGAATACAATTCAGATGAAACTTTCCGTTGGTAGATTAATATTTGAAAATTAATTAATTAAAATTAATGCCCCCTAGCCTCATGCTTCTTCTGTGAAGTTAAATATCACATGGAAGAGTTTAAGAAATTTAAGGGCCACGCATTCTTAACAATATATGTTTTCTGTGCTGAAATCGATCAAATTTGAATGAAACAGGACATAATTTGCATTTATTTTGATCATGGCACCAGCTACAGCAACGGGGGATTCGATTAAGCCCAGAGGTACTGTATATGCTATTTTCATTTTTAGAATTTGAAAAAGAAAGAGCAAATACATTACATTCATTGAGGTTTTTTTACTATTATAGTGACATCCCAATCTTTCCAAATATGAACAAAATTGATCCAAAATTGTAACTTGAGAAAAGGGGAAAGAATAATTCCAAAATTTGAACCTTATTTAGTGCTTTGTATTTTTAGTACTATGATTAGAGTACATGCAAACGCTACTAAATGGGGTTGATATAAACTTACAAATTATTAAAACTTGACATGTTCAGTAATGCACTACTTTTTTTACACTTTATCTTTATTAAATTATTCTAAATATCTATTTGTGTTTATTTGTAAACAAACAAGTTGTTTTGATCATATTTTAAAAAAATATGAAGTGCTTTAAGAAATAAATTATATTTCCTAATTTTGTTTGGACGTTGTTACAAAATTTTTATAAGTCATTTTACTAAAACCGATGCTTCCTTTTAGTTCAAAAACCCAAAAAAAAATGGTTATGAGAAAAAAGAGAGAAGGAAGATAGTTCAAATTACCTCTAATAATAGTTTCAAATATAGCCCTTGTTTGAGCCCCATTTTGAAGAAAAAATGTATTTTGGAATAGCGATTTTTTGGAGAATATGTGGTTAAAAAGTAGGAAGAAGTTATAGATTTATGTGTAATATTATTTTATTGAAGAATGTGTGGTTGAATATGAGTTTTGGAAAAATGAATTTTTGTAAGAATGGGGCTAAAACAAGGGCATAGTATGAAAGCAAAATATAAAAAATGGGTAATACATTTTCATTTTTTGGGCTGACATGGGAGGATTTGTTTTGGATAACAAATCTCATGGAGTTTCTATGATTTTTGAAAAGGGAGGGGTATTCCAGTATTTTTCTCAAACGGAAAGTAATTGCTAGAAACACTACTTGCTGCACTATCTTGTTCTGTGTTAGCTTGTGTAGTGCGCCTTTGTTTTTTGTTAAGAGTCTTTAGTGATTTAGGTTTAACAACTTTTTAGTCTTCAGTTATATGTGTGCTTTTCTTCTCTTAGAGAGTTTAATGCATTGTGAATTTTTTTATTTTATTGTTGGTACTTCTATAACTCTAGTTATATGCTTTTTTTCCCTTCTCTTAGAGTATTTAATGCTTGTGACACGTTCACCTTGATATAATGTTTTAGCTTTATAATTAGTAAGTACTTGTCAAGATTTGTTTAATTGGCATGAAATCCTCTGCTTTGGTTTGAATAGATGTTTGCATCGTTGGTGTTGCCCGAACACCAATGGGTGGCTTTCTTGGCTCCCTTTCATCACTGTCAGCAACCAAGCTTGGATCTATAGCTATTGAGAGTGAGATTGCTAATCTTACATTTTGTCATCCAAATGGAGAAATTTGTTTATACAGTGAAGTTCTAATGTTGTTTCTTTAACCTGCTAACTTTAAGGTGCTCTTCAGAGAGCAAACATTGATCCATCACTAGTACAAGAAATTTTCTTTGGAAATGTACTCAGTGCAAACTTGGGACAGGCTCCAGCTAGGCAGGCAGCATTAGGTGCAGGGATACCCAATACAGTGATTTGCACTACCGTTAACAAAGTCTGTGCATCAGGGATGAAAGGTTTGGTTCTTACTATAAAAAACAGAGATCTTCTTTCGACCAAAATTATAATTTCTCTACTGCAGAAATAGGAAGGCATTATATTTGTGATATTAGTCATTACATACTCTGTTTTCGTTACAGCAACTGTGCTTGCAGCACAAAGTATCCAGTTGGGCATCAATGATGTTGTTGTGGCTGGTGGCATGGAAAGCATGTCCAATGTCCCTAAATACTTAGCCGAAGCAAGGTTAGTGATCTAATTTAGGGTCATGCTTTTGTTACTTACAATCTGCTTTGGGTCAAATGATTTTTTTTGTATTTCCTATTCCCCCTAAAGATTAAGAAGATAAATTTTCACAATTGTGAAATTGACAAGTGATGCTGTCATATTGCATATAGACTGAATATAAAGGCAAATATCTAGATTTCTGGTATGAGCTAACCATAATAATGTACACTTTCGCTACTGCTGACCAAAATAAAGGAACCATAGCTAGACCTTTCCAATCTCAAATGCTATCTTAACTTTTCCCACTTGTTAATTCTGTCTAAAAATCTTTCATTTCATTGATTACGATCACCCAATGTGCTACCACATGTTTTTCCTTTGTGTGGACTCTTCAGAACAATGAGATAATCATTAGGCTTGATGATTACAATTTCAGGGCTTTCTTATCTTGTGATGCCCATTCTAACTACAACAGTAAAATTTTCTAGCTTTGTTGCCTCCACAAATGTAAAATGATTGGATTTCCCATTTTGCTTCTGTGAATTATGAATGTCATATTCATAGTTGTTGCTGTTATGAGTACAGTAGATTCACTAGTTTGCAGGTGTTGCAAAATAGTTTAATATGTAACATATATTATATGGATTTTAATATATTCCAGGAAAGGATCTCGACTTGGACATGATACTCTTGTTGATGGGATGCTGAGAGATGGACTATGGGATGTCTACAATGACTTTGGAATGGGTGTTTGTGCTGAATTGTGTGCCGAACACCATGAAGTCACGAGAGAGGAGCAGGTCTGTCTACAAATACCAATGAATTTTTTCTTAATTTGAATAGTTTAGTCAACTATAGTGTAATTCTGATTACCATCTTACTTCTTTTCTTTGTCACTCATGATGTTCTAAATTATTGTAATATATTAGTTCTTTCTATAAAAAGAATATGTATTCATTTTCTTTAATCCTAGTTTTCTCTTCCCTTTCATCATAAATTCTCCCCAATATATATTTGGCTGTCTTCTTAGTCAGGAAACAGGGGAGAGGAGTAATGGGTTTCTTGGTTTGCAATACACATTTCTTTTGCTTTTATTTCCAGGAATCTGTTGTCCGAAAACATGTTGCTTATGTCAAGAGTTTGATGATAGTACCTCATCATGCAGGACAATTATGCAATTCGAAGCTTTGAGCGTGCCATTGCTGCTCAAGATAGTGGTGCCTTTGCATGGGAGATTGCTCCAGTATGATAACTAGAGCTTAGATTCTAGTTGTAGCTTTCCCTGAAACATGTAATGAACTGCAATCTGGTATCATGCAGGTTGAAGTATCTGGAGGAAGAGGAAGACCATCTACAGTAGTTGATAAAGATGAAGGTCTAGGAAAGGTGAAATTCTCACCTACTACTGAGACTTACACAATAATGTACTTGTTTCTGTGCAGATCTCACCCAATATCAGTGCTATAATTCATTTGTATTCCATAGGAAGAAGTGCACTTAGAGAAAAAGTGTTGATCATGTCTATATATATCATTGGACGCTGCATTTCTGTCATCATGAATTTTATGGGAGTCAAAGAATATTTTGGATTTATTTTTCCTACTGTTTTGGAAACTAACTTGCCAAATTGTTCCACCCTTAAAACAAGAACTGAATTAATGTGCCAGGCATTACTGTTATGCGTCCAAATCCGCCCGGTATCAGAAAAAAGATGCATTTTATCAGTTAGCATATTCTTAGGTTTTTGTGTGTGCCTGTGCATATGTAGATTAGTATTAAGTTGAATATTTATTGCTGCTCATTCTTCTTTGGCTGGTCAGTTTGATGCTGCAAAGTTAAGGAAACTTCGACCAAGTTTTAAGGAAAATGGTGGTACTGTCACTGCTGGCAATGCTTCTAGCATAAGGTTATTTGCCTTTGCAGTCCTGCATTCTTATACTTCATGTTCAGTTCTATTGAGTAACACAGGTTCTGATTGAGCAGCGATCATTAATCTACTCATGTTATCATTTCAAGGAATCATTTAAATTCCTAACTTGGTTCATTTAGTATTAGCTTTGAAGTGAAGGGTATTTGCTGTTTTTCTATTTTATCTCTTTAAATGAAATCCTTAACTATTTTAGTTGCACCCCGGATTTTCTTGTGATTTCCTGCACACTGATTAAGCTTCTCTTAATCCTATTCATTCCAAACGAAACTGGGGGAAAAATTATGGAATAAAAATTTTACTTTCGTGTTTCCTTTGAAAATTATGCAATCAAGGAAAACTTTTTGTACCTAAAATTTTTATTAAGTTTGGCACTAAATTTTAGTTTTTCCTAGAATACATGTTCGAAACATATCATCCCACACACCCACCCACCGCCATTGCACATACATGCACAAAGAAATATTCTTCGCTTCCATTTGAAACAAATGGGGTCTAGGAATGTAAAAACATTAGAGATTGAGTCCAGAAATCCTTCAAGTTGAGGTTTATTTACAAGTGAATCTAATCTTTTTTTCCAGCGACGGTGCTGCTGCTCTGGTCTTAGTGAGTGGAGAGAAGGCTGTGAAGCTTGGACTACAAGTCATTGCAAAAATCTCTGGATATGCTGATGCTGCTCAGGTATCATGCATGCTTATGTTTATGTGATTCTAAAATAAGCTTAGCTTTGTAAGTTCTACCATGAAGGAATTGATGAATCTTTATTTCTACACTTCCCATATTCACCTTAAATATAAATTTGGTTGACTTTACAACATTGATGTTTGAATGGAGCATACTTTGCAGGCACCAGAATTATTTACAACTTCTCCAGCTCTTGCCATTCCGAAGGCTATTTCAAATGCTGGCTTAGAAGCATCTCAAATAGATTATTATGAAATCAACGAAGCCTTTTCGGTATATCTGTCTTTCACTTGAGTGAATGGTTTATCAAATGGAGTATGTCCTTATTCTGCACACGTGATGCATGCAGGTTGTAGCTCTTGCTAATCAGAAATTGTTGGGGCTTAATCCAGTGAGTTGTTCAACTTCAACCTCTCTCCCTATCGCAACAAGCCCTCCTCCCTGTGCACCAAAAAAAATAAAAAATAAAAATGTGTTACTATGTGCAAATGCCAGTGTTTATGTTGTGTGCATTATCCGTTTGTGCCGATATAATGGGTAGATTCCACTGTGTAATGATATTACTGATATTTTGCAGGAAAAAGTAAATGTACATGGTGGAGCTGTATCCTTAGGACATCCTTTAGGTTGTAGTGGAGCACGTATATTGGTCACGCTTTTGGGGGTATGTTTTCTTCTCCACTAGAGAGTTAATCTGATGTTACTGCAATTTTGGAAAAATGAAACCTTTGGTGAGTGATAGGTATAGCCGTATGTTACTCTTCTTTATGAAGAATTTCGGATTATTTTCTTTCATAGATAAAAACTACACAGTTTTGTACATCTTGTATAGTTCATGGATGGGTTTGAACGAGTTGAATTAAAGATCAATTGTTCGTAGAACAAAAATGATAAGCTGTTTTCACTGACTTGATCGAACTGCATTGATTCAGGTATTGAGGCAAAACAACGGAAAACGTGGAATTGGTGGTGTTTGCAATGGAGGAGGAGGTGCTTCAGCACTCGTGATAGAGCTTGTATAATCATTTTCTGCTTTTTGGTAAGTCTAAAAGTTAGAAGGTAGTAGAGTACCTAAGAGTATGATCACCATTTAAATGCTGTGTATTTCTAATTTTTATGCTTGTTTGTGTGATGAGTTAATGAGTTTTGTGACTAAAAAGGTCTCAATTGCAGTTACTTTCAAGAGATACGTATGCCATGAAGAGATGGACCTAACAAAGGAGTAAATTGTGTGTGTATTTTCTTTTAATTTAGAAGTATAGTGATTTCCTTTTCTTCATTTAATAAATGGAAATATACTTGGATTGTACGAGGGAGATTACATTTGTAAACCTAAAAATGAAAAGAGAATGTAGTTAATTTCACTCATCCCTCGTCGTCTCTCCCAGGATTTTCCAAGATTGTAAAACACAATCATTCGAATCTTATTTCTTTGTGAGAGTTCATTGTTGGAATTCGATTTCTTTGCGATTTAGAGTTTATTGATGATGTGAATCATTGCCTTTTACAGTACGCTATGATATACTAATGCAGAAAAAAAAAATCCTCAATAAACCCTTTTTATATCATATGCTATTGTATCACCTCATCTATCAACTTAAATTATTAGAGAATGGATTTCCAGTCAATAAAAAATTTCAATATATTCTCTCTAGAATTTACAAAACAGTACATATTTTAGCCTGCATTCAACTGAAAGCTTTGTTTACAAAAAATAAAAGAAAAATTACAAAGTCACACACATTGAAACTTTTAGACTCTGGATATTCTGCGCTTATGCTCGAAAATCCGGCGAAGAAGGTAAAGTTGAAGAACACTTGATCCAATAAGTGCTACTGATTCCAAAATCGCCTTCTGAATAGCTCCCCGTCTCATACCTTCGTTAACTGCATCAATTGCGCTTCGTTAAATGATCACATGTATTAATGGTTCGTCACAAGTGTGCATGATTGTGAGAGTTTCAACTGATAAATTGAAAACTCTTCCAAATTAATACTTGTTGAAGACAAGAATTAAATGATATATTCGAATAGCTTAAACTTTTAAATTAATTGGTTACCAAATGTTTGACGGTCACTTTGCGCCTGTAACCAATGTTGTTCAAACTGGATGTTGTATAGAGCATCTTCTAACTTTGAGATTTGTTCCAACAACGGCTTAAAATGTTCTGTACGTAATCATACATGCATACAAACATTTCAACGATAAAAAACAAATGTTATCAAAATTATACGAGAAGATCAATCAAGCAATGTGGATGGATCAACACGTACGTACCATCCTTTGCATGTTGATTAGAAAAAAAATGAGTAACATGAACGTCAAAATCTACGGTTTCATGATAAGGTGACTTGTTTTTGAAGCAAAACCGATATACCCCTCTCCTATGAGCCAGAAACTCATACGTCTCACTCGTCTTGTCTCGAAATTCATGAATTGGATCGCCCGATGGCCCTTTTATCTAATAAATATGACGTAATCGTTAGAGTCATGATTATTCGTAAAGGGCAAGATGCAATATGAGAAGGGAACACAAGGTGACTCAAGGTAGAGGTTCATAGCTACACAAATGATGCCCAATCTTACAAATGAAACACCCAAAAATCAATGGAAAAGATTTAAAAAAAAATAAAAAAAAATTCAATCAAGAAATAACATCTATTAGAAGGGGAAAATGAAAAGAAATTACCATGAGATCGATCCCATCATCACCGTAATGCCAAGTAGCATCAGCTTTGATGGCAACAAAGGAAATATGGACAGTTTCACCTTCATATTCAACATTGTATGAAACACATTCTTCTTTGTTCAAAACAAATCTTATTCCAATTACTCCTTGCATCGACAAAACCACAACCATCAATATCATCTTCGCGTAAATGCCCGATCCCATCTGCACCAATTAATTTCAATGATCGTATATATGCTTAGTTCAAAACAGCCATGAAAATATAGATATAGGGAACTTACTTTTAGATGTCCAGAGAGAGAGAGAGAGAGAGAAGAAAATAAATGTCTGTTTTTTTATGTTTGAGGGGAGTTGGTTAGAGTCGTTAAAGAATTTACACTTTATTAAATATTTTTACTTAATTAACATAAGTTGTAACTTGGTCCATTTTTAATATAGATGTAATATTTCAAATCGTGAGCTTGTACCATTTGTTACTCTAAGGCCTTGCGTGGGAGGTTTTTTCAACGATTTTGGATGACATCATTTATGAGGGATCAAGAAAAACGGTGCTTGCTAATTTTTTTAGACACCGATTTTTAATGGTTTAAACATCACTCAAACTCGCTATAGTATAATTTTGATCGTTTCTCTCAAAATCGATACTTTAAAAAATTCTCATAACCGATGCACCAAACTCCCAAGCAAGCCTAAGAGTTGATTAGTTGGACTTATTGTATTGCTAATTTTTTATCTTCTTCAATTCAAAATGACATATACATACCATAAGTGTAAATTGCCGCCTCCTTCCTCAACCTATAGCACCATTTGGACTTTTCACCCCATCCTCCTTTGTTCTTAGCTTAAGCTCCTCAACCTATCGTGTTAAATAGGCAAAAGAATACGAAGTTTGAAGAAAAATAATATAATAATACCACGTTTTGATTCTCTCTTGTAATGTATGCATACATAGTCATAAATTTATAGATTGTGGAATTGTAGGAAATTTGAACATTTTATACAGGCTTTTGCATCGCATTTGTAAATGACATGCTTCTGTATTCTCCATAATGTACATAAATGGACCATTGACTTGTGTAGCAAAACCTTGTCCATCAGTTGATATTGAACACATACAGATGCATTTCTTGTGTTATCATTTGAATAACTTCCTGAAACCATCAAAAATTCTAAGAGCCCTTAGTTCGCCGCTTCTTATCTCTCTCAATCTCCTCCTCAGTATCTGGTATTAAAAAAGAAAGTAAGACAATATCATCAGATTCCAGAAAAAATAGAACAATGGTGCTGGTAAAAACGAGAGCGTTAAAGATACGTGCAAATGGCATTATGCCTCATGGTTTTGTGCTGGTAAAAACGAGGGATTCAAGATAAGTCCCAGTGGCATCATGCTATCAAAATGGATGTATGGGATATCTGCAGTAGGTTACATCACTTTCAAAGGAGTATATAGAACTTGGCGATTCACAGTACCAGAATTCATGTTTCAGGTCCTGTATCCTTGGGTAACAACAGCCACATAGTGTCAAGATTGGTATCAAAGAAGAAAGCGCGTGTAAACAATTACTGCATGCCTAAGTGATCAAAAGCTATATAGCTTCATGTAAAATCATAATTACCATACCCGACCCGGTCGTTGACCCTGTCAAATCATCGGGTCAATGGTTGGTGGGTCATTGCAATGTCTAATTTTAATTTTAAAAAAAAATGTATTAAAAACAAAGATTAAAATGGGACATATATATTTTTGTTGTCACGGTGGTCGAGTTTTCAATAATTCTTAAGAGAAGCACAGGTTCGAATCTTCATCATTGCAAATTTGATATAAAATTTTGCTTTGAAATTCGTAACTAACTAGTTTGGTTTGAACTGGATCCGTTTTTCTCCAAACCTGTTCGCTTTGGATGGTTATTAACTGGATCAACTGGTTCTTGATTGTTTTAATTGCTAATGAACCAATTAGTGCAAACTGGACCAGACCATTGTCCGGTTAACTGGTTGCCGGTTCAGTTTCAATAACTACGTGTAAAATAATAAAACTGAGAAATTGGCCCAACTTGACTTATTTATAGGGAAATTGCACTTGAACAACCCCTGGACAACCAGGGTGTTATGTGGCACCCCCCCCCCCCCCCCCCCCCCAAAAAACCCCCCCCCCCCCCCTCCCCTTCTCTTATTTATAAACATTTTCTCAAGGACAATGAAACACTATCCTTATTTATGCATGAGCTGCAGAAGAGGGGCATCATGAGAGTTTGGGGGGTGGGGGTGGCCACCAACAAAGGAAATTTGAGAAGTTTAGTCTGCCGCAGCTTCCCTTCATTTTCATTTACAGATTTTTTATTTTGCAATAGATCTTAAATGATGGAAGGCAAACTGATTTTGAAGAAAAATAGTTGAAAATAGAATTTTGTCTTTGTTAATTAGTTGTGCAACAGGCAAGTGAAACACGGTAAACACGTGTGAAGTAAAACACAGAGTCGAATCATCAAGCAGCCAGTAGAGGAACCTCACACACATGTCATTATATTTACCGTGGTGACCTATGATTCAAGTTTCAAATGCAAAAAACATAGCCTATAAAATTGTTTAATCTTCAAATTTGTGTGCAATTGTGTGTTAAATATTGAGCAGCATAGACTAAAAGAAGGCCATATCTTGCAAAATAGGGTGATTGCTTACATATTGAGCACGAAACAGTATCCTCTGTTCACTAGTGCACAAATCCACTGCTAGCTGTTTCAGAAATACTTTCCGATTCAGGATCTTTGGATTTGTCACATCCAGATCCATTGACCCACTTGCCTGTCATAATGTAGCAAATTAAAACCAATATTTAAAAGTAAACTCTCACATGGATGCATATCTTCAGAACATGATTTCCACAGAAAAAATACAAGATTTCAGTTAGAAATGAAAATCACTCACCCGAAGGAATTTGGAATACTTTGATATGCTCGACTCACAAGCATCCAATACAAATTGCATTGCATCTTCTTCTATTTCAGGGTATCTGAAATCCTTTTTTGATGTAATCTTATTTGAAGCTGCAGTGGCCATCTGGAATAAATTTAAAGTCATGTTACGAATTGCCTAAAATGTAAAAGAACTATTTTCTCTCTCTTAGGTTGCAAAACTACCAGACCTCTTCAAACTGTCTGATCATACTTGGAGGGCTTACTGCTAGATAGGCATACGCCATCAACTCCAAGGGCCAACCAGTAATTTGTAAAGGATAACACTGTGACCTGGTAACAGTTGACAATAATTAGAAACTCCAATATTTTCAACAGGAACAATTACAAAACCTTCATAGCTCAGAATGACGTATAGTTTCAGTAGTATCATGACTCGGATGATTAGGCTGCAATCCTATTCTCAAAATCATTAAAGAAATAACCACCTAACATTGTTATGAGCAGTGAATCATTTATAAATGAATGAAACCATCCAATAATAGGTACTCACGCAGATAAACCACACTTCTTCAAAGTTTCCAACTTCTCTTTGTAACATTTGTCAGATTTTCTAAGTAATAATGACAACTCAACAGAATCATGAGGGTTGGTTCCTTCTTGGGGAACAAATCCATATGAAAGCAGCAGCTCCCCATTGGATTTCCTTCCATATGATATGAAAACCTTCAAGAAGTTGTGCAACAGAAAATTATACTCATGTAACAGGTGATAAGCGTCAAATTGTTCTATAAGATAATTTATAATGGCTTGATCACAGAGCAACAAGATAAAAGTAGCAATTACTGCCATATAATAGAATTTAAACAAAAACAATAGTTGTCTCCTTAGAATTCATAATATAAAGGAATGAATAATTGGTAAGGAGTCCCGAAACATCCCTCAAGCAAACTCAAAGGAATAAATAATTAGTAAGGAGTCCAAAACATCCCTCAAGCAAACCCATCAAAGGAGGAGGTAAAAAAGAAAGAGACAAGTCTTACAAGGATGAAAATAAAATTCAAAGACAATCATACTTTCTCCAACATAACACAGTTGAATAGAACGTTAAACATTTTCTTTTGGAGGTGAACACATAAATAGAAGTCATTATTAAAAGAGAGAGTTCTATGGCTCCAGATCCAGTTGCATATAACCTTAAGAAAACCAAAACAAAATTCAAAAGCATTAGAATCTGGCATATTCTTAACATTGAAGTTTGTTTCTCATAAGATCTCCCAGCTGTTACATTTTTGATATAGAAATGTTAACTTGTCAGCATCCTGGAGCTTGTGTACCTGCTCACCTGGCTCATATGCTCGATCAGTTGTAAAAACAACTCCCTGGGAGGATTTATCATAATCCAGAAACGTCTCCACCTTGACAAAGCAAATAAAACTCTCAGAGCTATGGTTGTGCAAGTCAATTATGTCAATAAAACACATGGTTATCCAGAAGTGGGCCATAAAAGTTGTACCTCACAACTATGATTCAGCATGTCTGCCCAAGGAACCAAGGCAACCTTTCCATCCATTGCGGGTAAACGGACCTGTGTAAGATGGATATAACTTCTATATCATTCATTTTAATAGATTGATATATGATTACGTTATCAAAAGATTTTGGCATCAAGAATCCGAATCTCCCCCGTTTTCATTGGAAGAATTACAATCAACCATGTCAGTGCAACTCACCAAGCGAGAGAAAAGAATGCCAAAAGACCATTTAAAAGTCTCCATGTTGAATACCTGAGAAGGCATACACAA
The DNA here is from genome assembly GCF_002742605.1 of Olea europaea var. sylvestris. Classification (NCBI taxonomy): domain Eukaryota; kingdom Viridiplantae; phylum Streptophyta; class Magnoliopsida; order Lamiales; family Oleaceae; genus Olea; species Olea europaea. The sequence continues at coordinate 37,415,065 of NC_036246.1, read as the reverse complement.
CATTTATCACCAACAAAATTAATATGACATATTATACAAGTTTATTATGTCAGAGACTATCTTTACTTCTTTTCAACAAGACTGTCAAGCGACTTTCATAGAATTGTGAAAACGTAATGCATAACAAGTATAAGGAAAACATGCATGGGTAAATATATACTAAGGAAAACCAGGATAAAAATTAGTGCATAGGTTGGGTATTGGCTCAGACTCCAGTTCAGGCCCATGGTGTGCTAGGAAAAGGAGGGATTCAAGCAGTGGTAATGGCAACCATCTTTCCAATAAAAGACCAAATTTGGTCACATCATCCATGCTGAAGATTCATCCATATTTTCCTTCTCTAATGACTCAAATCCTTTGTTATTTCAATGTTGGATATTAGTATTTTCATTGAAAAATTTGTCGGCTGGGCAAATGTCATGATGTATACAAATTTTATCATCCTTATTCTAAGAAAATTTCCACTTTTATGAACGTCATTTTTACTGGAAATCAGCCTCCCCCCCCCCCCCCCCCCCCCCCCCCCACCAC
>NC_036246.1:37361016-37414507 GCF_002742605.1 Olea europaea var. sylvestris | reverse complement strand
AACCAAATGAATTACATATTCAGGGGAAATCGTCTATAAGATGAGTGATTTGAGCTTTGAACTCTCTGATCTCCACATTTTAACGCCTACGTTGTACTTTTCTTTTTTAGTATATCTGTTTCCTAATTTTGTAGTGTAGAATATTTGTAGGGATGCTTTCCAGGTTTAATCATTCAATTTAGTATTCAAAATATACGTTTATCCGTCATCCTTTCTGAAGTTTCAATGAAAAGATTCCTCTACCAATGCAGTACACTATAGAAAGTTGGTTTTCTAATTTCTGCATCTGTACTCCATTAAATACTGTAATTATCTTTGCAGGTGCATGGATGAATGAGTTCCTATGTACATGCACTTTCTTTACCTATATCAATCAATAATAACAACATAACAGTAGACGGGCGAAGATACTTAAAATAGGTAGGAGTTTCTCCAAAAAAAAATTTCCCCCTTTTTAACATTAATTAATGTGAGCCTGAGCAGGAGTTTATTTAATTACATCTTGTTCTGGTCTCTCCTACTGGAAACTGAACGGCTGAAGGGAAAGTTAATGAACTTTCTCTTCTGTTGTACCTTCGTTCTATTTAAAACTGAGGTTCAACATCAAATGCCACCATTCATCTCTGAATATGAAAGTGAAGAGATCAACTAGTTATGGAATAGCATATATAGAATTAATGCCACTTCAATAAGAGACTTCTATATGGATAATGTACCTCTTCAGGAAATAAATCAGGATACTTTGAAAATATCCTGAGTCTTAAGTCATTGTATCTGCACAAGAGATCATGTTATAGCTAAACAATGAGAAAGGCAATGAATTAGCAAATTTTAAACTTAATCATGTATGCAACTGTAAGCAACATTAAGAAAACAAAAACCCATTATATTTTGAAGTAGTGAAAAGAAGCCATACGTGCCAGTAACATCATTTATCCTTTCGATTGCCCGCTCTCGTATTTGTGATGCCTCCAGATACCTATCTAGTTCTGAACGAGTCCTGAAATGACAAAGAATGACTGTAGGAAACCTACCAAGCTTGGACCAAAAATAGGAAAATGCAAACTCTCAACAAGCTCTTCCACAAGATCATTTATTAACATGTAAAAGCTTACCAATACAGAAGTGAATATGGCTGTCGTGGTAAGGCTGAAATATAGTTATTCCACCTTGAAGAATTCACGAGGCTTGCCTCGCTGATGAGATAAGTTGCAAGCAATGGCCAATCTGGAACATCATACTGTTTTAACACCTTACCAGCCTCACTGCAGCTCCACTCCTGACATAAGCAAACGCAAGGCAGGTAACTCTTATTGAAGAACGCTATAACAAGTGAAATGTACATCCCTCACAGAAAAGTAACATGACCCAAAAAACCATCCCAAATGCAAGTAATCCAATTGTTCTTAGCAGTAGTTAATTCAATCAATCAAACAATTTCTCAGTCAAACCCTGTAGAACAGGCATTTCAGTGGTATTTGAATCTTATGCCCTAAAATTATAATTGCATGGGAAAAAAATCTTTGTAGCCAAGACATTTATATTTTATTTAACATGCCAGGTATAAAAGGAAGCCTCAGGTAGATGAGAAGAAACGTAAGTGCTAACATGTGGATACAATACTGCAAGACAGCGTGAAAATTGACAAGAAATTCGTCTCATGCAAAAATTCTACAAAGGTCAAAAAAAGAGTTAGGATAGTCTTCCCTTTTCAAACAGATTACTGAAAACTCGGCTTTCATCTTCTCTATTAGATGCTCTACTCAAGATCTCACAAGCTTGGATGATCTTTTTGAGATAGATGTTGGAGCATAAAACTAGAACTAGGCTTAGGTGGTCATCATCAAGTATATGTGATGACACACTCGTCCTAATTCTTCTTTTCCAAATTCTAACATTGATCCTGAAAGATTGAATTGGTTACGGGGAGATGGGGGAGATCCTCAAAGCTTGTCATAGGTCAGGAGGGCCAAGTAGAGAAAAAATTGTCGAATTTTATGGATTTATGATAATATTGAATCACAAAATGATAAGAATATAAAATCTTGTCCATATTGTTTAATTAAGAAATACATCCTATCCAAATCCCTCCCGTTCTCCACCATCATAGTTATTCTAAAACTTGATTTCCATTCCATCAAATTGATAGCATAATTTTTATTTATTTATTTATTTTGAGGAAGCATATCCCTTGAAATGCATGAAGTCTTCAATTAACCTCATCCTTCAATAGATTCCGTAAATATTCCAGTGAATTAAATTAAAAAATCCAAGTCCATAAACAAGAATACACTTACAGAATCGGCTGTGATGAAGAGTGAAGGGGGCACAAATAGGAGCTTCTCGCCCTTGCGTATATTCTTGAGAGCAACAAGGCCCCTCTCTCCTACGTCCACTCTCTGTAAACCCATTTTTTGGGGAGGCAACCCCGATTCCGACAGCCATTCCTGCAACGCCGAGGCGTTTTCAAGTGAGTCGATATCGCATCCCCATGGAATGCTGTTGTCCGGGGTGATTTTGGTGGCAGTTTCAGTGGTGGAAAGAGAGCAACGAATAGTGTGAATTGTGGTCTTGTTTCTTTTAAAGATCAAAGGGGAATAGTACTGATTCAAGTTTGGATATGGGTTTGGAGAAAGAGTGGGTAGGAATGTGGTTTGTAGGATTCTTGAAGCTTCGGCCATGGAAGAGATCGAAAATATTTGGGTTCAACCTTATCTGCTTAAATGGCTGAAGCGAGAAGTGAAAGACTGGTAGTTTAGACAGTTGACACTTGCGACGCCGATAGCATTTATTTATCAGACATGGGAAGTTTTTCAATTTTTTTGACAATATAAAATTTCAGGACTCGTTCGGAAAAGCTTAAAAATTACTAACTTAAATCAAAGTCGATAATTAATTTGAATGACACTGGTGACTCGCAATTTTTCATCAATATATGCTAAAACCAAAAGGAACCAAATCCAAAAAATCCAAGCCCAGTCCATTTGTGAAACCATCTGCCTCCTTCGACTAGAGGTCAGTCAATAGCGACAGCCCGAACCCTATTCCGGTCTGGTATGGAATGAACTTATAATCATGGAATCGACTAGTTCCATCTCAACTTAATGTATGAAGAATAATACATATATGCCCCCAGGGTACATCTCCAAGTGGTAAAAGGAGAGGGTGGAGAAATCCAACTTTGCTTGAAGCTATCGTGTCAAGGGTTCAAATCCTAAAATATGGATTTGACTTTTGGGTAAGTACAAGTGTACAAGTAACCTTCCACCCTGTACTCTTGGAGGCATAACCTGCGATTTACCTCCCTCACGATGCTCCAAGACAGGGACGGTGGAAGACCCTTAAGGTTGGGGTTCAACCTTTTTTTTTTTTTTTTTATAATAATACATATACATAAGGAGTTTTATTTATTTTTATTTGAATATATTCTAACTCATTCATATCTCACGTCATGTATATATAGAATATAGCACAAACGATGTATGAAATTATTTCATATATCTGCCTGCCACGTTCAAATTACATCGGTTGAAAGTTCAGTGCTAATTTCATAAAAAAATCAGATTCGACAACCATAATAGAGCACCCTCATAAGTTGAGGGTCCAAACAGGGTTTCAAAACCCACATATTAGTTTGTGTAACAAATGTACGTTTACAAGTAATTACAGCCTCGAAATTAAAACAAAAATTATTCCATTAAAATTAGTTTGATTTTCGGCATAAGCGAATAAGCAAGAAAACGTGTCACTGGTACAGCTTCTGGAGCTCATCTTCAAACCTTGTCTTCAGTTGCTCTCTCTTTAACTTGAGAGCTGCAGTAACCAACCCAGATTCTGGAGTCCAGGGCTCAGCCAACAACTTTATCTTTGCAGGAGTTTCAAACTTGTCGAGTTTCGCTATTTTTGCTGTCTGCATAATATGAGTAAATGTCAAAAAAAATCACAGGCCTAAACATAATTGATTCATCATGAGAGACTAAATCGCGGAGTTTTCAAAACTATCTTCATATTCTAGCGCAACAAGATTATGCCCAATCATCCAATGCCTGGATCCACGAGTCCCCACTCCCTCTCGTGACTCCCTTAAAAGGCCTGTGCCCAGGTGCAACGAGAGGGAAAAGATAAGTGACTAGTCTACATATGAACAGAAGAAATAACATTCCCACTTTTCAGAGACCCGGTCTAAAGCGCAGAGATGCTCCAGTCTGCTCAAATACTTTATTTTCCGTTTTCTTCAGTTTCTTACATAGAGAGGAAATATATTTAAGCGGAAAATTTCAGGTTACCTATCTACAAGTCAGAGGAAATGTAAGAATTAATTATTTTCACAATAAATCTTCCTCGTAAGCTGGTAAGAAATAAACCTTGGTTAGTGATTGCAGGACCTCATTTGTAGCTTCTGGTTTTTCGCACAGCTCGGATAAATCTTTGAATTTGATTCCAACTTCACGGGCCCATCCCTCCAGGACCTGATGTGAAGGGACAACAAGGGCTACACAGAAGTTGTGGAAAGGATCTGCATAGACCATGATGTTATCTACGTAATTGTTTGAAGCAAGTGCAGCCTCAACCTGCAATTCAGCATCACATCTTAGCCAAGTACAACTTTACCCTGACACACACGTTTATAGTGGGCGAGTTTGGGTAACATAGATAAACAAATGAAAGTAAATATATGGCAAACTACATGTCTAATAAACGACAATCAGATTATCTATGTCCCAGTTAAACTTGAAGTTAACAACTCTTAATTCAAAAATTATATACATACCTTTCCCAGTGAGATGTATTCCCCATGTTGAAGCTTAACAATATCCTTTTTCCTATCAATAATCTCAAGGCATCCATCAGGATGAAACCTTCCAATATCACCAGTATAGAACCAGCGCATGCCTTTCTCATCAACCTGTATTAGAGAAGCATAACACTAAAATTAGGCTACAACATCAATTGTCAGGTTGCTAATCACTAATTAGAATAATTCGCACCTTATAAACCTCTTTAGTTTTGGAATCATTATCCAAGTATCCAGCCGTCACACTGCACCCACCGACAACAATCTCCCCTCGGGGCATTGGTTTGTCAGATATTGTGTAACCACCTTCTTCCCAAGACACAAGCTGCAGCAACAAGCTCAAGAAATTATATTTAAAACGGAGGCCAGATTGAAACAGAAAACCGCCAACCGTCAAGGTGTACCAGAGGTAAAGACTGTAAGCATTTGCTTTTTAAATTTTATTTTTCTTATGAAATCTTCTTTGGTAACATTTGTTCAAATAAATGCTCTTCGAAAGGTAAAAATTATGGGTTCAATTAATTATCCCAACCAAAATATGCATCAATACAGGGATATAACCACCCATGAAAAGGAATGTCCTGTCTTCTATAGCTTGCAACCATTTACATGTTCATATTTAATAGTCACTTAGAATGACATTTATAGACTCTTTGGATCTGAATAGATAATCGAATTTGAAAACCCCCGAACTTTTAGTTTCTGAAGCAAGTGCTCCAAGGACCATATTTAGAATGAGGAGGGAGGAGTAACTGATTCTAGTTTCTTCTCACAGGTGGTTTTATTTTTTATTATTATTATATTTTTTAAATGTCTGTACAGATTTAAGGGTGCTTAAGATTGATCTCTCCTAAAAAGTAAGACAAGGCTACTGCAGGAATCCCGACGGAGATTAATTGAGCTTTGTTAAATAAAAGATGAATAGGTAGACATTTCATAGGTCAAGCAAATCAGACATATTTTCTCAAATAAAATGTCCTAGTTTAAGGCCTGGGGGGAAGAGATAACTGCAAGGATGTTGTCCTCACTTTCCATTGTTAACCTTCAACCTTGACACAAAAGGGAATCACGGAACCTCACATCTCCCTCCACGGATGTGTTCAAGGCTGATGCATGGCTATTGAATTTGAAATTATCACATTGTTATAATAAGGTGTAATCTTGAAACATTAGTGCTAAGAAAGAGGCAGTCTTATAGAACCCCTCCAATTGTGCCTCTGCTTTTGCACCATTTTTTATTTCTGTAGGAAGTCCATTTGAGATAACAGATCCAGTCCCATTTATCATGTTAATTTTGCAAGGACAAGTCACAGATATGGTCCTGGCTTAAACTTGATAGGGATTAACATTTTGGAGAAGCAATATCTCTACCCCCCAGCCCCAAACTGTCTGCTCAACAGAGTTTTGGTACATTAATCTTGTGACTAAAAATAATGATGGGTCACCAAAAAAAATAAAATAAAATAGAATAAAATAAATGTTTGACTAGACAGTATATAAAATTATATTATTATTGCTTTGCAAGTAAAAATAAGGCATTATTTCACATTCACAATTAGGTTTCAAAATGATATCAAGTGTTAACATGCAGAATACTAGGGTTCAGTTTCTTGTCACCGATGAATGAATTTGCACCAAACAAGCATTTTGAAAAAGTTTAACCCTATCATCCACATTTCAAAGGTACAGGAAACTTGAGAAATTGGATCAGATTAGTTGAAGTCCAACAGTAAAACATGCATAGAGCTAAAAGATCTTGTTGAAGGAGGGCCAGCTTTATTGTAGGTTGCTGAAATTGAATCATAAACCAGTTTGAATTTTGGAACAAGTTTTGAGATAAAAAGAATAAAAAAGAAATTGTAGGCCTAGTCCAATAGAAAAGCTAATACACCTACGATACATTTTATTTTCTGTAAAAATACATTCTTCATGAACAGCTCCCAAAGAAATTACACATGAATGAGAAGACTGTTTATATAGGAAGAAGAAAATATATTAGATTTCCATGAAATAAAATTGAAATATATTAGGTGATGGTTGCAAAATATATCACATGATTAAGTATAGCTCTTCAGTGTTACTCCAAACGTAGCATGCAATCCATCAAGACTTTAGAAAAAGAAAAAGAAGCACCACAACACGTGGTCCGAAACATATCCACTTTATTACGGGTAAGGCAATATGGCCATCTATTCGAGACTAAATAATTTCTTACTGACTAGAAGAATTATACCTTAATGTAGCAACAAGGAAGAGGAGGACCAACACGCCCAACGGAAGTGTCGTCCCACTCAGAAAAAGCAGCTCCAGCACATGTTTCTGTAAGGCCATATCCTTGACCAATAGGGGCACTGCAGAACAAGGGAAGAGATACTAATGTTAAAAGAAAATCAGATATATGAGGATGGACTACTTATCCTAGTTAGCCAAAGAAGTAGACCACCGTATGAGCTCTGGTGATTGCTTAGAACTAACAACAGAATACAACTAGGAAACCAATATTTTTTTACCATCAAGATGGCATAAAAATTACCCCATGCAAATATTGATAAATCTTTGTGTATCTCCAGATAAAGGAGCTCCACCACAAAGCATAAATCTGATTTCTCCGCCAAGAACAGAGCGTATCTTTTTAAAGATAATTATATCCCACAGTAGCTTCTCCAATCCCCATGCCCCAAACCAGCTCCCTCTAATAGCCACCAGTCGGCGATTGTAGGCGATATTGAAAAGCTTTTTGGAAAAGCCTCCTGTCTCATCAACCTAAAACATAAAAAGAACAACAGAAGATGGTACTGATGTCCATTTGAATTTTAAAGACCTGATAACAAACTATGCTACTGTAAAATTGGAAAACTAAGCCTGGAAAGGCCACTGGGAACCTTCTTCAGTACTCCATCTCGAACACGATCTAAGATAGCTGGAACAGCTGCCATCAGAGTGGGCTTCAACATGGAAGCATCTCCTTTGGTGCCTTTTTTAATTTTATTTGATGTGTCCGTCAGTGTCAATGCTGAGCCATAGCCAATTGCAGCTCCTGCAGTTAACATAACAGTCTGCAGGAGCAGGACATCACGTAAGAACATATAAGTCTTAAAAACATCATCAGCATTAACAACACGAAAAGATTTCACTTGACATATTACCTCGGCAGCTAATTCAAACACGTGAGCTTGGGGCAAGTATGCCAAATAGACATCTTTGATCCCAATTTCTGGAATCACTGTCATAACTGCAGCTGCAGTTGCTACAATGTTACCATGAGTTATCATAACACCCTACATATCAAGTAGTGAACCATGTTAACATCAAACGGCAAGCAGACTGATGAAGATGAGCTTTATCTATGTTTGCAAGATGAATCTTCACTTGACCTAGTAATAACAGAAAAATAGTAAAGAATACTGGTGACACTAAGTGCATTCAAAAGTTCTAATTAACATATGGAAACCTAGAAAATTAATAAAATTCGCTATTTTTGCCTGAATGTTATTTTTCAGGAAGTACACCATTCGCTGTCCTAAGGGCACCTGGTCCTGATAAAATATCATGAAAACTCGCCTAGACGTCCTTATTAAAGTGAACCATAATATGTAATTGAACAATAGATAATTTGGTCAATTATTTTAGGCACTCTATGAGTCAGTCTTTGTAAATCTATATTGTTTATGGTTAAATGAACCACGAGTTGGCATACGAAATCTGCAACAGCCGATTCTAACAATAGTCAAGATCTGCCAGGCATGGTTCTAGATTTCCACCAAACACGAGTATCTACACATGCATGCAGCAAGCAAGAGGTGATATTAAATCTGTCTATGTGCATAGTGAAAATATCATAGAACCTTTGGGAGGCCTGTACTGCCACTTGTGTACATGATGACAGCAATATCTTTCTTGATTGGCAGCCTAGAATGAACAGGATTATTTCCTTTTTTTTTTTTTTTTATAATAATACATATACATAAGGAGTTTTATTTATTTTTATTTGAATATATTCTAACTCATTCATATCTCACGTCATGTATATATAGAATATAGCACAAACGATGTATGAAATTATTTCATATATCTGCCTGCCACGTTCAAATTACATCGGTTGAAAGTTCAGTGCTAATTTCATAAAAAAATCAGATTCGACAACCATAATAGAGCACCCTCATAAGTTGAGGGTCCAAACAGGGTTTCAAAACCCACATATTAGTTTGTGTAACAAATGTACGTTTACAAGTAATTACAGCCTCGAAATTAAAACAAAAATTATTCCATTAAAATTAGTTTGATTTTCGGCATAAGCGAATAAGCAAGAAAACGTGTCACTGGTACAGCTTCTGGAGCTCATCTTCAAACCTTGTCTTCAGTTGCTCTCTCTTTAACTTGAGAGCTGCAGTAACCAACCCAGATTCTGGAGTCCAGGGCTCAGCCAACAACTTTATCTTTGCAGGAGTTTCAAACTTGTCGAGTTTCGCTATTTTTGCTGTCTGCATAATATGAGTAAATGTCAAAAAAAATCACAGGCCTAAACATAATTGATTCATCATGAGAGACTAAATCGCGGAGTTTTCAAAACTATCTTCATATTCTAGCGCAACAAGATTATGCCCAATCATCCAATGCCTGGATCCACGAGTCCCCACTCCCTCTCGTGACTCCCTTAAAAGGCCTGTGCCCAGGTGCAACGAGAGGGAAAAGATAAGTGACTAGTCTACATATGAACAGAAGAAATAACATTCCCACTTTTCAGAGACCCGGTCTAAAGCGCAGAGATGCTCCAGTCTGCTCAAATACTTTATTTTCCGTTTTCTTCAGTTTCTTACATAGAGAGGAAATATATTTAAGCGGAAAATTTCAGGTTACCTATCTACAAGTCAGAGGAAATGTAAGAATTAATTATTTTCACAATAAATCTTCCTCGTAAGCTGGTAAGAAATAAACCTTGGTTAGTGATTGCAGGACCTCATTTGTAGCTTCTGGTTTTTCGCACAGCTCGGATAAATCTTTGAATTTGATTCCAACTTCACGGGCCCATCCCTCCAGGACCTGATGTGAAGGGACAACAAGGGCTACACAGAAGTTGTGGAAAGGATCTGCATAGACCATGATGTTATCTACGTAATTGTTTGAAGCAAGTGCAGCCTCAACCTGCAATTCAGCATCACATCTTAGCCAAGTACAACTTTACCCTGACACACACGTTTATAGTGGGCGAGTTTGGGTAACATAGATAAACAAATGAAAGTAAATATATGGCAAACTACATGTCTAATAAACGACAATCAGATTATCTATGTCCCAGTTAAACTTGAAGTTAACAACTCTTAATTCAAAAATTATATACATACCTTTCCCAGTGAGATGTATTCCCCATGTTGAAGCTTAACAATATCCTTTTTCCTATCAATAATCTCAAGGCATCCATCAGGATGAAACCTTCCAATATCACCAGTATAGAACCAGCGCATGCCTTTCTCATCAACCTGTATTAGAGAAGCATAACACTAAAATTAGGCTACAACATCAATTGTCAGGTTGCTAATCACTAATTAGAATAATTCGCACCTTATAAACCTCTTTAGTTTTGGAATCATTATCCAAGTATCCAGCCGTCACACTGCACCCACCGACAACAATCTCCCCTCGGGGCATTGGTTTGTCAGATATTGTGTAACCACCTTCTTCCCAAGACACAAGCTGCAGCAACAAGCTCAAGAAATTATATTTAAAACGGAGGCCAGATTGAAACAGAAAACCGCCAACCGTCAAGGTGTACCAGAGGTAAAGACTGTAAGCATTTGCTTTTTAAATTTTATTTTTCTTATGAAATCTTCTTTGGTAACATTTGTTCAAATAAATGCTCTTCGAAAGGTAAAAATTATGGGTTCAATTAATTATCCCAACCAAAATATGCATCAATACAGGAATATAACCACCCATGAAAAGGAATGTCCTGTCTTCTATAGCTTGCAACCATTTACATGTTCATATTTAATAGTCACTTAGAATGACATTTATAGACTCTTTGGATCTGAATAGATAATCGAATTTGAAAACCCCCGAACTTTTAGTTTCTGAAGCAAGTGCTCCAAGGACCATATTTAGAATGAGGAGGGAGGAGTAACTGATTCTAGTTTCTTCTCACAGGTGGTTTTATTTTTTATTATTATTATATTTTTTAAATGTCTGTACAGATTTAAGGGTGCTTAAGATTGATCTCTCCTAAAAAGTAAGACAAGGCTACTGCAGGAATCCCGACGGAGATTAATTGAGCTTTGTTAAATAAAAGATGAATAGGTAGACATTTCATAGGTCAAGCAAATCAGACATATTTTCTCAAATAAAATGTCCTAGTTTAAGGCCTGGGGGGAAGAGATAACTGCAAGGATGTTGTCCTCACTTTCCATTGTTAACCTTCAACCTTGACACAAAAGGGAATCACGGAACCTCACATCTCCCTCCACGGATGTGTTCAAGGCTGATGCATGGCTATTGAATTTGAAATTATCACATTGTTATAATAAGGTGTAATCTTGAAACATTAGTGCTAAGAAAGAGGCAGTCTTATAGAACCCCTCCAATTGTGCCTCTGCTTTTGCACCATTTTTTATTTCTGTAGGAAGTCCATTTGAGATAACAGATCCGGTCCCATTTATCATGTTAATTTTGCAAGGACAAGTCACAGATATGGTCCTGGCTTAAACTTGATAGGGATTAACATTTTGGAGAAGCAATATCTCTACCCCCCAGCCCCAAACTGTCTGCTCAACAGAGTTTTGGTACATTAATCTTGTGACTAAAAATAATGATGGGTCACCAAAAAAAATAAAATAAAATAGAATAAAATAAATGTTTGACTAGACAGTATATAAAATTATATTATTATTGCTTTGCAAGTAAAAATAAGGCATTATTTCACATTCACAATTAGGTTTCAAAATGATATCAAGTGTTAACATGCAGAATACTAGGGTTCAGTTTCTTGTCACCGATGAATGAATTTGCACCAAACAAGCATTTTGAAAAAGTTTAACCCTATCATCCACATTTCAAAGGTACAGGAAACTTGAGAAATTGGATCAGATTAGTTGAAGTCCAACAGTAAAACATGCATAGAGCTAAAAGACCTTGTTGAAGGAGGGCCAGCTTTATTGTAGGTTGCTGAAATTGAATCATAAACCAGTTTGAATTTTGGAACAAGTTTTGAGATAAAAAGAATAAAAAAGAAATTGTAGGCCTAGTCCAATAGAAAAGCTAATACACCTACGATACATTTTATTTTCTGTAAAAATACATTCTTCATGAACAGCTCCCAAAGAAATTACACATGAATGAGAAGACTGTTTATATAGGAAGAAGAAAATATATTAGATTTCCATGAAATAAAATTGAAATATATTAGGTGATGGTTGCAAAATATATCACATGATTAAGTATAGCTCTTCAGTGTTACTCCAAACGTAGCATGCAATCCATCAAGACTTTAGAAAAAGAAAAAGAAGCACCACAACACGTGGTCCGAAACATATCCACTTTATTACGGGTAAGGCAATATGGCCATCTATTCGAGACTAAATAATTTCTTACTGACTAGAAGAATTATACCTTAATGTAGCAACAAGGAAGAGGAGGACCAACACGCCCAACGGAAGTGTCGTCCCACTCAGAAAAAGCAGCTCCAGCACATGTTTCTGTAAGGCCATATCCTTGACCAATAGGGGCACTGCAGAACAAGGGAAGAGATACTAATGTTAAAAGAAAATCAGATATATGAGGATGGACTACTTATCCTAGTTAGCCAAAGAAGTAGACCACCGTATGAGCTCTGGTGATTGCTTAGAACTAACAACAGAATACAACTAGGAAACCAATATTTTTTTACCATCAAGATGGCATAAAAATTACCCCATGCAAATATTGATAAATCTTTGTGTATCTCCAGATAAAGGAGCTCCACCACAAAGCATAAATCTGATTTCTCCGCCAAGAACAGAGCGTATCTTTTTAAAGATAATTATATCCCACAGTAGCTTCTCCAATCCCCATGCCCCAAACCAGCTCCCTCTAATAGCCACCAGTCGGCGATTGTAGGCGATATTGAAAAGCTTTTTGGAAAAGCCTCCTGTCTCATCAACCTAAAACATAAAAAGAACAACAGAAGATGGTACTGATGTCCATTTGAATTTTAAAGACCTGATAACAAACTATGCTACTGTAAAATTGGAAAACTAAGCCTGGAAAGGCCACTGGGAACCTTCTTCAGTACTCCATCTCGAACACGATCTAAGATAGCTGGAACAGCTGCCATCAGAGTGGGCTTCAACATGGAAGCATCTCCTTTGGTGCCTTTTTTAATTTTATTTGATGTGTCCGTCAGTGTCAATGCTGAGCCATAGCCAATTGCAGCTCCTGCAGTTAACATAACAGTCTGCAGGAGCAGGACATCACGTAAGAACATATAAGTCTTAAAAACATCATCAGCATTAACAACACGAAAAGATTTCACTTGACATATTACCTCGGCAGCTAATTCAAACACGTGAGCTTGGGGCAAGTATGCCAAATAGACATCTTTGATCCCAATTTCTGGAATCACTGTCATAACTGCAGCTGCAGTTGCTACAATGTTACCATGAGTTATCATAACACCCTACATATCAAGTAGTGAACCATGTTAACATCAAACGGCAAGCAGACTGATGAAGATGAGCTTTATCTATGTTTGCAAGATGAATCTTCACTTGACCTAGTAATAACAGAAAAATAGTAAAGAATACTGGTGACACTAAGTGCATTCAAAAGTTCTAATTAACATATGGAAACCTAGAAAATTAATAAAATTCGCTATTTTTGCCTGAATGTTATTTTTCAGGAAGTACACCATTCGCTGTCCTAAGGGCACCTGGTCCTGATAAAATATCATGAAAACTCGCCTAGACGTCCTTATTAAAGTGAACCATAATATGTAATTGAACAATAGATAATTTGGTCAATTATTTTAGGCACTCTATGAGTCAGTCTTTGTAAATCTATATTGTTTATGGTTAAATGAACCACGAGTTGGCATACGAAATCTGCAACAGCCGATTCTAACAATAGTCAAGATCTGCCAGGCATGGTTCTAGATTTCCACCAAACACGAGTATCTACACATGCATGCAGCAAGCAAGAGGTGATATTAAATCTGTCTATGTGCATAGTGAAAATATCATAGAACCTTTGGGAGGCCTGTACTGCCACTTGTGTACATGATGACAGCAATATCTTTCTTGATTGGCAGCCTAGAATGAACAGGATTATTTCTTCCAAGTTTTTCCACCTCTGAAAAAGCGGATATTCTCCAATTGCCAATATCTTGGGCAACATCAGAAACACTGGGAGTGTCTTCATCATCAAAATAAATAACACTGCTGATGGTTTTCAGGCTTGGACTTATTGCAGCCAACTTCTTAAATTGTTTGAAGTCACAAATCACAGTAGGCACTTGAGCCTGCCAAATACTTGAGAAACTGAGCAAGGTTTTTGTTCATAATCGTGCTCATATCAGAAAGAGATAAAACAAATCGTGGAAAGCAAAAAAGGGAAGTAACGACACCCAAAAAAATGATCAAGCATCCAGACAGTCGTTGGTTTGGTTATTTAAATAATTAATTGTCCGACCTCGTTTAGCGAGTGTATTAGGGCATCATCTCCTAAAGTAGCATAAATAGTAACCACAGTAATATTCTGCCGGAAGCAACCCTGAAACCAAAGAGCAAGTACAACCAATGTCATTGCCCCCACAACAACTAAAATCAAAGGAATGAGAAGATGAAAAATCTAAACCAAAACTTTCAATATTACCTGGAATGCAATTAACCACTCTGCCCGAGTTTCAGCAAAAATGGCAACGCGAGTATCAACATCGTGATTCAGGTTAACAAGACCAGATGCAAAGTTACAAGCACGATTAAATGCCTGTCCATAAGTTTCCCAATGGTAATCACCAAAGTGAAGCTTCTCAAATTTTCTTCCGTCGCTGGCTGTAACAAAGTCCTTACCGATTACCTTTCTTGTCCCAAGAAACCTCTCTTCGGAATTTCTTTTACAGGACTGTTCAAACAAAGAAGCCATAGTTGTGGCCCCTTCCCAAGGAACCTCAACCAATTTGGCTGATCTAGCATTGCGCATAGTCAAACCAACCTCGCCACTAACTTGAACAGGAACTCCCCTCTGTTTCAACTTTCTTTTTGCCATAAGTAGTGTGGAAAGAAGTATAGGTATAACAATGGCAACGATAACAGCACCAACAATACCATAAAATCCATAATCTTTCAAAATGGAGAATAAACTGCTATCTCCCATGCTCTCCATTGTGTTTGTGGTACTTCCCTGTGAATCAACCATCATGTATTACGAAGGCAATTATGACTTGATTATTAACATTCCTCTCCAAGAAAGTTAGTCAGATACTCAATACACAATAAACGAGCTGGTGACATTAGGTAAATTGCAATTTTAACATCACACAAAAATAGAAAAGTAAAGAAAATATTACCTTTGTTTTATTTACCTTGATATGTTCATTAAAATTAACCACAAAAATTGAACGAAACCCTTATAATACAACAAATGATCCTACATGACAACAGATTTTCAAAATGGCCATGTTGCCAAATATGTTCTACAAACAGTACACTCGCGACAGAGAGTCATAGATTCTTGACCATCGAAACAAGGTCCATAAATTTCAAGGCAAAGCCAATTTTGGTATTCTTTGTTATGATACTCCAATAAATAAATAAATAAACACGCCAATCCACTGACAATAGTATGCCAATACACTCAAACACACACAAAAGAAAAATATATTCATTGGATTTAGTAATCTCAGCGATTATCCCAAACTTAAACAATTCAAAATCGAGAAAACAAAAACAAAAAACAAAAAACTTTAGTCCATCGCAACTCTAGTGTCAGTTAAAAAAAAAAAAAAAAGGCAGGGTTACACAAATAGAGATCAATTTGTATAAAATCATAATAAAAATATTAACAAACACGAATCATTTTACAAATTTAAACAAATGACATAACATGGAGTTGCTTTCTCATAAAATACAAGAAAAGGGAAAAGAAAAATTATGATCATAGATAGCGAAACAACTCTGAAGATCCCACAAACCAAATTATACCTTTGATTGGAACGAAGCTTAGCGTCGATTTGAGGTTTTCTTCTACTTATTTATCTAAAGTTGCAATTCAATCGTCCAACTTGAGGAAAGTTGATGGAAGAAGAGCATACCTTCCAGAAAAAGTGTACACACTTATGTGTCTAATTCCTTACCAGTGAAATTTTACAGAACGCACCCATGTATTCCTTTTAATATTATAAAAACCCATAAATATATTTATCATTTCATTTTTGTCCACTATAGGAAAAAGCCATTGTTTCTGAACGTGAAGCCTACTCTTATCAATAAGAAATTTAAGTGATTGTTTGACAGTGATTTTGATAATTGATTTTTTGATCGTTAGAGATAAAGTAAATTTTACTTGTGAGAGAATAATTCAAAAATAATAATTGAAATAGTGAAATAACGATCAAAAAATTAATTTTAATTGAATTAAAATCCATGGGGTTGTTTGGGCCGATTTTTTCACCCAAAAATTTGATTTTTTTATCGTTATTTTACTATTTCAACCGTCATATTTGATTTCTTCTCTTATAGGTGGACCTCAACTTTCTCTTAACGGTCAAAAATTTAATTTTCAAAATCACTCCCAAACAAGCTCCATATCAAACAAGTAAGTCATTGTTAGATGAATCACGTTACTTACATTTTTTCATAACCACTTGACAACATCATATTCATCAATTTTAAAAATTATTTTTAAATCAAAGTTCCAAATTTTGACAAAATCAATATTGTCAAGCATTATCGTCAACCACAATTATAATAATAGATTAATTCTTGTTAGACTACGTCATTTGAAATATTTTAAAAGTCGACATTTTGATTACAAAGTTGATTCTCGAGTTGGGGCAATTTCTTAGATTCAAGCAATGGGATAGGATCACGTTCAACCAAACTTTAAATCGTTTCATTTACATCATTGGACTTCAAAATTATTTCATTACACTCTAAACTTTAAAAATTACTTCAAATAACAATTTAAAGTTGAATCAAACCATAACATCATGTAAATTGTGCAGCCCTAGTAAAAAATGGACTAATCTAGGTGGCGTTGAATGAAATATACAATTAAATGAATCACACAATTTCATCTTTAATTGAACCTTAATACATAATGCCATATAATTTGGTGTTTTAGCACTATTGTTGTAGCTTTATTCTTTTAAAATACATTATGATACAATAGATAGAGTGAAAATGTAAATATCAATGAAATGGAGAGAGGCACGCTACTTCATATCAATAATTCTACTTGTACAAAGTTCCCTTACAAAGTTGCCTGATGAAAGATGTGCTGGCAAAATCCAGGTCATTGATTTCAAATTATTTAAAAACCTGTTTTTGAAACTTCACACTTTGATTTAGGGAAAATTGCAGCGACGGTCACAAATTTTTTCAGTTTTTGCAGACTTTATCCTAACCTTTATTTTGTGTCATTCACAGCCTCAAATCTTTCAAAAATACGTAGCTGAAGTCCAAATCGATTTCCATCCATTTGGCCATTAGTTGATCAAGGAAGTCAAAATCTGATCAATTTTGGCCAAATATTTAAGGGTAAAGTGATAACTTTATATTTTTCTCACATTCAATAAGTTAAAAAGAAAATTAAAAAAAACAAAAAATAAGAATAAAAATGGATTTTCAGTTGCATATTTTGAAAGGTTTGGAATTATGAATGACATAAAATGAAGGTTAAAATAAAATCTGCAAAAATTGAAAAGGTTTGGGACCGTTACTACAATTTTTCCCTTTCTCTTATTTTGGAAGGCTCTCAAGAACATTAAGGCTGTGGTTGGTTTGGCGTTTTCGAGCCGCTTTCCGCTTTCCGTTTTAAAAAATCCAGAGATAAAATTTATAATTGAAAACGCAAAATAATTTTTTATTGTTTTGAGGGTTTTCAATTATAAATGTCCAAAACGCAGTGTTTTCGGAGAAAACTAAAAACCGTTTTAAAACCGAAAATGAAAAATAGAAAACTAAACCAACTGCAACCTAATTTTTTCAGCCAAAGGTTAATAAATGAGAAAATAAATGAAAGAAATGAAAGTGTAAATATTATTTATTTAATATAAACTATAAAAACTAACTTATATGTCTAATTCAATTGTTTAATTATTTGGACTATAGTTGCAATTAATTCTTTATTTTTTTTCTTCTTTTCTTTTTGATTTATCACAATGCTTTTATTGAGAAAATAGAAGAAAATTTTTTATTCCACAGAGGAAGTGTTCACCAAAACGAAAAGATATGGAGTATTTTACAATATAAATAAAGAATAAGGGTGTTGTGTACCAATTATCCTATTTTTGTGAACCACATGTATTTTTGTAATTTTAAAATTTAACTCTATTTTTATTAAGTTGAACAAATAAGTACATTGGTAAACACCACGTTTCATCAATAGTAAAAATGTCAATAATCATGTATTCGTTTGGCAATTCTTTTGTCTAGAGATATCAATAAATTTCTTCCTTAAAGAAATAATAAAAGATAACATAATAAGTCAATTCACAGTTAGGGCTCATTTAGAAGAGTTCCTCAAAAAATTTATTGTATGCCAACTTTCTCTAAAAACTCTTTCAATCAGATAAAAATTTCAATATATATATATATATATATGGGACTTGTCTGGTGAGAATTAAAATTCAAATTTTAATAGGTTTTTGTTTTGAGCGGGTTAGTCGCTAACAATTAAAAAGGATCAGACCATTGTGTAAGGGACAAACCTCTTGAGACAAAGTCCCAAAAATGGGTGTTCTTTTATTGGCGATGACTTTACAATTGGAAATTAAAAACAAAGTGCCTCCAAAGGGCGCAAGCACACGAGTTACTGAAAAAAAAGTGTTTAAATCTAAGTTAAGGAAATGAAAATTACATGTTCTCTGTTCGAGAGTTTTTTATTCGGTCCTTTGCTCTATGTTTTTTCTCCCTTTTATACTTCACAGACGATCTCTTTGTGATCAACCGCCTAAAAACCGCTTGATCGTCCTATAACTGCCCACTTTCCTCATAATGGCCAACTTGTCATGAAAACTGTATTTTTAACTGCTGCCATTACTCTTCATCGTTCAACCGCTTTCGATTGAGTTCCTTGAATCGTGGAACGTGATAGGGTCGCTTTGATAACTGCTTTGATAACGACACGCCTTGATAACCACAACGCTTTATGTTTGTTAACATCTTTGGGCGACTTGAAGGTTTGGGCGATAATAGAGTAACAGCTTTGGGCTACTGTATGGCACTCTGTTCGCTCAGATTCTGGGCGACTTGCAAACTTGGGCGATGACATTACCGCGTTCTTGGGCCTCCCTATTTGGGCCTTCATCTTGATTTGTTTGATTGGGTTTCGTTCTTTGGGCTATCTGATTTGGGGATCCTCCAATTGGGCTTCACTCCTTGGACTGTTCGATTTGGGCTGAATTTTTATGTGTCAACAATTACCCCCCAATATGGCAGAATTAATAATAATTATTAAATTTTGCCATATTCACTTCGTGTTTCCAGCAACATTCGAAATTCCCAAGAATTTCAATCATTGTTTTCTTCTATAACTTGAAAAGGTGCGTCGTTTTGCAAATCCTTATAACCCCCAAACACGTCATTTCACTGCACCACTAAATCATGCCTCAAATTTTTCGCGTCTCTCTCATGATTTACTGTTCATCCTTTGCTTCCCTGCTACGTAACCCTGAAAAACTTCGTTCCATCTCAAATGGCTACTTCACAATCTCAAGCTGGCGACTCCTTTAGTTTCGATGACTTTCAGAAACTCCTGAGTCGTTCATACATAACTCCGAGTTTTCTCGCGCCCGCCGACGTTGAACGTAATGAGTTCTACTTGGGTCCTTTCTTCAACAATGCAGAGACAGTTGAACAGGCGGCGGTGGGTCAGCTGTTTCCTTGCACTCAGGGCCCTCCATTTCTAAACTCTCTATCGCTGGGGCCACTTCGCGAAAGAGGTATTCGCACTTGACCTAAATCTGATGAAGCTTTCAGTAGGTGGCATGCTTACCTTATGGGTCATGGTCCTACTAAGGCACTTTTTGATAGCGCTAGGATTTCTGATTTGTTAGAAATCTCTATTCGCCCCCCTATTTTTGATTCAGCACTCTTTTTGATTGCTTTAAGTTTTTGGTCTCCTGAGTATAACACCTTTATTTTCCCTCTTGGCCCCATGTCTATTACCTTAAGGGATGTTGGGGCCCTGGTGAATCTACCACCTTTGGGCGATACCATTTTTCCTGGTATCTTGGTTTCTGGTGGCGCCCCAAAGTTTGGTAAAAACTACACCGATTCTTATTCGAGCCTGCAAACCCTTCACAATCATTCGAGCGCTGAGCTTTCCCATACTGAGCGAGTGGCCTTCCTTCTAGTTTGGCTTTGTAAATATGTTTTGTGTGTGCCAAGCATAAAGCCCTCCCTGAGTTATTTACCTATAGTGCACGAATTGGCCCGTGGCAGGCTTTTGAATTTATGTTCTTTGTTTTTGGCTGCCCTTTATAGAGGCATGGCCTCTCTTTAAGCTCAATTGAAGAATGGTGCATCTCCCACTGGCAGTGGACCTCTTTGGTTCACTCAACTGTGGTTGAGATCCTATTTTCCATTGCTTGGTGCTCCATCAATCTCTCGCTCCTCTGCTATCTGTTATGGGTTAGCCATAGAGCCCTTAGCTCCTGTAAATATGTCCAGAAGGGACATTTTTTCATTCTTTTATTCTTTGGATTCAATCCCTTTCTTTTTTCCTTTTCCTCCTTTTTTGACTCCAAATTATGTACATCTCCCTTCCACTATAGATAGCGCGAGCACCTCTCTGCTCATTTGGATCCAGTTTTTAACCGGGAGGGAGCTATTTCATGATATTCTAACTGGGACCAATGCCAAGGCAGGGGTAGAAATTTATGCTCCCCAATTTTTTGCTCGCCAGCTTGGTTTCGGTCAAATTTGGCCTGTTCCTCCTTGCTATTCAAGGAACTTAATTGACCGTTTTCATACTATCAATAATGCGGAGGCAGAGGCTATAAATGCTCGCAATCTCCTTTTAACCAGTCATTTTTCATTAGCTCCTTTCAATTCTAGCCATGCCATTCACCCTCTTTTTGAACAACTCTGGCCGTCGGTGAAGCGCAGGTTATTTGCGACTGACGCCAATCGTGCCTTTCATTCATTAGACTGGCCGAGGATTTCTTCTCCTCCTCCTGTTTTGGTCACTCCTTTATCTGTTCGGAGTCATTCTCCTTCTCGTCGCACTAAACAGTCTGCTCGTCCATCTTCTTCTCTCCCTGCGAAGCCTACTACAGCCAAGAGTGCTCCAAGCCGCAAACGACCAGCCTCAGCATCTCCCATTCTGGAGGATGATGTTGATGATGATGATGATGCCCCTCTTATCGTCAGGAGGAAGGTAATTAAATTAGTTTACTCACAAGCATACTTTTTCCTACTTGAAACTTTTCTGTGTGCTGATGATTTTTTGGACTTCTCAAAAAAGTTCAGCCTCTCCTTCAAAGGCTTTGGCATCAACAGCTCCTGCTCCATCATCCTCTGCTGAGGCTACTTCATCCAAACCGGTTGATGAGGGGGCTACGCTTAAAGAGACATCTTCAGCCCCAGAGTCCTCATCACAACCCATAGATGAGCTATCTTCTTACCAGGACGTCAACCCCCCAAACATTGAAGCAGAAGGTAATTTAGTCTTTTGATGTCTTACATTTGCTTGTGCTGTTGGTTTCTGATTTGTTGCTCTTGAGTTCTGCAGATACTCCTATGAGTCCGTCCGTTGTGGCAATATCTTCTCGCTCAGACAAGTGAAAGTCCTCGCGAATGGAGGAGTCGTTGGTGGCAAGCTTGGCTAAGGGCATGCCATCTTCCACGATTGTTGATGAGGTAATCTTTGCTCCACTTTTATTCTTATCTTGTTCGTTGTAGTGAGAATCCTTAATATTGGCGATTTTCTTTGCAGGATGTTGACAAGATTGTGCGTTCTATCCAAGACTTGTTCGTTTCCTGGGGGCAGGTCAAGACATCTCGTCCTGCTCCATCTGATCGCCCTGCTGCTTCTTCAGAGGAAGATTTGAAGTTTCTCAAGCAGTTGATATTGGAGTACGTGTCTTTCATGGATATGGACATTGGTAGGGCTAGTGCTGCCAGACACAAGGATAAACTTGAACATTTGAATGCGAAGTTGGAGCAAGCACTGACACTTTCGTCGCTCAATCTTTCTGCCGATTTTAAAGCGACGTTGAAGGTTATCCACTCCGAGGTCCTTTCCTTGCTGGCCAAGAATGCTGAGCTAAAGGTCAAAAGTGCTCAATATCTTCGCGCCGTTTCTGAAAAAGAGTCTCTGCGTCTGGAGATCAACAAGGCTGAGGATGAGTTGAAAGAGATTTCTTCCGAAGTCATGATTGAAGACTCTTTGATGGTTACTTTGGCTGCTCAGGTGAAGGAATTTCAAGCCAAAATGGACGATTGCAAGGTGAGAATGACTGCTAAAAAGCGCAACACCTCCCAAGGAATTGAGCGAACTAAGTTCTTGGTTGAGCAGTTCAAGAAGTTGGAAGTTGATGATGATGTCGTGGCCGAATTGAACATCACTTCCTCTCAGCAAAAAGAAGACTGGGAAAAACTTAGGGAACGAATTCGTTCAGTGTGGGGTGGACTGTAATTAAGACATGTGATGCCTTTTTCTTTTGTAATTTGATTTTCCTTTTGTAACTTTTGTCCATCATTAATGAACATATATTTTAACTTCTTGTGCATTTATTTGACGTTTGTTTTTTAATCGTCAATTCTTCAAGCATTTAATTGCTTTGTGCTAAAAATCTTGTTCATTTTCTTTTGATATTTCCACCACTTTTCCCAAGATTTTGGGCTATTTAATTCCATTTACTAGGCAGAAATGTGGCTGTTCATATTCTGTCTCTTCATCTCCACCCCCTATAAATGCTTCACATTTTCCATCTTCCATCTTCATCTTCATTTTCTTCTTCGAAACTAATTTGCTGCCATTGCTTGGCATTCTGACAATCAATCCGATCTAAAATGGACTATTTAGCCCGCCCATTTTATTATTTACCTTGATGTTACCTTTGGTGTGGGAGGTATAGAAAATATTTTCTGGCCAGCAGCGAAGTTTTTACCATCAAAGTTCTTCCCATCGTCTCTTTGTCCTTTACAAGGAGTCGATGATAGAAGGCAATTTTTGGGATGCTTGCGGGCCACTTTGCTTGCTGAGAGTGCTTCTCAACCTCTTTGCTCGCCATTGCAACGATGCATTTAGGAAGGTGGTGAGGCCAGTCTACCCTCTTACTCGGCGATCCCACCATTGCAGCGATGCATTTAGGAAGGCGGTGTGAGGTTTACTCAGCGATCAACCGGGAGATTAGCTTACTTTTAATTGTATTTTATAGAGCATCCATGATTTGTATTTTTGCATTTTTGTAATGAATGTTTGATAATAAAGGACTTCATTTGAACGTATTTCGCTCTGACTTTGTTATCCTTTAATCATTCAACATATTTTGATTATGCTCTTATCTGTTCACATTCCCATAAAGAAGGAACATATTTTTTCAAATATTTGCCGTTAATGAATCTCACGTGCTTGGTGCCATCTAAATCTTCCAAATGATACGCTCTATTGGGCAACACACTGTTTATTTTGTATGGCCCTTCCCAATTGGGCGACCACTTCCCGTACTTTGGATCTTTGCTATTCAAAAGGAGTATCGTCTTCCAAACTAGTTCACCCAGGCTGAACGACTTGGCTATGACTTTTATTATAAAACTTAGTCATTCTTTGTTTTTGAACTTGCAACCTATCTAAGACGTCCAACTTTAATTCGTCTAACCCCAATAAATTTTGAACTAGTGATTCGACATACTCATCATCATTCAACTTATGTTGTAAGCACACTCTGATCGATTGCACGTTGATTTTCATAGGCAAAACGGCCTCCTGTCCATAAACAAGTTGGAAAGGAGTAACCTTGGTACTTGACCGAGGTGATGTCCTATAAGCCCATAAGGCCTTGTTCAGACATTCGTGCCAATTTCTGACATTTTCATCTATCATCTTTCTGATGATATTTTTTAGAATCTTATTAGAAGATTCTGCTTGTCCATTGGATTGAGCGTAGTATGGTATGGAGTTTACTAATTTAACCCCAAACTCGCTCAAAAATTTGTTCACTTGATCCCCATTCAAAGATGTTCCGTGATCTACTATTAACGTTTGTGAAATTCCAAATCTATAAATAATGTGATCACGGATAAACTCTATAACATTTTTCTGGGTGATCTCTTTCAAAGGTACCGCTTCTACCCATTTGGTGAAATAGTCGGTTGCAATTATAACAAAAGTATGTTGCTTGGTCGATGGGGGATAAATCTTTCTTATCAGGTCTATCCCCCAACCCTTGAACGGCCAAGGTTTAATAATAGGTGCCATTTCTCGTGCTGGCGCCCTTTGTATTGGACCATACTTTTGGCATGCTAAACAACTCTTTGCATACTGAACGCATAGTTCTCCCATCTTTGGCCAAAAATATCCACTCCTAATAATCAACCATCTCATCCTTTGGCCAGCTTGATGAGCTCCACATATCCCTTCGTGCACCTCAGCCATGATCGTCTTGGCTTCTTGCAAACTTACACACTTTAGTAATACACCATCAGAGCGTTTTTTAAACAACTCTTCATCTATTAGTGTATAGTTCAGCGAACACAGCTTCTTTTTCCTACTAATCCCTCCATTAGGTTCTTTAAGGAACCCTTTGATCTTTGTTCTCCAACCATTGCATCTCCATCTTGTATGCAATGAAGTTCAATCTTTCTCGCCCTTCTTTGAGTCATAGGCAATATGATTCCATATTCACAAGTAGACTTCCAATTCAAAACCTTTGAGTACCCTGAAACCATTTGGGCTAACTCATTTGCCACGTTGTTATATATCCTATTAACGCATTGGAGTTCTACTTGATCGAATTCTTCTAATAATTCTTGGGCGATCTCATATTGACTTATAATGGAATCACTTTGGCATTTAAAATCACCGATCAATTGATGGATCACCAATTGAGAATCGCCCCTAACAATCACATTTCTTACTCCCATATCTATCATTAGTTCTAGGCCTACAACTAAGGCTTCATATTCGGCCTAATTGTTGGTGCACATTCTGTCTAAAGTGAATGCGAACTTGTAGCAAATCCCTAAAGGATTAATCAATGCTACTCCTACTCCTGCACCTTTAGAGATTTTTGACCCATCGAAATACAACACCCATGGTTTTAACTCGAACGAATTGATTTCTAGTTTGATTTCTTCAGGCATGTCAAGGCATGGATGATCGGCTAGAAAGTTAGCCAAAGCCTGATTTTTGACTGCCTTTTGAGGTATATATTGTATTTCGAATTCTGATAAAGTTGGTGTCCAAAGGCCTACACTTTGGTGTAAAATAGGGCGCAAGAACATATACTTAACTAAATTTACTTTAGAAATTAAATAAACGGTTATGGGCCGTAAATAAGCCCTTAATTTTGTACATGTGAAATATAATGCAAGACATAATTTTTCGATAGCAGAGTAATTACATTCACATTTCATTAACTGTCTACTTAAGTAGTAAATTGCCCTTTCTTCACCAAGTTGGTCTTTCTGTGCGATCATTCCAGTTATTGATTCTTTTTCAACCGATACATACACTTTCATTGGCCGTCCTTGGATTGGTGACACCAACACTGGTGGACTTGATAGATATGTCTTCAGGCTTTCAAAAGCCTTTTGATGTTCTTCTTTCCAGACGAATTCGTCCTGATTTTTCAGCTTTAATAGCGGCGAAAAGACTTTAGTTCGCCCTGCACAGTTAGAAATAAAGCGTCTTAAAAAATTTACTTGGCCTAGAAACCTTTGTAACTCCTTTTTGTTGCTAGGTGGTTTGACTTCTAAAATAGCCTTCGCTTTATTTTTATCAAGTTCAATCCATCTCTTGTGTACTAAGAAACCAAGAAAATTCCCTGCATTAACACCAAATGCACATTTCAAGGGATTCAACTTTAGCTTATATTGTTTCATTCGTTCAAACGAACATCTTAACTGTTCGAAATGGTCCTCTTCTTTAATGGACTTGACTACTATGTCATCTACATACACCTCAACAAACTTGTCTATCATATCATGAAAGATTAAATTCATTGCCCTTTGATAAGTTGCCCCTACATTTTTTAGGCCGAAAGGCATAACCACCCATTCAAAACATCCTAGAGACCCAGGGCATCTAAAGGCAGTTTTGTATATGTCTTCTTCAGCTATATAAATTTGATTGTATCTTGAATACCCATCCATGAAAGAATACATGACATGTCCGGCAGTTGAATCTACTAAAGAATCCACCGTGGGCATTGGATACTCATCTTTGGGTGTGGTTATGTTTAAATTCCTAAAGTCTATACACACCCTTAGTTTACCATTCTTTTTTAGTACTGACACGACATTGGACAACCATTCAACATATCTGACTGTTCTAATGAAACCTACTTTCAATAATCGCTCTATCTCTTTCTTGATTTCAGGGAGTACATTGGAAGCAAAACGTCTAGGAGGCTGCCTATGAGATTTAAAATTAGGCTTAGTTGGTAACCTATGTTCTACCAAGTCTCTATCTAAACCAGGCATTTGTTCATATTCCTAAGCAAAACAATCTTTGTACTCTTTTAGCAAAGCGATTAATTTGTTACTAACCTCTTGGTCGAGCATTTGGCTGATGAACGTTGGGCGATCTTCTCCTTCATTGCCAATACTTACTTTGATCAGAGGGTCTTGTGCTTGAGCGTATCCAGGTTTGGCGATCCGCATTACTTCGTCGTCCAGTTCCCTTGTAAGTACTTCCTCTTCTAAACAGTCCACCTTGTTGACTTCTCGGCCAATGCTTTGCTCTAACTCGAATACTGCCAATTTATCCTTCAGCGCTTTTAGGGCTGTCTCTTCTTTCGCCTTGTCATTGCATTCCTTATTAAAGCCATCAGTCTGGCTTTGAAGGCCTGAATGTCGGCCATTTACTTTTGTAACTTAGAGTCCATTTAAGACTCCTTAATTATTCTTTTGCCAATCACTGGCTCTTCTAAGGCCACTATATTTGGCCTCATTTGTTTGAACATTTCAGTGAGTGCGTCTACTGAGAATGGTTCTTCGCTTTGCGCGACAACTTGAGTTTCTTTCCCATCTTGTACTACCCTGACAGGTCCATAGTTTCCTTCGTACATGAACTTTTCCACCGAGTTTGCTTCTGCGATGAAAGGCCTATGATCGGCCTGTACTACCTCTGCTTCGCCTTTGTCATTCCAAAAGATCAGGCATTGATGGAGCGATGAGGGTATACAGCGACTTCCGTGTATCCAATCTCTTCCTAGTAGCACATTGTAACTAGTAGGACCATCTATTACAAAGAAGACAGTGGTCCTAGTAGTCGTCCCTATAGTTATGTCTAATGGCATAACTCCCTTAGTTGAAGTTGCTCCTCCATTGAAGCTAGTGAGGATGACTTCTGTAGGAATCATGTCACCCTCTATCTTTGCGAACTTCCTCATCATCCTAGATGGAATGGTGTTTATAGCTGCTCCATTGTCGACAAGCACTTTTGCCACTGGGACGCCGTTAACTAGAGCTTTAACGTATAATGGCCTCAAGTGTTTAGTCAATTTCATGGTTGGCCGTTTAAAAATAACCTTTTCGACAGCCTCTATTTCTACTTCCTGCTTGTTTTCTATTGAATTATCCCCCTGTCATAAGTCGACGTGCAGTATATCACGCTGATCCTCTGTCTTCTGAACTTCCTTCCTACTTCTTTCTAATGCTTCCTCATCAGTTACCCAACCTGTGGGAGGGGGCATTATTCTTTCTAATGCTTCACTATTTTTGAGGACATTTTGATTGGCTACCTTGAGTAGTTTAGGCGTTTTAGGATGTGGCATTCCCTGTTGCTGCCTCATCATCCGTCCGTAGTTTCGTTGGAAACGCCTTTGTTGGGTCCTGGTCATCTCATCGAAGGGTATTGCCCTTCCTGCATTGTACTGAAATGAATGTCATACGTTTGGCCGGCGAGGTTGCGGCCTGAATGTTCTTCCATTATCCGCTGGCCTGAACTGCCTCTTAAAAGGCGGTCCTCTATAGAATGATGTACCTCGCCCTCTGTCAGGCTGAGTGTTTGGGAAGAAGGTAGGGCGATGAGGATGTTGCCATGTTCCTGGTTTCTCCGTGTTTCCATTCACTTCTCTTTTACACCTTGCACACGGGACTTCTTCGTCCTTTTTTGGTTCTTTCCCCTTGATTCGTTCAAAGACGATGAGATGTGGTCTAGGATCCTATTCTCCATCATCTACGACCAACTTGAATTTTGGCAACTTGTTTTTGAATCTAGATGTCACCATGTTTACTCCAAGTGGCTGTGGGAAAGGATTTTCGTCCACTGTCATCTTCTTCTTATCATCGAACGTAATTCATCCTGATTCAATGGCATTCTGCTATACATGGCGGAAAACCAAGCAATTGTTAGTCAAATGTGACCATGTATTATGCCACTTACAATATTTTTTACCTTAATTTGTTCAGGGTTTGGCAATTTGTGCTTATCGCTCAACTTTATCTGTTTATCCCTATATAATTTATCAAATATAAGGCCAGCTTTGGTCACGTCGAACGAGAACGTTCTAGCCTTTATGTTTCCATCTTTTATGGGCTCATCTTTGCCCATGGTCTAGGTTTGGCCATTATGGGACAAGTATATGTATCCCCTTTGAGTAATTCGACCAAACACATTTCGGCCTGATCGTATGACTCGTCGTCGATGGTATGAACGTCAAAATTTGGGTCTTTGTAATAAGTCCCTTTACTAGAATTTTTCATTTGTTCTTCCTCTCTTATCAGTCGCTCATACCTAATCACGTTCGTACTCAACTGGAAAAGGTCAGGAAATTCCTAATCCTGGAATTTCTTTTTTAAATCAAAACTCAAGCAGCTCTGAGCGATTTTAACAAATTCTTTTTCAGGCAGAGGTACAAAACACTTGCTTCTTGCTGTCTTGAACCTTTGGAGAAAACTTTCTGCCCATTCGTTTGGCATTTGACGTAGATTCGCCAAATCAGCCAAAGTGACTTCAGACTCAGTTTTATAAAACTGAGCGTGAAACAACTGTTCCAATTGTTGCCATGTTTGAACAGAGTTCGCTGGCAAGTTGATGAACCAGGAGAAAGCTACTCCTGTTAACGAACTAGGGAAAAGCCTCATTTTATGGTAATCGGTTACATCACCACTTTGCAATGTGAATCGCCCTATGTGTTCTAGAGTAGACACCTCTCCTAAACCGGTAAACAGTGAGAATTCTGGCACTTTGTACCCTCTAAGCCATGGATATGCTTGGTCTACCCAATCAGGATATGGTTTTGTGTATGTCGGCCTAATGACGGGACGCACCCTAAAAGCTATCTGATCCTGTATGATTTTCATAATCTGGTTCCTCAACATGACGTTGGGGTCATATGGAATTCCTACAGGTTAGTTAACAGGTTGATTTGCATGAGACCTGATGTTTGGTCCTTGATTGACAACAAAATTACCATGATTAGGGCCATTACCATTAGCCTGAATATCTATTCCCTCATTAACACGTGGAATATTCTGTCCATTGTTCAGGACATTATCTCTTATATTTGGATTACCTCCCAAGTTAGGCATACTACTACCATTATTCTGATTTGGCATTGTAGTACCCCCTTGGTTTGAAGTAGAGGGACCAGAAAGTGGTTCTACCGCTTGATTCGGATTTAGGACTGAGGGATTATGTCCCACAATTGTCCTAGTTTGTAAGTGATTTGCAAGAGGTGTAACCGGTTGACATATTTGGCCTACTAACTTATTCATTGTTTCGTTCAAAGTATTTAGTTGTTTGGCCATATTGTCATAGTGTGTATTCCCATTTTGAGTAAATCTTTCCATATTATGAATACTTCGAAGATTCACCTGTTCAACAACGTTTAGTGTGAGTTCTCCAAGTAATGCACGCATGGTTCGAGGACTCAACTCCGTCATTGGTTCGTAACGACTGTTACTGCTCTGATTCTGTCCATCTGTTCGTGGAGAGGCATGCTGCTCCTCATATCGCTCGATCACAGACTGGATTCCTCCCTGACTTGCTGCTTCCTTATCGAATCTCTGAGGCATATTGTTTCACCTTTTGTACTTTCAACACCAAACACCACTGTCCCACTGGGCGTGCCAAATTGTTTCGCGCGGGTTAGTCGCTAACAATTAAAAAGGATCAGACGATTGTGTAAGGGACAAATCTCTTGAGACAAAGTCCCAAAAATGGGTGTTCTTTCATTGGCGATGACTTTACAATTGGAAATTAAAAACAAAGTGCCTCCAAGGGGCGCAAGCACACGAGTTACTGAAAAAAAAGTGTTTAAATCTAAGTTAAGGAAATGAAAATTACATGTTCTCTGTTCGAGAGTTTTTTATTCGGTCCTTTGCTCTATGTTTTTTCTCCCTTTTATACTTCACAGACGATCTCTTTGTGATCAACCGCCTAAAAACCGCTTGATCGTCCTATAACTGCCCACTTTCCTCATAATGGCCAACTTGTCATGAAAACTGCATTTTTACCTGCTGCCATTACTCTTCATCGTTCAACCGCTTTCGATTGAGTTCCTTGAATCGTGGAACGTGATAGGGTCGCTTTGATAACTGCTTTGATAACGGCACGCCTTGATAACCACAACGCTTTATGTTTGTTAACATCTTTGGGCGACTTGAAGGTTTGGGCGATAATAGAGTAACAGCTTTGGGCTACTGTATGGCACTCCGTTCGCTCAGATTCTGGGCGACTTGCAAACTTGGGCGATGGCGTTACTGCGTTCTTGGACCTCCCTATTTGAGCCTTCATCTTGATTTGTTTGATTGGGCTTCGTTTTTTGGGCTATCTGATTTGGGAATCCTCCAATTGGGCTTCACTCCTTGGGCCGTTCGATTTGGGCTGAATTTTTATGTGTCAACAGTTTTGATAAAAGTTAATAAAATATATGATTAAAAAGTTATTAATTCTATGAAATATGTGATTATAATTAATTGTTGATTTTGATTTATATTAAAATCTTTACCAAAATAGGTGCATAATATGCCCGTATTTGATCTCCATTATTTTCAAAATATATTTTTTCTTTTTTATTTTCAATCATACATTCTCTAATAAAACAATATTACATATAAATTCAAAATCTTTTTTTATTTTTTTACCACACATGCTTCATTAAAATACTATTCTAAAATACATTCTGAATGGAAAAAATGGGGCTCAAACGAGTTTTAGATGTTTATGTTGGAATAATAATTAGTTACAGTAATGTTCAGAAAAATAAAATACAGAAATATAAGACTTATCGTCCGATCGAGTCTCGTGACGGTACGATATCCTAAAGTGAAATTGTCCGTCTATAATTGCTGCGATTTCCGTGGACAATCACTCCCAGGATACAATGATCGTAAATCACTTGTGCAGCAATCACGAATGGTTTTTTCAGAACTCTCAATTGTACTCCGAAATATATGTAAAAACCCTAGTATAAGAAATTCAAAATATGCCAAATATGGCACTTTATCTAATTTAATTATTTCTTTCACATTTTATATTTATACCATAAATATGTAACAGTTTATTTATTACAATATTTTGTGATACGAAACGGATCAGATGCCGATCGGGAAAGTGCGGAATGTGCCAACCCAAATTACCCAATCACAGAATTAAGCACACCAACTCACTAAGCACACCAACTCACTTTTTACTTGGTCCCCGATGTATAGAGTTTGTAGCATATTGGTCACCGACCTAGTCTTTTTGCAAGAGTTGTTTACAATCATTTAAAGTTGAATTAAGCTACTTGTACCATCTTGCTTGACATTCTTCCTACGTTGCACAATCTTGACAGTGATATGAATGATTTTTGGGAAAATCAAATGATATGATGGTGCCATATAAAATAATGGTAACAAAAATGTATATATTGATGTACATGTAAAAAAAAAATTGTTTGAAATTGATGTGCTATTAGTCCTCATGAAAAAATTTTGTTCGGAAAAAGAATTATAGGCATGCCATAATTTTTGTTAACTACATTGATTTTAATTATAACAAAACTCCTCAAATTTTGTTTATTTTTGCACTTATATATTAAACTTTTTTCCCTTACTTTTTTTTAACCTCCAATTGATTAATATGTCTTGTTCTTATTAATGATTTTTGCCCAAATATTATGTCATAACGGGAAAAAATATTTTGTAGAACTTATGTAATTGTAGTTTATGTTGGCTATTTTAAAAATTACGAAGGGGAAATAAGTCTATTTGCTTCATTCTAATGAATTTTTTTACAGTCTGTGCTGATTAAAATACAATGAAAAAGAGTTGTGCTACAAGTACTGAATTTTTGCATAGAAATTTTTTTGCAAGTGTTGAAACATCATTCAAAGATGGGAGAAAAAACATAAAACACAAACGAAAAAAAAATTCATTTCAAAATTCTGTATGAATTCTAAAAATTTTCCTTGTACTAAGAAAAAAATTCTTACCGCTTAAAAAATGTGTTAAATGATAATTTTGACAATAGCATTGTATCTTTAATTTCCAAAAAACAATTCATGATTAGTTTCATTAAGGTTTAGTTCGGAGTCATTGTATGTGGCGAGGGAGTGTTTGGAGGGATCGAGACGATAGTAGGTTCGACTGTAGATGATTGGGAGATTAAAATTGTTGATGGGATTTAGTTATAGAGTTTTGGGTAATGATCACAAAAATTTGTCAAATCACCGAGGAATCATGGCAAGGAAAGAATTTGCCTATCAAAAAGGGCCATTGAAAGGCATTGTTGACAAGCCGAGGTGTTGCATTGATTATGTATGCGCAAGCCCCATGTACTGCAAGATCAAGGGCTGATGTCACACCACCTCGGCTTGGATTTAAACCCTAGATTTAATCTACGGTTGTGTAGCAGCGTTCTGACAAGGAAAGTGAAGGTCGTTCCTGATCCTTTCTCAAACCTATTACCATTATTATTTGAGTAGGGGTTGAAGGTGATGGTGACCTGACGTATGATTGGAATGCGGTGGTTATGAAATTGAGGGTGGGGGAAAATTTTTAAGTCATAAAATATATGGTTAAAAATAATTTTAAGAAATTAATTTTCAAACCACTACCTCACAAGCTCTAAATCTCCTTATTTTCCACACTCGTAGCTCCAAGTTCATAGGAATATGATAGAGTGCAGTCAACCGAAAGAGAAAATCAGAGGAGAGAGAGATTGAAAATGTTAATAATGCTATTGAATCCATGAGTTGCTGCGCTGTGCGCTCTGACTTTGATTTTCAATCTGCATTTCCAGCATACACAATTGGCAATGGACTCGGAGTTTCGTACATATAGCCATACTTCACTATCACAGCAAGATCTGTAAAAACTCAAATATTTTTTTTCATTATATTGACTTTTTCTCCTGTTTCTGAATTTCCTTTTCATTTGTTTGCAATACCCATTTTCTCAAGCGTTTCAGTTCCATTTTTCGGTCTTGGAGATTGCAAGATAAAGGTTGTTTAATTGGGTTCCGGTTATGTCTCGAAGTGGGATTTTTAGGTCCGAAAATCTGGGCCAAAATGCAATAGCAAGGATACGCAACCTCTGCTTCGCTTTGTGTGTAACTGGGGTCTTGATTTTTATGTTGGATAATTTAGTTCTTTAAATTATCGGATCTTTCATGTTAAATAATCAAGAAATATAAGAATTAAAGCGGAAGTATACCTGAATCAGACATGGTTAATGCAATAGGAATTTCGCGGTATGGTTTTCCAAATCTACACGCAATCTCCTTTTCCTCTCTGTGATGGGATGCAGTAGAGAATGAATAATTCATTGCGTATGATCTGGGGACCATAACCTATTTATATAGGGATACCCTTTGACCTAATTCGGCCCATCATAGAATTAGGACTTGGGTCCGGTCTCTACACATATGTAAACTCATACTTTAATTGGATACATTAAAATCCAAAACTGAAACCATATTAGATCACTTTAATTGGACTCAACCGAATTCGATAGCCTATAATTTAACACACAATTATTCACACATACAAGCCCATCTTTAATTAAAAAATCCTTACAATCTCCCACTTGGGCTATATGTGTCACCTTATAATTGTGCATTAAACATAACCTTATGAGTACTCAGAATTTTGTTATCATTACCGAATGTATCCCCAAACAATCCCGTCCATCAATCATATCAACATAGGATCAAAGCAGCTTTCACTACTTTCACGTAGCTAAACCCATCAATGGTCAAGTATATCAATATAACTGAATGACATGGATCAAGCATGGATATGTAGCATGGAAATTACATGTAATGTGATCTGTAACATGCCTATTTCCAACTGGTCCACCTTAATACCTTAGTGAGATCATTTTAAACAAGTTCAGAGATAATTAACCAAATAACTTTATAACTGAAAATAACTTTAACTTTAAACCGTATCCGAAATAACAGTACATGTGTCCAATATGAAAAGCAAAAATACAAACTCCCACTGAAACTAGATATCCTCAAGAGACATTACACTCATATGAGTAGTGTGCTCATGAAAGACCTTGGGTATCAATCCCTTAGTAAGTGGATCCGCAACCATGGAGTTTGTCCCAATATGCTCTACTGACACCTGTCCACTCTGAACTCTTTCTTTAACAGCAAGAAATTTGATCTCTATGTGTTTTGACTTTGTCGAGCTCCTGTTGTTATTAGAATACAGCACTACTGATTTATTGTCACAAAATATCTTAAGTGGTCTTTCTATATTGTCCACAATACGCAGCCTAGTAACAAAATTACGCAGCCATATTCCATGACTTGATGCCTCATAATACGCTATAAACTCCGCTGCCATGGTGGAAGTAGCTATGAGTGTCTGCTTAGCACTCTTCCAGGAAATAGCACCTCCTGCAAGCAGGTAAATATAGCCTGAAGCGGATCTCCTACTATCTTGGCATCCCGCGAAATCGGAATCAGAATAACCAATGATCTCCAACTAATACGATCTCCTGTATGTGAGCATGTAGTCTTTTGTTCTCTGTAAATACCGCATGACCCGTTTGGCTGCTTTCCAATGATCCATTCCCGAGTTACTTAAATATCTCCCTAGCATCCCAACGATGTACGCTATATCCGGACGCGTACAAACCTGAGCCTACATCAGACCCCCTATAACTGAGGAATAAGGAATCTTCTGCATATCTTTAATTTCCAAGTCATTTTTAGGGCACTGACTTAAGCTGAACTTGTCTCCTTTAGCCACAGGGGTGTCACATGGTTTACAATCTTGCATGCCATATCTTTTAAGTACCTTTTCGATATAGTTCTTTTGTGATAATCCAAGAATACCTCGAGAACGATATCGGTATATTTGAATTTCTAATACAAAAGAGGCATCACCAAGATCTTTCATCTCAAAATTCTTTGCTAGAAATCTCTTGGTTTCGTGCAATAAGCCTATATCGTTGTTGGCAAGCAATATGTCATCGACATATAAAACCAGAAAAATATACTTGCTCCCACTGAACTTGTGGTATATACAATCATCAACCAAATTCATCTCAAAACCAAATGAAATGATCACCTGATGAAACTTGTAATACCATTGATGAGACGCCTGTTTGAGTCCATAGATGGATTTCTTTAATTTACAAATCATTTGTTTTGCATCGTCCGATACAAAGTTTTCTGGTTGTATCATATAAATTGTTTCATCAATGTCACCATTGAGAAACGCTGTCTTAACATCCATCTGATGTAGCTCAAGATCGAAATGCGCTACCAATGCTATTATAGTCCTGAAAGAGTCTTTCGAAGAAACCGGAGAGAAAGTCTCTTTATAATCGATGCCTTCTTTCTGTGTAAAACCCTTTGTGACAAGACGAGCCTTATACCTCTCTACATCACCTTTCGAATCCCTCTTGGTCTTAAATATTCATTTGCAACCAATGGGTTTCGCACATTCAGGCAATGGAACAAGGTCCCATACGTCATTGTCCTTCATGGACTTTATCTCTTCATTCATAGCATCGAGCCACTTTTGACAGTTAGAACTTTCCATGGCTTGACGGAAGTTGATCGGATCATCTTCCACCATTCCAATGTCAACTTCATGTTCTTGAAGAAATACGATGTAATCATTCGAAACCGCACTTCTCCTCTCTCTAGTGGATCTTCTTAATGGCATTGCTTCTTGAGGGTGTAGAGTTTGTTCTTCTGGAACAATATGTTGATCTTGAGAGGGAGGTATGACATTGTCTTGATTCAGAGTTACTTCTTGAACAATATCAGGGATAGAAACCTGATCATTGTCAATGGCAATTGGAGGAATTTCAACATATTCCTCCTCAAAGACAAAGCTTGTAACCCTTTCTCCCCCCGCAAACTCAACATCCTCAAAGAACCTAACATTTCCTGTCTCGAAAATTGCCTTAGTTGTGGGATCATAAAACTTGTAACCCCTGGACCTTTCAGAATATCCAATGAAATAGCAACTGATGGTCTTTGGGTCCAGTTTCTTTTCATTTGGCTTATAAGGCCTTGCCTCAGCTGGACACCCCCAAATATGTATATGCTTCAAACTAGGCTTCTTGCCGGTCCAAAGCTCATATGGGGTTTTATCAGTGGCCTTAGTTGGAACTCTGTTGAGTATATAAGCTGCAGTCTTTAATGCTTCACCCCAGAGAGATTTTGGTAAGGTAGAATGACTAATCATACTCCTCACCATGTTCTTAAGCGTTGTGTTTCGTCTTTCAGCAACATCATTCATAGTAGGCGAACCCGGCATAGTGTACTGTGAGACGATACCGCATTCCTCTAGGAATTTAGCAAACGGTCCTGGACGCCGTTCACCTGAACCGTCATATCTGCCATAGTATTCACCCCCACGGTCAGATCTGACGCTTTTAATCCTTTTGCCAAGTTGGTTCTCAACTTCAGCTTTATAGTTTTTGAACACATCCAGTGACTGTAATTTTTCATGAATGAGATATATGTAGCCATATCTTGAAAAGTTGTCTATGAACGTTATAAAATATTGTTGACCATTCCAAGAACCCGTAGGGAATGGTCCACAAATATCCGTATGTATAAGTTCTAAGACGTCCGAAGTCCTATTGGCTTGAAATCTCCTTTTATTGGTTTGTTTTCCCTTAATACAGTTGACACACAAATTATAATCTATGAAGTCAAGAGGGTCGAGAATCCCGTCAAACACAAGTCTCTCAATTCTCCTTTTGGAGATGTGACCTAATCTCTTGTGCCACAACGAGGTAGAATTCTCGCCGTTTAATTTTCGCTTTACACCTCGAGTACTTATATGCAAGGTTTCATTATAAGAAACAATTGTATCAATTGAATAAAGATTATCGTAACCTGATAAAGAACCGGAACCAACCAATTTTGAATCATGAAACAAACTAAATTTTCCATTTTCAAAAGAACAAGTATAACCAAATTTGTCCAAAACAGAAATAGAAATCAAATTCTGTCTAAAAGACGGTACAATAGATGTCTCAACAAGATCCAAATAAAATCCAGTCTTTAACAATAATCTAAATTTTTCTATTGCATCTACTTCCATTCTATTACCGTCGTCAGTATAGATGTATCTTTCACCATCACTTGGTTTTCGGCAACTCAGGCAACCCTGCATAGACATACTGATGTGAGTTGTTGCACCAGAATCTATCCACCATGTATGTCTAGGTACCGAAGTTAAATTAACCTCAGAACAAATCAAATGAAGAAGAGTACCTTTCTTTACACGCCATGCGTGGTAATTGGTGCAATTCTTCTTCTTATGACCTACAACTCCACAGAAGAAACAACCGCCTTCAGTTGGTTCCTTATGCTGTTTCTTTTGTGGTGCCGTACCTGCAGCTTCCTTGTTAATCTTCCTTTTCTTGTTGCTTTTGTCTTTAGAGGTGGTGGCTAAATGAGCACTTTCTGTCTTTTCATGCTTCAGTCTTTCCTCTTCCTGGACACAGTGTGAGATGAGCTCATTAAGGGACCATGAGTCCTTTTGACAGTTATAGCTCACCTTGAATTGATTGAAATGTGCCGGAAGGGATATCAGAACCAAGTGCACTAACAAGTCTTCAGATAAATCCAACTTGAGTGCCTTTAGTTTTGAAGTAATGTGAGACATTTCCATAATGTACTCCCAAATGTTTCCTTTCCCTTTATACATCATTGAGACAAGATTTGCCAAAAGTGTAGTTGTTTCAGCCTTTTCATTCTTGGCAAACCTCTTCTCAAGGTCCTCAAGGAAACCTTTAGTCGTAATCACCTTATCGGACATAGTGCCCCGGAATGCCTCTGGAATAGCACGCTTCATGACCATTAAGCTTATGCGGTTCGATCGTTCCCACTTTTCCATCTCTCTCTTGTCATCAGAGGTACTCTTATCAGTAAGTGCAGCAGGTTGATCGACCCGTAAAGCAAGGTCTAGGTCCATGACTCCGAGAACAATCATAACATTCTCTTGCCATGCCCTGAAGTTTGTGCCATTTAACATTGGAATTGAATTGATGCTAGCAGAGATATTAGCAGCAGAACCTGAAATTGAATTAGAGAATATTTATTATGAATAGCTCACATGAATATCTTTAATATGCAAATAATAATAATCTCAAATAGTGGTATGGCCCATCACAAGATACCAAACACAATATCAATATCCAATCTTTGGACAGAGATATTGACTTGTAAGCGGTATTCTTGGTGTAGTGATCAAATATTGACGATAAAACAACGTGTCAATCAATAAACCTTTCTTTGGACTGATTTATTGATCACACATTAAACCAAATAATCGTCACACGTTTATCATCACAGGTGCACGTGTATTCGGCTAAATATTGACATTCCTTTGGGCCGACCAATATTCCCATGAATAACACATGCACATACACTTTTTAACATTCTAAGTTAGTCAATTTTCACAAGAGAGGTTGCTTTGGCAACATGTTGCTTCAATTAACTAACTTTCGAATATTATATCTCTTAAAAGAGTCTTTAATACCAAAATTTGAGAAAGAGAATCACCAATTTTGCATATTTTGATTAGTTTTAAACTTTAGGGGCCTTAGGATTAATAATTCAAAACTTTAAGGGGGCAAAATTAATTAATTCCAAACTTTAGGAGTTGAAATTAATAAACTTGAACTTTATAGACCATAATTAATTAATTCAATACTTTAGAGGATCAATTAAAACAAATTATAAAACTTTAGGGGCCAAAATTGACCAATTCAAAACTTTAGGGATCAAATTTTAAAAATTTGAAACTTTAGGGGTCAATTTGAATTAATTATGAACTTAGGGGGCCAATTTGAATTAATAATTAAATTTTGAAGGCTTTAATTATAAATTCAGAACTTTAACGGCCCGAATTAATTAATTTTAAAACCTTAGGGACTGAATTATTAAATTCGAAACTTAAAGGCTCAAATCTCAATATAACTTAAAGGTTATGGACTGAAACCTTAATTTTATAACCCTAACCTAATTGCAACCAGAGGCCTCAACTTATCTAATTTACAGAAGAGGCCCCCGCTTCCAAATTCAGCCAAAAAAACCAGAAAACCCTAAAAATATTTTTTTTTCTTTCCTAGGGCGGCGCCGGCGCCGACATGTGCCGCCGCTTACAGGTTGGCCGGTGCTCCTTTCTTCTTGGCAACGCCCGATGTTGCAGTGTTGGTAGCAGCGCAAAGCGCTGCAACTTCGCGCTGCCGCTGGCAGTAGCCGGGATGCCGTCGAATTTTTTTTTTTTTTTTTTAATCTAAATCTCCAAAAATTCGAATTCCAAATATGAATTTTCTAAACTAATTAATCCGAACGAAAATAACAGAAATTATACTGCAAGAATTTTCAAATTTAACAAAATATATAACCAAAAATTGTTAAATCTGAAAATTTCAAAATATATTGCAAGAACCAAACTAAAAATTTTGATTCTCAATGATTCAACATGAAGAGGCTCTGATACCACTTGTTGGATAATTTAGTTCTTTAAATTATCGGATCATTCATGTTAAATTATCAAGAAATATAAGAATTAAAGTGGAAGCATACCTGAATCAAATATGGTTAATGCAATAGGAATTTCGCGGTATGGTCTTCCAAATCTACACGCAGTCTCATTTTCCTCTCTGTGATAGGATGCAATAGAGAATGAATAATTCGTTGCGTGTGATCTGGGGACCATAGCCTATTTATATAGGGATGCCCTTTGACCTAATTCGGCTCATCATAGAATTAGGACTTGGGTCCGGTCTCTACACATATGTAAACCTATACTTTAATTGGATATATTAAAGCCCAAAACCGAAACCATATTAGATCAATTTAATTGGGCTCAACCGAATTCGATAGCCTATAATTTAACACACAATTATTCACACATACAAGCTCATCTTTAATTGAAAAAATCCTTACATTTTATTGTAATGGCTGCAACTTATGAACCTGATGACCCAATGTTCCACCCTTCCGATGCCACATTCAAATCTGATAACTCTGTTGTCAAGACTGGCGAGGACTTGGTGGTCTCCAATGAGATTGCCTTCGAGAAGGCCACGAAACGTGGTTGTAATGAGAAATTTGATGACCGTATTGATTGTGGCGATCCAGAGGCGTTCCATTAATGGGGCTGCCATTGAGAAATTTAAAGACACAGATTTCTACCGGTTTGGCAAACCAGTTCGTTGGATCAATGATAGTTCTTGCCACATGGCATGGCGGTTTAGGCCTAAAGAAGGGAAGACTACTGCATTTGATACGGATTACAGAAACTTTGTGATCGTGAAGGAGAATTGTACACTTTGTGTTGTTGGGATTGGGGATTATCATTCGGGGGTGAATGCGATGAGGAGCAAAAGGAAGGGTAAAGACATGGAGAGGGGGATATTAGAGATGATTGGGGAGACACTGAATGATTTGCTTCCCATGGTGGAATTGGATGGCATGTTTAGTCGTGGAAAATATTTGATTTATTCTGGTGGTGGTGATAGGTGCAAAAGCATGCATCAGTTCTTGTACAGTTTCAATTGTATGTTGGGTGAAGCTCAGTACTTAAACTGGGCCTTGGTTTTGGATTCGACAGCATGTTTGCCATCGATCGACACATTGTCCAGTCAAGATGAGGATGGTAAAGATTTCAGGTTTTACCATGACATTGAGCATCTGAAGGAATCGGCTCCAGTGCTGGATCAGGCTCAATTTTGGTCAGACTGAAGAACAAGAGGCGAGTTGAAGATGGGTTGACTCTTCATCTTGTGGAAGATCATAAAATTACGCCAATGGAACTAGCTGGAGTGGATGATCCTCTGATCATGAGGAAGTTAGGGACCGTGGAGCCGGATAATTACTCATACAGTGTGTGTGAAGGCAAGATGGAACAGGTTATTTCAAGGCCATGGCATAAGGTATGGAAGTCGAGAAGTATGTTGGATGTAGCATGTGCTATTGCTATGAGAATGGATTGGGATTTCGACGCCATTCATGTTGAGAGAGGAGATAAGGCGAGGAATAAGGAGCAACGGCCTATTCTCGATAGAGATACATCACCAGAAGCTCTTCTGGTGACTTTGCAGGACAAAATTGAAGCAGGAAGTAACTTGTATATCTCAACAAATGAACCAAATACATCCTTTCTCGATCCTTTAAAAGCCAGGTGCTCAACTCATTTCCTTGATGAATTTAAAGATCTCTGGTATGAAAACAGTGACTGGTATGCAGAGATTAAAAAGCTCAATAATGAAAAACCAGTTGAACTAGATGGCTACATGAGGATGTCTATTGAAGATGAAAGTGTTGTTGATGGCAAAAAAGAAGATTGAAACTTTCGATGATCTCACCAAAGACTGCAAGGATGGTATTAATACATGCACATCTGCCAGCTAAATCATATACAGTGTCTCAGATTTCTGTGTACATTTTATGTTCTGTTTCTCAATTATTTTGAGTCCTCATCAACCATAGGTGCTCTAGTTGAAGCTTGTTTGAATCTTTAATTATTTCATTAGTTGGTATCCTCTAAAGTGATTTTTCAATTGTTGTCTTTATTACTTTACTGGTAATTTTTTTGAATAGTAAACTGAGAAATGTTTTCTCCTGTGTTTGTTATCTAAACGCAATTAGGGTCTACATTGACCCTGTTTCAATGTATTTGAATTTTAGCATATGAAATGAAAGTAGTAGTCTTTGCAATATAAACGAAGTACAAGATTCTATCGAAGGAATGTTTCCATTTATTTCGAACAAGAGAAAGAGGACGATATTGAGTTTGAACTGGTACAG
Organism: Olea europaea var. sylvestris; assembly: GCF_002742605.1. Taxonomy (NCBI): domain Eukaryota; kingdom Viridiplantae; phylum Streptophyta; class Magnoliopsida; order Lamiales; family Oleaceae; genus Olea; species Olea europaea. The sequence goes on along the minus strand of NC_036246.1, from coordinate 37,372,122 downwards.
AGTACCAAAAAAAGATGCTTAAACCTACTGTCAATCTTGTTCTGGATGAGTGGGCTGTTTACTAGTTAGAACATCCTAGATGAAGACGGTCATCCAACGGAATCATGGTGAAACAAAGAAGTTGCACATCTCAATTACAACGGACAGAGGGTGATTTTCATAAAGCCTGAACTCGACTAAAATCTCAGGTACATGGATATCAGAAGCTTTTCAAAGTATTTACAACAGATATATTGGTCAACAAGGACCCGTCACTACAAGAGGACGCAAACAGAACAGCGAAACAAAAGCATCAAATCGCATAAGCCGATGCACACAATCTTATAGATATTCTGTACAAACTATGCAGAAAACCAGGACTTAGCAAGTGATCAGTAAGGACTCACATTGGACAGGCATCTTCTTCGACTTCTTCTTGAGGAACCATGTTATTTCTACAAAGAGGGCACGTGATGTTCCAATAGTTCAACCACTTCTCAAGACAAGACTTGTGGAAAACATGACCGCAAGACAGTTGGTTAACCTCTGCATTTGGCTTGAATTCAGCCAAGCAGACTGAGCACTCTTGTTGGGGACAGTCAAATGTGAATATTGAGTCATAGCGTATCGCTGGTGTTCGGCTACGGAACTCCTCCATGTACGATTCTGACGGACTTTTGTGACATTGAACTGAGTCTAAATGCTCCATGGAGAATTCTTCCCATGAAGCAATGCGGATGCCAATGACAAGAAGAAGAGACCGAACAATCTCCTTCATAATTGAAATGGATATGGCTGTGTTTGCCAGAATTACACAGAGCACACCCGCATCAGCTGCACTGGAATATGTTGAAAGACCCATTTTGGACGTGGAACCTAATGGACAATTTTGAATTATGGACTCAGCCGAAATGAGAATATAAAAAAATAAACCAAGACTAATAGTCTCAGCACAGATTATCAGTTTGATACACCATGTTATGCCAAACATAGTCCATTTTGGCAGAATAAAGCTTGAGAGATAATAAGGAATAAAAATAAACCAATCTTCTCACTATTTGTTTTTTTGTCTTTCGGGACGATACTAGAAAACTGATCCTTCAACCCTTCCAAGAACCATTTTACCTTTTTGTTTCTCCTTTTCTATGCAGCAAATCAAATTGATGAAAATATCAATTAAAGAAGGTTTTGAGATTTGATTCCTGGATGGAAAGTTAGTACATCCTTCAGGAAGAGAAATATAAAATGCACTGGCAAACTTGATTCTACTGTTTTTTATATTGTTTTCTTGTTAATGTTTTCATGCTTCATCAAAATGAGATAAGAGAAACTTGAAGAATTAACACGTGTTTGCATTCAAATCATCACTAGCACAGGAAGTTCACAGCTAAACATGTATTAATTGTCAGGAACAGATAAAAGTTAACGTAATCAGAAAGCAATTCTCTTATGGCTTTTTGAGCAAAAATATTTAGTAGAATATATGCACAAATTACCCTGTGATGTCTATTAGAATTGTTAGACTTTGCAAACTATTACAGGATTTCTACAGGAGCTCTGTAAAAAGGATCTGCAATCAAACAAAACAATCAGGTTTAAAAGGGCAAACAATGGTTCAATTGTGCAAACTCTAAATCAAATGGTAATCTGATGCTGGGTGAGACAGGTGATGATATTTTAGTAGGTAAATTAGACAACAGAACTTCAGCGAAGAAGACAATCATTGTCTACAACCCATTCTCTCATTTCTCTTTATTCTACAATTATTTATTCCAAAAACCCTGAAAGTTAAGCCATATGATGCTTAAATTATGCCCTTTTTCTGATACATCAAGAAGGAAGCCATACGTTTCAAGAAATTCTAGAAAACAGCTCTTGGAATTGAAATTTTGAATGGATCTTCCTCTGTATAACAGAAAACACCTCTGTAGAATTCATTATGAAAACAGATGCATAACTTCATCATCCATCTAAAATTAAAAACATTCGGTACATATATATGAATTCTGGGGAAACATAAAAAGGTCCTAAATTATATAATAAAACAAAAGAACTTGAAAATATGAGATCTGGGATAGATAATAATGAATTGAAACGCATCAAAAAGTTCAACAAAAAAAAAACCATATTTATTCCCGAACGAAAGAGAAAAAATAAGAGAGACTTACAGATTGGATCAGCTCAGAAGTTAGAGCCCTAGCAAATCAGGAAATTTTGGGGGATGTAAAAAGGAGAAATTGGAAGGTGAAGAAGTGTTGACAACGGTGGATGATAATCGTCTTCAATGGAATTTATTTATACAATCAAAATCTGCAGACCCCACCACAATTTTCACTTTCTTCCCACCATGTCTTTGCTTGTAATACACTGTACAATGTCAAAGTTTAACCTTTTTCTTACATTATCCTTTTGGGTACTTTTAACATCTTTCAGTTGTTCTAGCTTCATCCACTGGGCCGAAAGAGTAGGGTCACAAAAACAGCGGTCGACCTCCCTTTCCAACCAAGAACGACTTGGTAGGACCGTTTTACATATTTATCCACTCAAATCAATATATGAACTCTTAGACAAGTATTACTTGTGGTTAAGAGAGTGTTTCATACGCAGCGATTTGAATGGATGGACAATCTTCTCACCCGTGCATATAGAATTATCCACTAAAGTGCAAATGATCGAAATAATTAGTAGCGGAGCTACAATCTTCATGTTTGGGAAAAATTTTAAATTCTATATAGATTTTCAAGTGGGCGAGATTGCTAGTCCTAATCCCCTAGCTCGCCCCTCAAAGTATCGACAATAAGTTTGAAAAAATATCTAAAAATATCAAATTTAGATATTTGTTAAAGATCTGGGTATGTATTAATTGTAGTTAATAAAATCAGTAGAAAATAGTTTTATTATAAATAAGATAAAAAGAAATTTATTAATTTATTTAAATTACAATGGCAAGAGAGAGGAAGGGGTGTACTCGTCCTACATTCTTTTGAAAGTGGGCGGTGTGAGGTAGGAATGAAGGAGCTACAAGTGCAACGGGAGGCGAAAGGAGATCAATCATGTTACTTGTACAATTTATTTTACAACTTGATTTACAATACATGAATTGTTGAACATCATATTCATTTATTTGAAAAATTGTTTTTAAAATTAATGGCCAAAATTTTTTCAACACATTTGTTGTCAACCAAATTGTACATAAATGTTGTACAAGTGGCTTTAATCTTCCATAAAATGGTAGATATGATTGAATAAGATCCCGGAAAAAGTACAAAAGCTCAGAAATTTATCATACAATTTAACATTTTTTCATTCTTTGAACAACTTGACAAAGAATAATAGTGGAGTTTACTCTGTTATGAAACTTGTTACGGATATGTGGACATACTCTTTAACAACAAGAAGAGCAATTAATTTTTGCACGTTTTCAATCATGTTTAAAATAAGAAGCACACGGATATGTTGACGTTTTGATGTTTGGAAAAATAGAAGTTACTTTTATGATAATATATGGACAAGATTCCTTTCCAAGATAAAAATTTCACCCTTTTCCATGCTATTTACCAGATGTTAAGATTAGATTTAGGAATAGAAAAAAGATGGATGTTGGAATTTTTCTCCAATATAAGCTTTACATTAGTATTAAGGAAAATGCTGGTGTACACACGACTTTTACACCCTCCTCACTTGGAGGGGGGCCCACAAATATTTTATTACACGTGGGCCCCCCTCCATGTGAGCATTTTTAAAGTCGTCATTGTGTATACACAGCACAACCCTAGTATTAATTGAGTTTAGCCAGGTGGATTAGCGCTGTTTAATCCACTGTGGCAATTAACGTCAATTTTTTTTTTTTTTTTTTCAAATGATTATAAGAATACTGTAATGACCAATTTGAGGCAGTAACCACTGGTGAAAAAACAACAGATAAATTACAATAGCAAGGTGCTTCTGCATTAAAAGTTGACGACTCCTGTACATGGCTAGCTGACCTGTCAATATCAAAATGATGATTCTTCAATCTTGCTGTGTCCACCAATTAAAGATGCTAATCAAACATGAACAACAAAAATAATTTTGATCTCTATGTGAACTTGAAGATCTGGCATATTGAATGCAGGAATTGGCTCTCTCAACATAACCTCTACAATTTTTCATTCATCAGAGTCATCCATTTGCACGAGCAAAAGATTTATACTCAGCAACTTTGTGTTTTGCTTAATGGATCATAATCATAAGCATCCCCTGCCTTCACGAACCGTCCCTTCACACGCCTCCTTACATCTGCTCTTGACTTGCGAGATTCGTATCTCACTCTCTTCTCGAATCTGTCAAAAGTATTCAATTTAAAAGACTATATTAGGAAATGGAAAAATGGAAGACTCGACAAGCGTTACTACATAGACTAATCCCTAGACCCAGTTAAACAAAACATCATCATCCGCCGAAAACGGAAATTATTTAAATATTAATAATTCCACTTAAAAGGGATAAGGCGTCCTAAATGCATGCTCATCACTGTATATTATCGAAATTCTTTCGCTTGCCCCCTTCTTTCTGTAACCTATATATCCAATCGTTGACTAGAATTGATGGAAGTTGTCACAGCCAGCCCCACGAACACACGTCAGATTTTACACCACATGTGTTCATTTATGGAAAAATTACAGCTGGGGTCCTCATCCCCCAAATAGAGTAAGATTAGTCGTATTTAGCTCCCAACCTTTCAATTTTGTAGCAGTAGGGTCCCCAACGAATGGATTTTGTATTTGACTGTTAGAACATCAAAATCCGATCGAAAAGATGATACTACCTGAAGTTTTGAGTTAAAATAAATAAATAAAGAAAAGGAAAAAAACAGCCGCTTCCCAAACCACACCCACTCCTGCTATTTACATGCCACAGCCACCATCCCCACCGCCTTCACAGCTCGACAAAAGGAGTAACACTTCTTGGGGCCTGGCTCCAACATCTACCTAACAAGGCTTTTTGAACTTTCATATATTAGAGGTTACGGTTCCCTCTTACAATCCATGGCTCCTCTTAAAGTTGCTAAAGAAACATCCAGTTCAGTTTTTATGCAGTAAAGACTTACCCGTAGTAATTGTTCTAGAAATGGCTTTATAGTGGAAAACTGAAATGCACTTGTTCCAAATGGCGAACCTTTACATATTGAGAGAATTTAAATTATTGCAAGCGGATCAAATTGGATTGGATCTTCCAAATTTAGCACTCTGATTCATGATTGTAGGCAGCTGGAACAACTGAGGGGTGGGAATGGGGGTGCAAATCGAATACTTTGTTTTTTATTTTTAAATGATTCATATTTGACCAAAAAAATATAGATTTACATTTCAAAAATATTTTTTCATTAATATTTTGCTATTCATTTTCATCTATTTGATTTTGAACAATAATTTTATTAATATTTTGCTCATCACAAGAAAATGCATATTTATATTTTAAAAAATTGTTTATTTGATACAAGCAATCAATTCAAGTAATCGAAAGAAAAACAAATAACCAATATTCAATACTAATAATTAGTCAAATAAACACAATTCATTAGATATAGGTTAAGGGGCTGTTTGGGCTCGATTTTTTCATCAAAAAAATTGATTTTTTGACCGTTATTTTACTATTCCAACCGTCATATTTGACTTCTTCTCTCACAGGTGGACCTCACTTTTTTCCTAACGGTCAAAAAATCAATTCTCAAAATCACTCCCAAACAGGCTCTAAAATTTATATAATCAATTTGGATATGTGCTATATACACAAATATGATAGAAGAAAATGCAAATTTAGGTTCTAATTAGTTGAAAACTTGATTGAAAAGTGAAAATTTATAGTAGATATGATAATTATAGATAAATTATAAACAAATTTTAAAAAATTAGAAGAGTTAATATTTTGGTAAAAAGTTTGGGGGAGAGAATACAATAGAGTAGTAAAAAAGAGAGAAAATTCAAATTTATCGTGATTCTGTCTCTGTTTGCTGGGAATTAAAGTCCGATTTTTAGTAAATTTTGATAAAATTTTAGAAGTTAAGGAATCCAGAAAATATATTATTAAAAATAATTATTAACTTTGATTTAGATTAAAATTTCAATTTCAATTGATACCAAACATGACTTAAGAAAAAAAAAAAAAAACCAAGAAGGAAAGATCTCAAAAGTTGAGGGGTCACTTGACCCCCCATGATCCCCCCCTACGTCCGCCCATGACTGGAAGGCTGATGGTGAAGGCAGGTGGTGATATCGACATGATGCAAAGATTGCAGTAAAAGGCGCAAGAATAATAGGTAGGGCAACAGTCACAAAAGTGAAAGTTGAATTTATTTTTATTATTATTTTATATATATATATATATATATATATATAATGGGGGGGGGGGGATGTTTTTNNTATTATGGGGGGGGGGGTATGCTGTTTTGTTTAGTCTGTTGTTTAGGCTGTTTTTTAAACTTTTAATAACTTTAATCCTACTCAGTACTCTCCTTAATTTTTAATAAATCTTTTCTTAGAATCATATATAAATCCCTTACTTTTTTTTCTTTTTTCTTTTTCATTTAAATTTTCACCACCTATGACATATAAACTTGAACCTGATTTCTTTTTATAAGGTTACCCGTGGCACTCCCTTATAAAATTCTTAGATTAATTTATCTCTTTCCCCAGCATCTCTAGAAAACATCAAAAGGCTCACTCCGACTAAAAGTTTTCACTCATCTGGGTCACTCAAGATTAACCTAAAAACAGTATGACTTCTAAAAATCAAGTTATGCTTTTATTATATGCATAGAATGAAATGAGAAATATAACAAATATTTACTTAAAGAAAAACATAAACATAAGAATATAAATCAGGGATTTATAAATTCATCTTTAAAAGATTTACAACTAAGGATTTCCCTTTCGGAAAGTCCCTAAAATTCTAAAATAAACGTAAAAAAGAAAAAAAGAATACCTTAAATATTCACAAGAATGTTTCAACTATACAATATTTTTTGAACTGAGAATTTTTCTGGAGGAGATGTTTCAAAGGTTTTTTAGATAGCAGAGAGTACACAGGTTGTAAACTTCTGCCTAAACCAAATGAAACTCCTTCCTTAAATAGAAAAATTCTTGGGAGCAAAAAGTCTAAACTATCCTTAGAAAAGGCACACGTTTCACCGAGAAACTTCTGGCCATTNTTAGGTTTAATAGATTTGGGATGTAGCAATTGTATAATTAATAAGAAATTAATACCAAAACAATACATAACATATTCAGATAACCAATAGAAGCACAACAAATGGATGGAGAACTTTATACCTATACAGAATTATTACAATCAAATAGTAAAATTAGTTTTAAGACAAATTGTTTTATGTGAATTAAAAATTAAAAATCCAGAATATATAATTAAAACTAAAAATATAGAAGCTACAAATCTAGATTTAGAAGATTTTAAAATACATATAAAAGAACTCTTAGAATTAGGAGTAATTAGAAAATCAGAAAGTTCTCATAGATCAGCAGCCTTTATAGTTAGAAAACATTCAAAAATTGTTAGAGGAAACAGTAGAATGATTATTAATTATAAAAGACTTAATGATAATACTATAGATGATGCTTATAACATACCAGATAAAACAGTTTTAATAAATAAAATACAAGACTGCAAAATTTTTAGTAAATTTGATTTAAAGTCAGGATTTTTGCAAGTAAAAATGCATCCAGAAAGTATTAAATGGACAGCTTTTACTTGTCCAGAAGGACATTTTGAATGGCTTGTAATGCCATTTGGAATTAAGAATGCACCCAGTATCTTCCAAAGAAAAATGAAAAGTATTTTTAATAAACATAGTAAGTTTGTAATAGTATATATAGATGATATTTTAGTATTCCCAGAATATATAATTAAAACTAAAAATATAGAAGCTACAAATCTAGATTTAGAAGATTTTAAAATACATATAAAAGAACTCTTAAAATTAGGAGTAATTAGAAAATCAGAAAGTTCTCATAGATCAGCAGCCTTTATAGTTAGAAAACATTCAAAAATTGTTAGAGGAAACAGTAGAATGATTATTAATTATAAAAGACTTAATGATAATATTATAGATGATGCTTATAACATACCAGATAAAACAGTTTTAATAAATAATAGAATTTCCAGACAAACTTGAAGATTTAAAGCAAATCCAAAAATTTTTAGGATTAGTAAATTATGCTAGACCATTTATAAAAAAATTTAGGAAAAATAGCAGGACCCTTATATGCAAAGACATCCCCTACAGGACAAAGATTTTTTAATCAAGAAGACATAAAATTAGTCCAACAAATAAATTTTTACTTGTCCAGAAGGACATTTTGAATGGCTTGTAATGCCATTTGGAATTAAGAATGCACCCAGTATCTTCCAAAGAAAAATGGAAAGTATTTTTAATAAACATAGTAAGTTTGTAATAGTATATATAGATGATATTTTAGTATTCAGTAAAAATAAACAAGAACATAGAGGTCATTTACAAATAGTATTTTCAGAATTTATTAAACATGGTTTAATAATCAGTAAAAAGAAAATGATCTTATTTAAAGAATTTATAGATTTCTTAGGAGTTAACATAGGAGAAGGTAAAATTAAGTTACAACCCCATATTGCTAAGAAAGTTTTAGAATTTCCAGACAAACTTGAAGATTTAAAGCAAATCCAAAAATTTTTAGGATTAGTAAATTATGCTAGACCATTTATAAAAAATTTAGGAAAAATAGCAGGACCTTTATATGCAAAGACATCTCCTACAGGACAAAGATTTTTTAATCAAGAAGATATAAAACTAGTTCAACAAATAAAAGAAAAAATAAAAACCTTACCAGAATTGGCTATGCCATTAGATTCAAAATACTTAATTATAGAAACAGATGGAAGTATGATAGGATGGGGAGCTATACTAATATGCAAACCTAATAAATATACTGATAAAAATATAGAAAGAATTTGTAGGTATAATAGTGGAAATTATAAAGAGAAAGGAAATTTAAGTAGCATAGATGCAGAATTATTAGCTATAAACTATACTTTAGATAGTTTTGAATTATTTATTATATCTAAGAAAGAAATAACTATAAGAACAGATTGTGTAGCAATAATTTCCTTTGTTAATAAAATGAAAATAGATTCAAAAAGAAGTAGTAGAAGAAGGTGGCTAAACTTTATAGATAGAATTACCAATACAGGAATTAATATAGAATTTGAGCATATTAAAGGTAGTGATAATAAAGACTATAAATTTTGCAAAGATATTTTTACCCCACAAACCTATGGAGCCCCTAGTTCAAGAAAAAATAAATATAGTAATAAAGAAAGAAAGAATAAAACACCTTTTAAGAAAAGATATTTTCTTAGAAAATCCAATAAAAGAAAACTATATTTAGATGAAAAAAGACATGTTAGGAAATTTAAACTAGAAAGAATTTATAAAAATAGACCCAGTTATTATGTTTGTAATAGTAATGAACATTTATCTAAAATCTGTCCAAAAAAGAATAAATAATTATGATAAAAAGAGTACATTAATAGAATGTACTAATGAAGATTTAATACAATTAGATGAATACATTTCAGACAAGGAATCTATTTATAGTATTATATCAATAGAAGATTGGTATTCATCTTGAAAATTTATATTCTTTAGGTAATTTTCTAGTTACTTTTTCTTTTCCTATTTCTCTAAAACTTAGATTTTCTAATGTGTTTGTTAAAACTTTTAGATCTTTTTCTACACTTGATGTGGATGCTATTTCTATTTCTTTAGATTTATTAGAATCTAAAATTCTTTTTATTTCTGTTAAATCTACTTTAGATGATATTTTTTCTAATTTAACAAGTTTTTCTAAAATACTTGAATTTTGATTTTTAATATAATCTAAAGATTCTTTTATCTTTTTAATTTCTTGATCTCTAACTATAATATTTTTTTTTATAATTTCTAAATAATTATTTTGCTTTTTATTTTCTAATTCTAAATTTTTTGATAAATTTATGATTAAGTCTACTAAACAATTCTGACTTGGATCTTCTGAAAATAAATTATGTAATTTATGCTTATTATCTAAATTATACTTAATTATATTATTATCAACTGTTTGTACTTTTTTACTATATTTCATAAGTCTAAGTCTAAGTATTCGTTTTTACTTGGAGAGAAGTCTAATGGAGGATCGGAGTAATTCTTTAAAGAATGAGATAAATAAAATACTATAAATGATGCTTATAACATACCAGATAAGACAGTTTTAATAAATAAAATAAAAGACTGTAAAATTTTTAGTAAATTTGATTTAAAGTTAGGATTTTGGCAAGTAAAAATGCATCCAAAAAGTATTAAATGGACAGCTTTTACTTGTCCAGAAGGACATTTTGAATGGCTTGTAATGCCATTTGGAATTAAGAATGCACCTAGTATATTCCAAAAAAAAAATGGAAAGTATTTTTAATAAACATAGTAAGTTTGTAATAATATATATAGATGACATTTTAGTATTTAGTAAAAATAAACAAGAACATAGAGGACATTTACAAATAATATTTTCAGAATTTATTACACATGGTTTAATAATTAGTAAAAAGAAAATGATTTTATTTAAAGAATTTATAGATTTCTTAGGAGTTAACATAGGAGAAGATAAAATTAAGTTACAACCCCATATTGCTAAGAAAGCTTTAGAATTTTCAGACAAACTAGAAGATTTAAAACAAATCCAAATTTTTTTAGGATTAGTAAATTATGCTAGACCATTTATAAAAGATTTGGGAAAAATAGCAGGACCCTTATATGCAAAGACATCTCCTACAGGATAAAGATTTTTTAATCAAGAAGATATAAAATTAGTTCAACAAATAAGAGAAAAAATAAAAACTTTACCAGAATTGGCTATGCCATTAGATTCAGAATATTTAATTATAGAAACAAATGGAAGTATGACAGTATGAGGAGCAATATTAATATGCAAACCCAATAAATATACTGATAAAAGTACACAAAGAATTTGTAGGTATAATAGTGGAAATTATAAAGAAAAAGGAAATCTAAGTAGCATAGATGTAGAATTATTAGCTATAAATTATGCATTAGATAGTTTTGAA